>NC_091130.1:81413516-81741016 GCF_040183065.1 Periplaneta americana | reverse complement strand
TGTGGCGGACAAGGTCGCAGTTGAGGTTTTTCCTCGGGGTTCTCCCGTTTCCATATATTAGGCATCTACATCATTCCGTCAACAATTCTCCATTTCGTCCATTGCATTCCCCAAACGCCAGATGGCGACGCACGGAGGGAGATGGCCTAGGGACGAGTGGGGTTGCCTGCCCGAAGCCTGGGTACGCAGCGATATGGGTTTGGCAATGCGCCTAACTTGAAGATTAGCGGAATAGATCATAAAAGGTCGCAGTGCTGGGTCATAGTGCTTCCCTCCCGAAAATTCCATTCCATTCCCTCTTTAAGTTCTTTAATTGGTTATTTTACGACGCTTTTTCCACTGTTGTGTTTATATAGCGGCTTTTAATGAGTTGAGAGAAAACCTCGGAAAGATACCTGCTAATTTGTTCCAACCAGGATTTGAACCCGGGCCCGCTTGTTTCACGGTTGTGCACGCTATTCTTTAAGTTAAATCACTTTTAGAAGAAGCTTCAGTAACATGTTGGTGAAATTGCCCCTGAGATTTGGATCACTTTATTGTGTAATCAATTAAACAAAGTAAGGGAAATAAAAGTTTAGTTTCTATTCCCTGGCTTCTGAAACTACGGAATCCAAATATCATCAAGGCCCATTCACAATGAAAACGTTAGCCCTAACGCGAGGATACAAACGTTACAGTAAAAGTTTAGTCATCATTCACAATGAAAACTGACGTTATCACAAGACCATGACATATAATAAGCTAAATTTCCGAACAAATGACTGCAAACAATCAACAATCACTGACGTCACCGCAAACAACGATAAGCTTGGAGTTTGCAAGCTTCTACGTTCACGTTTTCGTTCGCTTGTAATGTTAACGTTTACGAAAAACATTGTGAGTGGTTACTTAAATAATTTGACCGCAAACTTCGGCGTTCACGTTGCGTTTGCATTTACTTTCCATTGTGAATGGCTCTACACTAAACATTGCTGTCAGGTTATTTAATGTAACCATTCACAATATAATATTGTGGTTAACACAACGTTCATCACACAACGATGGACATTATAATAGCAAAACAATATTTTAATTTATATTTTTAAGTATGTGTTTTAATTAACTATATGTAAGGGTTTTGCATTTCATGTTATAATTTAAGGGTATATACTGTAAGTTTTCACACACATAATGATCATGTTTACGTGTATCTATTTGACAATGTAACTAGGCAGCATCTTCTATTCATTTGAAAATGGCACACTAGTGCCGAAAACGTTCATGTTATAATTAGTACTTCATAAAATTAGATATGCACAGACGGCCCATTTGAAACTTAATATTGTATTATAACTTGCTTATCGGAACAAATCAAAACAAAATGAAACCAGTCACAATGTTTTTCGTAAACTCAAAGCTTTTCCTTTTGCTGTAACATCAATAATGTTTCCAATCATCTGTTTATGGATATATTTCATGGCCTTAAGGTAACGCCAAATTTCCACTCTTTACGATGTTTAAACTGTTTAATGCTACTGCAATGTTTCTGTCTTCGCGTTAATGTAAACGGTTTCATGGTTTCATTGTGTACGAGCCTTTACAGTGGAGACACACGTGTACCATGAAGGAGAAACAATTTATCGAACACAAAACCTGATATTGACCTGTGCATGAGCGTTCCTGCCGTACAGATAGAGACTTAAAATGACTCTCACGACCTTCGTAGCAACGACTCGTTTCAATTACGGCGAATATTTCGTGCTAGTCTCAGGAATGGCCAAGAACGGAGCATTCCACAGATTTCGGGGGTGGAAGATGACATTGAGTAGAGGATGGGGAGGCAACAACAACCACCGGGTAATTGAATCAGGCACGCTATGAATTCCCTAGCGTACAAAACCGACCTGCGTGCAAGTTGGTAACTAGGGAGGCTGAATGTAGCTTCTCGAAAGAAAGGGACATACGAAAGAATGGCCTTCATAAAGAATTCATACTCTCTTCTCCAATAGAGTCCTATTTTTCTTTCTGTTGCCATTTGGCGTGAAATTATTAAATTGCTCATGTGCAAAAACAAAATCGTTAGATACGATTTTGTGATAATCGCTTATTTGTGTTGGGCCCTATTTTCTGAAATAAGGAACAATTTTGTCATAAACACGCCGTAGCTAAGATATTCGGTATTTACGAATAAGTTCTAGGCCCTATTTTATTTTTAATATGCCCCATATTAATGACTTATTAAAAATTGACTTACAACAATACAATGGTGTTCATTATTTTAATGCATGTGACACAGTCTTACTTTTTGGTGGAAAAACCTGGTATGATGCACATAATAATTCAAATAATAGACTTAAATGAATAAAAAATGGTTTGACATAAATTATCTTTCTATCAACGATAATAAAACCATAAATTATTCCATTCTCATTACATGAAAAATGTAACAATTTTCTTACATCTATATTAAATATTAAATCACATAACTCTAATTGTTGCCTTTTACAGTGTAAATGTCCGATTATTAAGGAGTTCTCTGAAGTTAAAGTATTTAGGCATAATTTTTGACAATCATTTAAAATGGAACCAACACATTAATTATTACCTTTGTAATAAATTAGGTAAAATAAAATATAATTTTGTTCCTTGAGGAATTACTTGCCTATAAGTTTATTACGCACGATATACTTAACTTTATTTCAATCGGTAATTATGTATGGAATTATAGGATGGGGTAGCTTATTTAAATCCAATTTTTAATCCACTTTATTTATTACAGAAGAAAATAATTAAAATATGTTTTCATGAGCCTATTGATCTTCCATCTCAAAATTGTTTTTAGACTTTAATGTTCTTAAAATAAGACAAATTTATTATATTATATTAATAAAATTCATACATAAAAATCGAAATAATTTTGAATTGTATTCGCATAGTTATCAAACAAAAGATATGAATTCTTTAAGATTGAACCAAAATGCAACACTGTTACAGTATTTAATCACAGCAGTAATTTTGGACCAAGAATATATAACAAATTTATATTTAAATATCCTAATCTTGTCAATTATAATAATTCTAGTACTAAATTTAAAAAGTGATGTATGGATTTTATAAAAATTGAAAAATTGTAAATTTAAATTTATATATACTTATTGCATGGTAGACATAAGAAAAATTGTATTATATACTTCCTAATTTCAATTCAGGAATCCGCCCCTGAGCACGAGTTCTTCTCTTTCAGAGGCGAGCTGAAGTTTTTGTGTTTATTTATGTTTTATATCACAATTATTAACAAAATAAATAAATAAAGAAAGAAAGAATAAATGAGTAAGTAAATAAATAAATAAATAAATAAAATAAATAAAATTAATTAATTAATTAATTCGGGAATGATGGGTATCAAATATTCCTTCATTCAGAGCGTTCTGCCCAAGGATAGATCTGCAAACCAAGCATTCTCCAAACTTTCCTATTTCTCTCCTTCCTATTAGTCTCCAAATATGTAGCCATGTACCTTAATGTTGTCTATCTGACATCTTCTTCTGTCCCAAACTTTCTTCCGTTCACCATTCCTTCCAGTGCATTTTTCAGTAGGCAGTTTCTTCTTAGCCAATGACTCAGCTAATTTCTTTTCCTACTCCTGACCAGTTTCAGAATTATTCTCTCTTTACCTACTCTCTCTTGCAGAGCTTCAATTCTTATTCTGTTTGTCCATTTCACAATCCCCGTTCTCTTCCATATCCACATTTCAAATGCTTCTAGTGTTTCTCTTCACTTCGTCGTAATGTCTATCTTTCTGACCCATACAATACCACACTCCGCACAAAGCACTTCACTAGTCTATTCCTTAGTTATTTTTCCAAAGTCAGCAATGTTCCTTTTCTATTATAAGCTCCCTATGCCATTGCTAACCTTTTTTCATTTTATGACAGTACCTCATGTTGCTACTTATAGCACACTCCAAGTATTTGAAACTGTCCACTTGATCCACTGCCCCGTTTCAAATTCGCAAGTTTACGTTCTTCAACTTTCTTACGATAACCAATGTCTTCGTCTTGTTTCCATTTATCTTCATCACACTGGTCACAGCTGTCATTTATACCTCCAGTAGCATTATCCTCACATCGTCTCCTCTTCTTCTAACAACGCCATATAATCAGCAAATCTTACGCAATTTATTCTTCTTCTTCCTGCTATTACCCCACCCTTGTTCTGAAAACAGTTCTTCACCAAATCCTCCAAGTATGTTGAACAGGATAGGTCTTGTCTTAGTCCTCTTCCTATTCAACTTCCGTTTGACATTTCTTCTCCCATCCGGACTTTGACTCGTTCCATATAGGCCCTTATTTATTTCGAATAAACTTTTATTTATTCAGCTTTCTCCAAGTGGAGGCTGCCTACAAGACAAAGCTTACCATAAAATTGTATTTTTTTTAAATAAATGGTAGATAAAAAATTATAATGAAAAAAAAGAAAACAATGAAGAAGGAAAAGAAAAAGATAACACAATTACAAATAATTGAAAATTATTAAACAAATCATCATTAATTCTAGAAGAAACATAAAATCTTTCCAGTATCTATTTGTTTTCAAGTGACCGCAGTCATCTATTCAGCATTAGTTGCAGGATCCAACTTAAGTAGGCAGATCGCCATAGGAAAGAGGTCAGTCTATTTAAGCTTAGAGATGGTTTTTCTTTAGAATTTTTATAGATCCCTTCACTGCAGACAGATACTTCAGTAACAAGAGTGTGTCCTAGACCAAACCGCTTGCAAAAATGCGCGAATCTTTTTGTGATGGTTCCTCTAGCCCCATTGAGTATCCTGACCCAGTAAACGGGGGAGTCCTGCAGTGTGTGCGTGTGTTCAGTAGAGTTGTGGGTCTAGGCCAGGCCTGCAGAACTGTAGCTCTTGAGAGCGACTGCTTTCCTTCCCTCTTTTACCCCACCCACCTTTTCCACCTTTGCGGTCACGGCGTTCTAGTTACGCTCGGCTGCATCAACATTCATTCTCGGGGCGGAAGTCGATCATCCCCAATAAAAGTGGTGTGAGGCTGACGTCATAGTTCCCCTACTTTGCGAGTTCTGCAGTCCTTGTCTAGGCACAATAAGCCTCAGACTGCGGTGCCGAAATTAGTAAACAAAAAGAATGTGATATAAACATTCAAAATTTACACCAATTTAAAAAAATAAAATCCTCCTTCTTGATTGATATTCAGATGTTGATGATGATGATAAAAGTGAAAAAATAAAATAATAATAATAATAATAATAATAATAATAATAATAATAATAATAATAATAATAATATAATTCACTGCGGGATAAAGCAAGGAGATGTACTATCTCTTTACATTTAACTTCGCTCTAGAATATGCCAAGAGGAAAGTTCAGGATAACACAGAGGGTTTAAAATTGAACGGGTTACATCAGCTTCTTGTCTATGCGGATGATGTGAATATGCTAGGAAAGAATCCAGAAACGATTAGGGAAAACACGGAAATTTTACTTGAAGCAAGTAAAGCGATAGGTTTGGAAGTAATTAAACCCCGAAAAGACGAAGTATATGATTATGTCTCGTGACCTGAATATTGTACGAAAAGAAAACATAAAAATTGGAGATTTATCTTTTGAAGAAGTGGAAAAATTCAAATATCTTGGAGCAACAGTAACAAATATAAATGATACTCAGGAGGAAATTAATGCAGAATAAATATGGGAAATGCCGGTTATTATTCGGTTGAGAAGCTTTTATTATCTAGTCTGCTGTCAAAAAATCTCAAAGTTAGATTTTTTTATTGGGTTATTTTACGACACTGTATCAACATCTAGGTTATTTAGCTTCTGAATGAAATGACGGTGATAATGCCGGTGAAATGAGTCTGGGGTCCAGCACCGAAAGTTACCCGGCATTTGCTCGTATTGAGTTGAGGGAAAATCCCGCAAAAAAACCTCAACCAGGTAACTTGTCCCAACCGGGATTCGAACCCGGACCACCTGGTTTCGCGGCCAGACGCGCTGACCGTTACTCCACAGGTGTGGACTCAAAGTTAGAATTTATAAAACAGTTATATTACCGGTTATTCTGTATGGTTGTGAAATTTGAACTCTCACTTTTAGAGAGGAACAGAGATTAAGAGTGTTTGAGAATAAGGTTCTTAGGAAAATATTTGGGGCTAAAAGGGATGAAGTTATAGGAGAATGGAGAAAGTTACACAACGCAGAACTGCATGCATTATATTCTTCACCTGACATAATTAGGAACATTAAATCCAGACGTTTGAGTTGGGCAGGGCATGTAGCACGTATGGACTAACCCAGAAATGCATATAGTGTTAGTTGGGAGGCCTGAGGGAAAAAGACCTTTCGGGAGGCCGAGACGTAGACGGGAAGATAATATTAAAATAGATTTGAGGGAGGTGGGATATGATGATAGCGACTGGTTTAATCTTGCACAGGAGAGGAACCAATGGCGGGCTTATGTGAGGGCGGCAATGAACCTGCGGGTTCCTTAAAAGCCATTTTTAAGTAAGTAAGTAATGTAACAGTAATGAGAAGCTTAAAACGCACTTCACAGCTACATAACTTACGAATAAACTGAAGATAACTCGAGAATAAAGTAGCAAATATATATTACATAACACATAATCCACGAATTATTGGAAATTAACATCTTCTAAATCCATTTCAGCGCTTAAACTTAAAGAGCCTGTCATCTGCGCCTTAGACTTTATTGGAAACATTGCCAAAAAGTCTTAATATGACACCAACTCTTTGAAATCTATAGCTTTGGAAGCCATCTACACGAGATATCCTCCAGAAGCCTGGCTTCATGTCTACAGTGATGGCTCACTCACAGATTTTGAAACAGGTGCTGGAGCAGGAGGAACTTGTTCTTTGTTTTCATTTTACCTCCAAGCTGGAAGAGGAACATCAAATTTAGGTGGTGAAATTCACGCCATACAAATTTCTCTCCAAAGTTTATTAACACAGAAAACCATGTACTCCAAATTAGTTCTTCTTTGTGATTCGAAAGCAGGTATTCAGGCAGATTACTGGCCAAAATCTTCTGACTGCATAGAATGCTAAGACAATATTTCCCAACTTTGAAGATGTGGCAGTGAAGTTGTCCTCCAATTGCTACCCTCCCACTGTGGGATTATTCGTAATGAAACAGCTGATTTTCTTGCCAAAAAAGATCTCTCATAGAACAATTATCTACATTCAAACCAATACCTTGCTCCACAGTGAAACGTAACATAAAATTGAAAACCAAATTTATAAATGATAACAGACTTCGAACAGCAGCCAAAGACAGAAAAATGGAAATGCCTAATAAAAAATATGAATATCATACCTGACCTGCCACGGATATCAGCTGTAGCATATTTTCGATTAACAAGGGAACATGATTGCCTTACAAGGCATCTCCACAAAATCAGTATTTTCCTAATGACTTCAGCGTTAGATGCAGCACATTAGACAACAACAACAACAACAACAACAATAACAACTTAATTTTAGTGTAGTAAACAAATATCTCACTAGTTGTTGTCAAGACAAATTATAGCACTAAGTGAGTTATAACTGGTACAACATTTGTCTCCTGTATCTTGAATCTGACTAGCTTTTGGTTAAGTTACGACAAAAGTGTAAGTTATGTTTCTGAACACAAGTACTGCGCTTTCTACCAACTGAAGTCGGAAGTAAGTAAAAGTGAAGGTTGAAGTGACTTTCTGAATATGGTCCTTATTTCCCAAAATAATAACAAAAATCTTCGAAACTTTGTACTCTTGCTTCCCAATATACTTCAAATATACCCTGCAAATTCGATTAAAATTGACCCCATAGGAAAAGAATTTTTACAGTGTACCATTAAATAAACCATTCATGTTTTTATACTCCCCGCATTTATTAATAACACCCATTTGTGTACGAATAGTAACGACTTCATTACTGTCACAGCAATTTGCTTCTCCATTAAGTTTTATTATAGCTGGCAGGATTCGAAACTACTTTATTTTTAACACATAATAATATCAGTCATCCAAGGCCTATTGTAATTAATAATGTCACCGCAGTAACTGAAAGTGTGACCGGAGTTCTCGAATGTCAAGAGCATAAAACATTAAACCGTTAAAACCACCGTATTTCCTCATTCATCTCACATCTGCTCCTGGGGCGAGGCCACAAAGGGAGAAAAGCGAATGATAAATATTCGATCCGGTGTTGTGGATTGAGTCTCGGCGCACCCCGTGCGTAGAACTTGGGGATCCTGGATTCGATCCTCTGCGCCGGAGCGAATTTTTCACCATTATGAATCAATAATAATCACACAGATAATTCTGTAGGTCCAATTAATAATCTTTACATTGTCTACCAGTGTATACAAGCTGTGCAGTCCCTGCCGCACAAGTCACTCATACGAGTGTTATCTTGTATCGTGACATAATATAGGCCTATGTCGACCATAGATTAAGGCCAAAAAGAAGAAGGATTCGATCCGGTGTTGTGGATTGAGCCTCGACGTACAGCATCCATTGTCTAGAACTGGGGATCCTAGGTTCGATCCCCGGCGCGGGAACAATTTTTTCTCCGTTATTAATCAATAATAAATATAACAGATAATTCTGTAGGATAAATTAATAATCTTTACATAACCATGGCGTTGTTCAGTGGTGAGGAGATGAACTTCTGATAAGCTGTGCTCGAACGTGGCTTCGAATCCTGCTTAGGCTTATTTCCTGGTTGGGGTCTTTCAGAGATTTTCTGAAATTACAGGGTGGCACTTGGGAACGGGAGATTTTGAATCGATTAGCGCAAAGTCATATTTGAAGTTACTAAGACTGTGATACCACCATACTGTTCCTTAGACAATGCCATTTCAGTTGCAATGTGGCAGAGGATGGAAGAATATCATGCATACGCAGTAAATAAATTACCGTTGTGACGCTGCATGTCATTTTCAACTTCGGCGTCTTGATCCGGTTCCGTCAACCCACGATGTGGACACATGGATAGAAAGATTTGAAGCAACAGGCGCTACCCTGAGCAAGAAGCGTCCAGGACCAAGAAGAAGTGTTCGAACGCGAGAGACATTCCAAGCAATCAATGCCGCCATTCTGCTGAGTCCACAACGTTCTGCACAGCGGCCTGCTGTGTCATTGGGTTTGTCTCGCCGTACTGTGGCCAGAATATTGCCTTGAGATCTAAATTTGCATCCGTAGAACCTTCGGGCCGTCCAACAAATTGCAAGCCGGCGATGCTAACAGACGAGTAACTTTTGAAAAATGTGAGGAAGAAGAATATTCATCTCTGCATTACGACAGTTTTTTGGAGAGCGTCTCATGTCGAAGAACGGCAGCATGACTAGCCCGCGCGATCACCTGATCTTTAGTGTGCGGTTTTTTGTGTCGTGTCTATGCAGTCGTTCTCACACCCTAAATGAAAAAAGGCTAGGATTCGTGACAACACTGCATCGATCATACGAAATTTTCGTCTTGCAGCTTCATTGTTTTTACTACGAATGCACGATGCTCTCCCGTCCTCTGCCTCATGACTACTGAAATGGTATTGCCTAAGGCAGGGGTTCCCAACCGGTGTGTCGCGCATCTCCATGGAATGCGCCGCGAAATTTTGGAATTCAAAAATAAATTTTATGTGATTCAAAAAGTCTCTTTACAACGCATTTTTTTATTTGCAATGAAGTCTTTGATATGGTACATTTTATTTTGAGACAGACTTTACCAATGAAACGTGAATAACTGTAACAATGCTCAGTTCAGTTTTTCAACTATAAGGCCACGTATAGAGAAAGTCTGTGAAACTCACCAAGCGCAGACTTCACATTAATTTAAACAGGCGAGTTTTCAAAAAAGATAATTTTTTTATCGGACATCCACATAGATAGGTTGAGATTTTTTACATATAGCCTACCTTTTTTTTTTAATGCCACTCAAGTTGCCGCTTGTTCTTATAAAATTTAAGATTGCGTGTTAACATCAACCTATCTACAACACTGGATGTCCGAAACTACATACAAGTTATCAGTGCTTTTTTCTGGCGGAACGCGCTGTAACGTCGTTCCGGCACCTTTTTGCTGCATTTTTCGTCATGGAACCAAAATATATGTTAATAACTAAGTTCTTAATATATATTTTTTCTTTGAATTCCGCTTAGATTTTGAAAGTCTTAGTTGGATAAAAAGGAGGTTAAAAACGACAAAATTCCCGTGCACTTAACAGTAATTAATCTCCCAGCCCGCTATAAAATATTCTACAATTCCACCACCTTTTCCTCCAGAAAAAATGTACTGGTTATTATTATTATTATTATTATTATTATTATTATTATTATTATTAACATCAAATAAGTGTATCTCGATGTCGTGGGCGATCAGTAAAGTGTGTCGTCAGTCAAAAAAAGTTGGGAACCACTGGCCTAAGGAACAGTATGGCGATATCACAGTCTTACCGATTTCTAGTATAAGTTTATGCTAGTCGATTCAAATCTCACGTTTCGGCATGTCATCCAGCATAAGGCGAAAATCAAATAATCAATGGGAAATCCCCGATCTCATTTCATCAAAATGTCATCTACCAAAAATCCTACTGACGATAGATAACTTTGCATTTCATAGTGTTCTTAAATAGCCGATAATAAAGAGAAGCGAAAAGTACCGTACTATTTCCACATTTTATTATATACCCTGTATATTTAATTATCATCTACGTTTAGTAATTTATTGTATACGAGGACGTATGCGTACTTTAACTGCACTGACTTATTTTTATATGTCACAAACACGCATTTCAGCACTCTTAAGCATTCCGAAAAGGAAGAAAAGATTCCATCAACAGAAGACTCTTTACCTGCTGCCCTTTGTAGTCTGGCTCCATTGACAGCTGCTAGTGGTCGCATATATCCTCAGCTCTACAGTACTTCGATTCTCCATCCAGAGGTTGAGAGGGAGAGGTGGGAGGTTGCAATGGGGTCAGGAGTGTAACATCTGCGAGCGACGTGTTTCTACTTTTGAGAAATGTCTTGTCACATAAAAGTTCGCCGCCCTGCTGAAACAGCATTCATGTAGGGAACAACACCACATGGAGGCAAATTGAAATCAATGGTGGAAAAATCAACTGGCAGTGTTGTATAGAAGAGCGATAGGAAAGGTTCGAAATATTGAAATGAAATATTGTGATATTGCAACGAGGCATGGTGGACATACGTATGTGATACAAATAACTGGACGAGCGTCATTATTCGACACTTTCGCATTTGATGTGTGAGAACCAATAATTACGACGTTAAGCAAACATATTACATTATTTGCAGTCACTTCCTTAGAGATCGGAGGTCTGCGTCGGTCGGATTTGTCTTTTAGATACTACCACAGTCTACTATATACAGTCGCGAAGCTCAATATGTAGTAAAAATGCAAACATGGGTAGTTGCCCACCACTAGGATCGCTACTATCGCCTCATCATCGCAGATCTCTCTCCTAGCAGACGACAAAATATGTTACACTTTCGTTGTCGTGTTCTTTTGGAAAAATTAACACCTTCCTTCCATTATTGAAATATTAAATGCATAAAGTTAATTTATTATTTTAATGAAGTATATTAAATTCCACCATAAACTCGAAGATACCTGCAAGAAATAAGTCAATATAATTTTTGTTTGTGCAAAACGAACTGAAATTTACTATAATAGATTCACTCATTTAAGATTATAGCGACAATTAACTATGAAACCAATAAATATTAATTTGCATTTCCCTTTACAACAATAATAATGGAAATATGAATTAATGGAGTAACTTACGTGTACCGGTACTTGTAGTGTAGGCTTACGTAGTTAACAACGTGGGATGAGGTTAAGCAATAATAATCACACCAGAATTGGAAATAAAACGTGATCAATAAATTTTATTGTAACAGACTTTTTCTACGTCTCTAGTAAAGCAACAAATAAAAATAACAACAAAATTAACAGCTATAATTAAAAACATGTCCTTTGAAAAAAAAGTAGGCCTAAGCAATAATAATCCCACCACAATTGAAAATAAAACATGATCAATAAATTTCATTAAAACAAACTTAATTTTTCTACGTCTTTAGTAAAATAACACATAAAAATAATAACAAAATTAATAGCTGCAAATAAAAATATATCCTCTGAAAAAAAAAGTAGACCTAACCTTTATTTCTCTGGAAATTTAGCAGCCTAAGTGACAGAACTTTAACTGGTATCTAATGTCCTTTCGGTTAGACTGAAACATTTCATTGTGAAATTTAAGGATACAATGTATTCTAACAGTCACAAAGAACTTCAAAATTAAGAGTTTTGTTTCTGCACAGCAATCTTGTGGAAACCCAGGAACCTTTCTGAATCTTTCGGAAATCGGAAAAAGGATAACTCTGGCCTCTTTCTCTTACTGTTGCTACAATTTATAGCACTACAAACGTCTCCTCCTTGTCCCATATTATTATTCAAATTATTATATTTTAGCCATTAACATTTTCATTACAACCAATAATGAATATTTCACAAGCATCAATGTGAAATACGCAACGAGCTAGCACTCGATAGAAATACGACACAGTCCGAAGTCGACCACGGACAGTCTATTGTTTCTAGTTGCTAACCGCTTGGAGCGCTTTATCACGAGATTTGCAAAAAAACACCTCAAGCTTCGCGACTGTATATAGTAGACTGTGATAATACTGTGTCTGTGTCTAGCTACATTGAGAATCCGCCTTTTGAATTGGAGAATTATTTGCAATACCCAAGCCCAGTTCAAGATATCCAGGCTCTCGATGTGAAGTTCCTATTTGCTTGGAGTGCTCAAGGAAAAATTATGTGAGTTGTTTGAACGAAGACAGAGTGGTCCTATGAAGGAGTGAAGTGTTATAAAAAGTGTTGTGCTATATAATTAAAAAAATTGGAGAGTGGAAATTGTGTTTTTATACAGTAAATATTTTCCGCTCGAGAAAATTGAACAATCATTGAACGAAATATTACACTGACATATTGAAATGTAGTAAATGTTAGCAATATGTTCTCAATTCTGATTATTTTGACAATATAAAAACATGATAATGGTTTCATAAGTTTAAAAATGAAAACGTTGGAAAAACAGCAAGTCATTACTGCATTCTTTTTTTGTTATTTATATTGTCTGTACCTGTGTTTAACTATTTAAATTTTCCAAACGACTTAAATTACATATTATATTATTGTCTAGTCAAGCATCAATAGTCATTATGCTGGAGAAATGTTGTACATAATAAATCCTTATTTTATAAATATATAAAATAAACAGAGATCTCATAGACACCTCCGTAGTAGTTACGTGACACTGTCCATAGTACTCAAGGGTTAAAGTGATTTTCGGTTAGGATATAGGAAGACTGGAGAATATTCTCAAATACTTCCGTAAACTGGGAAGAAGTTGATTCCCCGGATAGAAGTTGGTCACAAAATGCAGAGAGTTATTTTATATTGCAGTAGTGTATTACAGTAGAACTTGGTTATAACGACATCCATGGGACCTTAAAAATTATGTTGTTATAAACGAGTGTCGTAGTAACAGAGATTCACATTATCAATCTAGTGAGGTGAAAAATGAAAAATAACAAACTTAATTATAGTCCTACTTATTTTAGATTTATGTATTGACTTTTAAGCCTAAAATGAACATAATAAAATACACGTAGGCCTACAATTATAAATACAGTATTCTGTATTAAAACAGTTTGTTCAGTACTCACCAAACTACTTTACTTAGAAGTGAAGTAATCAGTCATTTTACTCTGTTGTCTCGTACTTGCCCAATACACACTTTCTAGGGCTAAATTACGTTCTCTGTTCATTATTTCAGTTGCAATTTCACTGCTCCCTCCCCTAGCTTCATAGAACATGTTCATAATTCTAATGACTTCTAAAGTCGACCTGGTTGGCAAGTTGGTATAGCGCTGGCCTTCTACGCCCAAGGTTGCGGGTTCGATCCCGGGCCAGGTCGATGGCATTTAAGTGTGCTTAAATGCGACAGGCTCATGTCAGTAGCTTTACTGGCATGTAAAAGAACTCCTGCGGGACAAAATTCCGGCACATCCGGCGACGCTGATATAACCTCTGCAGTTGCGAGCGTCGTTAAATAAAACATAAGATAAGATGACTTCTAAAGCGTTACTCACTTCTTTTAATGGCCATACTGCGTTAAAAGGTGTGCACTTAGTGACAACTTTCTGTCGAAACTGATCTAATACCGCGTGAATTCGGGCAGGTTACAATGGGATGGGGAATCCGCCTGCATTCCAGAGGTCTGTGACAGAAGGAGACTGTAAAGAATTTGTCAGGATAAGATTTCAACAAAATATTTCTTAAAATACTTTGGTTCTTAGAAAATCTTATTCCATATTGAGGTTGAAAATAACGCATATGCGTTTGTCGTATTAAGCAAGGTAGGAAAGCATATGTCTTATGGGGTATTAGTTGGGACCACAGAATATTTGACGTTATAGGCGAGGTGTCGCACAAAACGAGGTCGCTATAACCAAGTTCTACTGTAGGCTATATGACATTTCAAATTTTTCGTTTAAGAATCGTTAATGAAACCTTAAAAATGTTACATTGGGAGGAAGATAATTAAATTAATACGATCATAATGTAGCAATATTAAATAATCCTCATCGCCTTGTGATTCAATAATTATATTTACGTCTGTAAAAGTATGTGATACAGATATCTCTTCTTGTTTCTCATCCATCCTATCACATTTTTGGGACGAGAACATCAAGTTCACGCTTCGGTAATAAGGGATCCTGGAGAATATAATGACATTAATCCAGTACAAAGAAACAGATGAGAAATGAAGCTGTGCTAAAAAAAAGTGGTTGAAGAAAGAATAATGCTGAAACTTATCAGGGAGAGAAAAAGAAATTGGCTGGGTCAGTGGCTAAAGAAGAAAGTGCCTACTGAAGAATGCACTGGAAAGGAATGAGGAACGACAGAAAATTTTGGGGCAGTAGAACATATTAAATGTTAGACAATATTAAGATGTAGGCGAGTCAGTAGGAAAGGTACATGGTTTGAGGAATAATATTGGTGATTCTGAACAAAAAAAAAATTACCTGAACATATGTCCTGTTCTTAACGGTTTCGGAGAAAACTAATGCAAGGAATGAGGAACGAGAAAAGTGCAGGTGACAGTAAATTAAAATATTGTTACCTTACATTCTGTTTAATAGTGTACTTTTCTTTAGACAATATGTTCAAAAAGTCCACCCTCAATTTCAATGCAATTTGCAGCTCTTGTACAAGTAGACAGATGTTATGTTGCTGATCTGAGCTGATTCGGACATTCTTTTACTTGACCACAAGCATGTAAAATACGAGCGAGAAGTTCCTCCCTTGTTTCCACTTTGCACTTGTAGACTTCTCTTTTAAGCCAACCTCACGCATAATAATCCAGTGGAGTAAGATCGGGTGACCCCGATGGCCACGAAATGACTAACGAAACCGATCCAACGACCAGGATACGTTTCATTGATCCTACTACAACCTAATGTCGTTTTGATTGTGTGCGCATATGAGTTTTTATGGAGGACATGAGACTGACGCCCGTTATTTTCAAACAGTTGTATGTCATCTACTATTAAGAACACGGCATTTGTTCACAAACTTTTCTGTTCAGAATCACCAATGTTATCATCCCTCACACCATGTACCTTTTTTCCTGATTCGCCCTGTATATGGATCATATGCGAAGACTAAGAGAAAGACGAAAAATAGGGAAGATTTGGGAAGGCTAGGTTTGCAGTGAATGGCCTGCCTTTGGGCAAAAAACTATAAATGAATGAATTAATGCAGTAAGAAGAATGGAATGCATAACAAAGTCCGAACAAACTCCACCAATCCCATGGGAGATAATGCATCATATCACGTGAGAGCTTCATTAAATGGAAGAGTTGATCCAACTTCCAACTGTTTTCAATTTCACGCCAGACAGTTTCCTGGCGATTCTCAAGCGTCGTGATCTCTGATAAGCTGTGAGTTCCGTGAACTCTTTATTACGTCAGTTGGCAAGAGGCAGAAATTTAACCTGTAGGCCTACAGAGATACCGAGTAGGGCTGAAATGTGTCCAGCTCTTAAATTGCAAGTTACAAATCGTTTGCTAAAAATAAATACCAACAAAACTGTACTTCCATGGGCTTGAATTATCATCATAACTTGAATTTGTTGAATGTTAAAGTAAATGAGAAGGAAGACTGAACAATTTTATTCGTCTTCATTACTAAGCTTATATTCAAGATAGGTAATTATGTTCAGAAATTATTTAATTCGTGTCCGTTGACGAAATTTGATATTAGCAGTTATGTTATGCATGCAAATTATATATATTTATTACTGTAAAAGTTTCCTGCTTGATTTATGACTCCTGCCACAAAACAGTTATTTTACCAACATATTAAGAATAACAGCATGCACACAAAATATTTTTAATTTCTGTTCCGTACTTTGTGATCTAGCGTTTATCATGCTGGTAGCTGCATCTGAGATTGTGAGTTTATAACTGGTGGAAGACAATGAAGTGTATGTAACGGTATGAGTGTGTGCTTCTTTTTATTGTAATCTCACAGAATGATACATTTAATTTTATCAGGTTTCCGTTATGATCGATTTATCTATCGATTCTCCGCTCATGCGCGGTATTTGCTACTGGTTTCACCTAAGGCAGAGCGTTGGTCTGGTAATTCTCACTCTCTCCGACGTGGGCCTGCAGGTTGGATCAATAACAGTTCACTTGCTAGCTTATAAACTTCAGAAATAAATGTAAGGTAACTTGTATCTTCTGCCGAATTGAAAGTTGATAATATTGGCAGCGGAAATTTAGTTCAATTCCTTCGGCTGTCATTCCAAAATATAGAAACCTTAATCTTTACTATTTCTGCCGTCTTAACCGATACTTCATTCAGCTTATAATAACTGATCATCGGAAAACCATAATTACTAATCATGAATAATTTCGGAATCTTTCAACTTCCACCTTCATTAATGTTAGCTATTGAATTCATTGTAGTTTAACTGTAATTGCATTATTAGAAGGGATGAGTTAAAATGATTTTGTTATTTAATTTCTATTGAATCGGGATGTATACTGGATTAATTTATCTTGTTATATTATCAAATACATTCTCTTTCGTTTAGTTACGCTAAGTGTTTAATTCACTGCTGGCTAAAGCTGTGGAAACTGTCATTACTTCCCCAGTATACCTCCTGTACTTAACATCGTGAGAATATTCCATGACACGTTGCATGTGACAAAATCCTAAACATGGCTTCCTTCCGTTCCGAAGTACAGCTGAGAAATGTGTTAGGGTCACAGGCTGTAATTTTAAGTGAAAGGATAATAGTTAAAATCAATATTCTTAACTATTTAGGCTGCAGTGCATCGCAATTGGTCGAAAAAGAAAAATAATTTAACCTCAGCCTGTACCTAGCCTTCATCTACTACTCAAAGGCATTTGACTCAGTTGAACAATATACACATCATGACAGCACTGAAACGACATGGCATAGAAATGAAATACATAAGAATATTAACAAAAATCGACACCAACAGCACAGTAAAAAGCAGACTAGACAAGGAAGGAAAATAATTCAGACTTGAAAGAGGAGTCAGAGAGAGAGAGAGAGAGAGAGACCCTATATCCCCTAAAATGTTCAACGGCCTTCTCGACGAAGTGTTCAGGAAGAGAAAGCTCAATGACGGAATAATTTTATTATTGGTGGGAAGAAACTCTCCAATATACGATTTGCAGACGACATTGTACGCCTAGCCACGTCAGTCAAAAAACTAAAAGCAATGATAGTGGAACTACAGAACCTCAGCACGGAAGTAGATTATAAGTAAACCTACAGGAAACAAAAATCATGACTAACAATTCCAAAATATCAATCGCAACAGGAAGCAGACAAGTAGACCATGTGACGGAATACATCTACCTCGGCGAACTAATATCATTTCACAACAGACGACAGAACGAGATTCAAAGAAGAAACGGAAACGCATGGAAGAAATTTTGAGCCTTGGTTTCATTCTGACAAACAAGACTTACAATTTAAAACTAAGAAGCAGGGTCATGAACAGCTGCATCCTTCCAGTTCTCCTATACGGAGCACAGACATGGTCTCTAACGGAAAGAAAGCGGGATGCGCTGAGAAAGTATCAAAGAAAAATGGAGAGGAAGATGCTGAACATCACACTCAAACACAGACTACGTAACAAAGACATAAGGAGCCAAACACATCTCAAAGACCCAGCAGAAACGGCCGACAAACTGAAGAAGAAATGGGCAGGTCACGTGATATGACTCAACACGAACCGGTGGACACATCTGTACGACGTGGGACCCATGGATTGGCAAACGCAACGTTGGAAGACAGAAGACAAGATGGCCGAACGGACTCTGATCATGATTCGGCCGTCTATGGTCAAGAACAGCGAAACAACAATGGAAGCTCATCACCAAGTGACTTGCAATCAAAACAGTGACTAATGAACAGTGGACCTTCAATGTTAACCCAGACAGCATCTTAAAACTATTAAATTACAAAAGTAACCATCATTCCTCCCGGAGTGGCTAATCAGGAATTGCTTGACAAGCTACCCTGCAAAGTCAGGAGGCTCTTGTCTTTCACGGGATTTCGTGGCTAATTCTTGATAAGTTACAATTTCAATTAGGATTCAGAAAAAAATTGAGGTTACAAAATTTAATGTGGCACAATTATTAAAACACTTATAGGCAAAACAACAAGTTTCATAGTGTGACGGCGGTTCCCTATGGTTAGAAAGAAGAGAAGTCAAGATATAAGGAACTAAACAGTTTGTTATTAGCTATAAATAACAACATTTAAAATAAACAGTCCAATAGTAATATCATCAGAAAAGCGTAACAATGTACTAGGTGTTAAAGAAACATTCAATATTTTGAGAAATGGTAGTATTTATCAAAACAAAACAGATATAATAAACGTGGCCGCTACAAATAATATTTTGAGAAATATGAGTACTTATTCCTCAATATCATAGGAGAAAAATAAAATTCTAATAAACATGGGTTCTACAATTAAATTTTGTACGAAATAAGGGCTTTGAAATTGGTATTATAGTAACAGAAATATATTATAATGGGTGAGCTCTTTGCTTGTTTCTTATTGGGTTTACAGTATCATATCGAAATTATACTCAGTAAACAAAAGGGTAACAAAGTAGAGTCTCTAAATTGTAAGGCAGAAGGATTTGCAATGAGTGGATATCACATTGAGAATATCCTATTATGATGATGAAGTAGAATAGAATGTTTTATTTTCGCTGAAAGAGTTAAAGTCATAAAGCCTTGTGTTCCACTCAACTAGCCTTAATCAATACAATAGAGACATATATATTTAAATTATGCATATTTAAAATATGGGCCGATTTCACCAATATGTTACTAATCGACAATTAACTAATTGTAATTTAACTTAAATACAGAAGTTAGATCATACTTAATTCGTCTTCATTTCACCAAACTAATACGCAATTAATTTAATTCCCATTTAAGTTATCACGGCCTTCGGAATCATAGTAAAATCACAATTTCGAAGGGCATGTGCAGAGCCATCTTCAGTTACAAGCCGGTGCATGGGTACGTTTGGCAACGCTGATTCGAGGCGGGAGGAGACGAAATAAGGCATGACGTTTGACGTTTCAGTTCTTTGGTTTCGTTGTCACATGTACATTTTCGACATTAATTTATACAAAAGTAAGTGCATATGATCAAAATTCAGTGTATTGATGTACGTAATTTATTACGGAATCCGAAATGGTATTTTATTTGAGTTTCAGAATACACAGTAGGTACTTGCATACAGCCACTTATAACTTAAAAAATTAAAAGCATACGTGTTTTTTATTGATGGTGCAAGGGAAAATAAATAAAAACTTAAAGAAATGTTACTTGTACCAAAAATAAATAAAATAACAACGTACTTTCGTAGTACCCTATTCCAATCAATTAACCACTATGTAGCTAGTAGATTGACAATGTTTTCCCGCTTTATGGTGTTTCACCTCTGACGTAAAATGTCTAGGATATCATATACATTTTAATCTCATGTGATTATCTGTCGTGCTTTTCTATAAACATATCAGATGCCTAGGAAGCCGGTTGTAGTTTGAATCTGGCCAGTCAACATAACAATACTGTTATCCTGAATTATTTGTTATAAACTTTTAAAAATATTATTTTAAATAAAAATAACTACAGAAAACAAGCTAAGAATGTAAACTATGCACGTAAAATAAAAATATAAATAGAGGAAACTATTAACTTATTACAATAATATATGAGGATGTAAATGCAGGATGAAGATGTGTGAATAAATGCAGAAACATACCTTTAACATAATACGTAACAAAACACATCATTATCTATTAAGTATGTGCCAATTAGCATAAACTCAGTGAACTTTAAATCCTGTAAATACTAAGTAAGAAGAAACATGTTTAATTACACTTATCCGACTGTAAAATTGAATTATTGTAACCACAACGTAACGCAACACATAAAATAACTTTTATCTATTAATATTAATACTGATATTAATTAATTATTAGTATGTTCAAATTTCACCAATCAGCTCAGAAATCTAGACCAATTTTAATTTTATAAAATTTCACTAATATGAACGGCTGTTACTGCTGCCAACATAAGTTAGAAAATCACTATCAGTTGTAGTATTTCTCAGTACCTAAATTCAAAACGAAGTTAGCGAAAGAAAAGTCAACCTTCAAACTAGAAAATCATCATAACCCACTAGCATATCTAGTAATGGGGGAAAAATGGTTAGGTTTTACCCTCAGGGTATTAAGAAAGCTGATCCGGACTATAATAAATTTCAAACAAGAAAGAAGGAAAGATCTATCGAGAGAAGAAGTGAAGAAAATAAAAGCTGCATATTTAAATATAAGAACAGCTCAATTCCCGCTGATATTGTGTGACCCATTAGCTGGCCTTTTCGTAAGAGTCGCTTCAACATCAAATCGATAAAATTTCCGAGGGAGCATTCATTGCTCATTAAAGCAGGCAGGCAGGCAGGCAGGCAGGCAGGCAGGCAGGCAGGCAGGCAAACCTCCAACGGATCTCTGAAAATTGTAGGGGTTGAGTTCCTCGTTGAATTATTCAACTGTGAGGAGGGCGACCTTTACAGTTATGTTGAATAGAGGGTGATCAGCGATGTAACCGCAACGTTTTATAACTCTGTAACCGTACATACAACCGAGAGATGCACGTATGAAGTAACAAATGATATCTGGAGCGAAAACGACTTCTGTACATGCTTAAAGGAAAAATGCTTTCAGAGGGAAATATTTGACAATTTAAAAAAAAAAAAAAAAAAAAAAAAAAAATGAATGCCACCTGCAATCAAAATTAACGACTTGTGTATATGCAAAACGAAACAAATGCCAGTTTTATCTAAAGTAAATTACTTCTAAATTTGCAAAAGAAATAAATTCCATTTGATACTGAAACAAATGACTTCTGTAAATATGCGTGAAGAAATAACTGCCTTAGAAAATAAAACAAATGAAGTAATAAATGAGGCGCTTCAGAATACAATGTTTTAGATAAAACCAAATACAAAAATCAGTAGCACAATTTTTTATCTAATATATATTTATTTATAAACACAAAATACCCTTTTACGTATACCAGGGGTTCTTAACCTTTCGAAGATTGTGAACACTGCCCTCATGTAATGCAAAATGAGCGAGCACCATGAAATCGAACAGGTTCAATAGACCTACATGACTACATAAATAAAATAAAAAATAGACAAATATGTTTTTAAAACACTCACAGGACAATGATATCTTTGAACTTTAATGTTCAAAATTTCAGTGATATCCTAGGAGAAGACGCTTGTACCTACACATAAACAGTCCTATGTGAATTAGTTATTCGCGGTTTTGCCTTGTTCTTGAGGTTTAATATTTTAGGAGAAAAATTCGCTCCGGCGCCGGGGATCGAACCCGGGTCCTTGGTTCTACGCTCTGACCACTAAGCTACGCCGAACCTTCCTCCTTCGATGTTTCTCTTTGTGGCCTGACTCCAAGTTAGGCATATATGTTGACGTGTATCCAATGTCAACTGCCGGTGCTGTGGATTGAATTCGGCGTAGCTCAGTGGTCAGAGCGCTTGGTACGTAGAACCAAGGACCCGGGTTCGATCTCCGGCGCCGGAGCGAATTTTTCTCCTAAAATATAAAGTGTCAACATTACAGATAAATTTTGTAGGACAAATTAATATATCTATAATATCCTCTTAGCTAGCAGTGCATAATCACTACGGATTCCCAGCCAACAAGACACTCAGCTGAGTGCGCTCCTAGTATAATGGCAGTAAGTGAGAAAGTTTTTCACTTAGATACGTTGTCACGAACATGGCCAAACATCTGAGAGAAACAGTCTGTAGTAATTGGAGCCTTTTTGTATCTTCTACTCCCCAAAGGCTATGAATTTCTCCTTCTAACCAAATATTTCATCGCTAAGGAGGACTGGAGATCTATCAATTCAAGTTCCACACTAGCAGCCGTATTATTCTTTTGAATAATTTTGATTTTTCTGTATTTAAAAGGGTTATACATCATGAAATAAGAGAAGGTCTATGATAGGTCTCCAACATATTATTACAATAGATAGATAGAAATGCTATTCCGGTCTCAATTCCTCCCTAAAGAAGGTCCCCATAACAGAGTAAGCCTTTTGGGTATTTCACCAGTACTAGAACTTGACACGTTGGGATATACAAAAGTCTATGATCATAGCCATTGTGAAAATCTAAAAACCTTTATAGGATTTCCACATGATATAAAACATTCTACATAATATTCTCTAATTGAACTGAATTAAATTTATTTTCATTATATTGCTTGTGTTTGTAAAAAAAATGTACAAGGACATCCAATTCGGTTACGGTAAAACTGTGTTCGGTTTATTCTGCAGCAAGCATTACGTCTGATCTCCGTCAGCAGGTAACAGGAAACAATAGCAAGAGCGTAAAATAAATGACAGCAGACATTCCAGGAAGATGGATCGATGAAATGTGTAGACAGCGAAGAGAGGAAGAATTAATACCAGAGCTGGAACTGTACTCTCTTCTGTTGTGATAATTGTCCACATTAGCAAGAAGTAGTCCGTCATTCCTTCTTCATGCTGATGTTTCATTTCGCTAAGTAGAAACTCTAGCCCTCGCTCATTGAAATCGTTGTTCTAGTGCTGCGCGAAAATGCTGTTTACTTTATACGTGACAAACGAAACGTTTTTAATTTCAGAGCGGTTACTTTGGATACTAACACGTCAACATGTTGTCACATGGGGAACTTCTGACAATTGAGTTTCCCTTTGTGAAATGACTACCATTTGATAAGTGAACAATATAAATGAACAAAATCAAAAGTCTTCTGTAACAAATAGAACACAGGCAAAGAGAGAAATGAAAAATGTGAGTTTATTTGAGAAAATTTATATAATGGTGTGTAATATCTAGGCAGAATTTAGGGTAACGGTAATGGAATTAGAGTCAATAAATATAATTTCCTGTATGATTTAATTGTGACTAATAAACGGAGTGAAATAAGCCAACCTTCAGTAATACTAATAATAACAATAATAATAATAATAATAATAATAATAATAATAATAATTTATTATTTATTATTAATATTTTATTTATTATTAATATTTGTGTGCTGAACAACAGCCAGAGGCCAATTATAGTTCAGCACAATACACAAACAGAAGATACAAAGGTGCAAAACAAAAATAAATAATATCTTAAATAACAAAAACATACATGAATAAAATTGAGTACAAACAGTAAAAACTAATAATCAAAACGAAACTAAACCTTAAAAGGATCTAAATTGTGCCTATGCAAATTGGCATATTTTATGCATCTACAGACTGGAGAAGGTGATTTTGAATTTCGGTTATAAAATTTTTTTTGAAATCTTAAACCTTTTGTAGGAATACGAAGGCTGATAAGTTATTGTTTATGATAGACTCACAATCAATATCACCCTTGATAACTTTGCAAAAAAATTGATAATCAAGATTTAGACGTCTAGCATAAAGGCTACAACAGTTAAAATATTTACAGGTAATATCATAGTTAAAGTCAGTGGAATTGGGTATACAGTGTCTATCAGTCTTATTCGTACAGGTGAAAATATGTAACAACTTTGGTGATAAAAGACACATAAAATGAAAGTATTACATTTCTCTTTGAAAATTCTGTTCAGTAGCATTATGAAAACAAATAAAACGAAACGTAAATTCCATATATACCATAAACACGTAAATAAACGAAATTTAACAAAACATGTAATTTCTCTACTTGTCATTTGTATTCGTACAGTTAGTAACAAAATTAAATAACTATACGTAAATAAGATAAACAATTACGTTCTAATACCTAGTTGCATATCCTCTGGCTTTGATCACTGCCTGACACCTTCTCTGCATGGATTTTACCAATGTTTTACATTGCTGAGGAGTGAAATTTCGCCATTCTTCCAGCACAACAGTTTTGAGGTGTTCTTTGGACGAAATTGTATTTTTATGTATATTTTCCTTAAGTTTGGACCACAAATGCTCGATAGGATTCAGATCGGGTGATTGAGGAGGAGTATGGAGTTGTTTCGGGACGTTCCATATCAGCCTGTTTGTTCATTTCGGCCGTATGTTTGCTGTCGTTGTCTTGTTGGAAAATGTAGACAGACGGCAAATCCATTTTATTGCACTTTCCTTGACATTATTTTTCAAGATGTTGTTATAGACTACATTGTCCATAATTGCATCAATTAAGTCGATGTTACTCACGCCTTTCGAGGACTTATAGCACCAAATCATTATGACGCCACCTCCATGTTTCACAGTGGGAAGATTGTTATCCACTTTATCGGCCTCATTCTTCTTTTTCCACAGTCTATGGGCACCATCGGATCCGAAAAGATTAATCTTGGTCTCATCACTGTCCCAAAATTCTTGCTCCTAATCTACATGAACTTTAGGAAATTTAATTCTTAAAGCTCAATTTTTTCTATTTACAAAGGGCCTTTTTCTTATCCTTCTACCATGAAATCCATATTTATATAGGACACGTCGTACCGTTATTACACTAACAGTCTTCCTTGTGGTTTTTGTCATGAGAGAACGTGGTTTCGGCACACTTAACCGTGGATTTGATTTTATCTGTCTTATTTTAAACCTTTTTTCCCTCTCGTTTAGTATTTTCTCTTTTGGTTTTCTCTTCTGATTTGCAGTAAATCTACGGTATTTGAATTTATTAACCACGTATTGTATCGTGGAATGACTTTTGTTTACTATATTGCCTATTTTCCGTGAAGAATAACCTTTAAGAGCCAGTCTAACTATCGTCTTCTTTAGCTCGGCACTGAGTTCCTTCGACTTGCCCATTTTGAACAGAACTGACTGCTGAAGCAAAACAAACCCTAGAGCACGCGGTAATGCACACTCGCTGTTACCATTAAGGCACGGCACCCCCGAATAAGTCAAAATTACTCAAGTGTACGAATATAAATGACATACAGTTTTACTTTCAAAGTAATTTATTTATTAATATTTTTGTTAATTAGAGCTTAAAATAAAAACTGGTTGTACATTAACGTTCTAAGAAATGGTTTTAAAGCATGGTACACTACTATTAGTATATGAGTATAATTATTTTGTACATAATGTTGTCTTATTAGTTTAAATTAGATATGTACGAATAAGAATGATAGACACTGTATATCGAAAAGCACATAAGGAAATAAATTTTCTTTGAATATTTTCCAATTTAACCGAATCGGTTGAAGTAATGGAATTCCAGGCTACAGATGCATATTCAAGTTTAGAGCGAACCAAAGTAAAGTATAGAATTAATAGTGACTCAGGAGTAGAAAAAGAATAGGTTATAGACCTTATTAAACCAAGCATTCTTATTGAATGATTATAAATATATTGAACATGATCGTGAAAGTATAATTTAGAATCGAGTAGTACACCAAGATCTTTTATAGAATTTTTCCTAATAATACAGGCGTTATTAAGAGAATAATTAAATTTTATGGAAGTAGTTTTTCGAGAGTACGAAATGACAAAAGTTTTTGTTTCATTAATTTTCATTCCATTAATGTCAGACCAAAGTTCAATGGAGTTAATATCATTTTGAAGAGTTTGGCAATCGGCAGAACTATTTATTGAGCGAAAGATTTTGAGATCATCAGCAAATAACAGGTAGTTTGAACTTATTCTTTTACATATGTCATCAATAAATAATAAAAATAATAGAGGGCCCAATGTAGATCCTTGGGGAACTCCACATAAACAATTAAATGGGTCCGAGAGAGAATCACCAAGACGATCACAACATTGTCTATTAGTTAAATAGTTTTCAAACCAGCTCACGTAGTTAGAAGAGAGACCAAAGTTTTTAAATTTATTTATCAGAATATTGTGAGGTACAACATCAAACGCTTTGCTAAAGTCGATATAAATTGAGTCAATTTGACCGTGGGTTTCAACAACAGGCATAACAAGATTAAGGTAGGATACTAAGTTTGTAGTTGTTGATTTACCTTTAGTAAAACCATGTTGTGCTGAATTAATTTTATTCTTAACATAAAATGAAACATGTTTGTGGATTATTTTTTCAAAAATTTTTGAGAAATTGTTTAATATTGAAATAGGTCTATAATTAAAAACAACATTTTTTTTACCATTCTTAAAGATAGGAATAACGGATGCTTCTTTCCAAAGCATAGGGTATGTACCGGTTAATAAACTTAAATTAAATATAAAGGTTAAAACGGGTATTAGAATATTAGAACATCCCTTAATAATAAAATTAGGAATGCCATCAGTGCCCTTTGATTTATTAGGTTTAAGCTTTTTTATGGCTAATGAAACGTCTTCAACTGTAATTTTAGGTAAGGATAAGAAGTCAGTAGAATTATACTCCAACAAACAGAGATTAGAATTAGGCTGTTTTTGAATCGATTTGAATTGATTAGCAAATGCATTAGCAATTTCTTGCTGATCAGTAATGTGAATCCCATTTATTAATAATTCGGTGGGATAATTATTGGATTTACGAAAAGATTCTACGTATTTCCAAAATTTATTAGGTCCATTCTTCAAATTTTCATCAATGGATTGTAACCATTTAAATTTGTCAGATTTAATCATAGCTTTAACTTGTTTTCTGTAATTGGAAAAAAATTGATAATGGTGATCAGTTTTGAATTTCTTAAAATTTCTATGTGCTTTGTTCTTTTTCCTAATAAGTATACGCAAGGTATTTGAAAACCATTTAGGATAGTGCGATTTTTTTACGAAAGTGACAGGAACAGCAAGAGAAATAGCTTTGTTCATAATCTGGGATAACGCGTTAGCAGCAACGTTAACATCAGTAGTTTGATATATGGAATTCCAATCATGGTTGTATAGAGTGGAATAGAGTTTCAAGTAATCACCTTGAGAATAATTTATGAAGGTACTAGATTGGCAGTGATCAGGTAGCGACAAATACACTTCAAGATTAATGGAGATAGATGGATGATAAGAATCCTCCAAAACTAGAGAATGATTGGCTAGTTTTACTGTACTATTAATAATATTAGTAAAGACAAGATCAAGTAGATTTTTACTTGAGACAGTAAAATTAATTTGGTTTAATCCCAGAAGGCAAGACGAGGAATATAAATCACTTGAGTTAATTTTAGAGTAGTAATGAATATCATTAAGATTAAAACCAGTTGACCAATCCATACCAGGACAATTGAAATCACCAATAATTACTATTCTAAAATTATGAGTATCAAGGTTTTTTTTTCAAGAAAATTGAGGTAAGATTTTAAGTGATTATGACCGAAATCAGGTGGGAAGTAATGATTTCCAATTAATAAATTAATACCATCAGCCATTTTAATTTCAATCCAAACACATTCATTAATAATTTCTAAATCATATCGCCGACAGGTAAAAGGTAACTGGTTGTTAATTGCTGTTAGGACACCCCCACCTCTTTTTTTATTGGTGTCCTCATACGTTCTGTCTGCTCGAAACACAGTATAATTAATAATAATAATAATAATAATAATAATAATAATAATAATAATAGTAATAATAATAACAACAACAATAATGATAATAATAATACATTGAAACAGAATGTACTGTTAAAGAGGACAAATTAAGAGATGTTTTAAGCCACAGACAGTTAACAAAATTGAAAGGTTCAGAGCCATAGCGGACCAAGCGCCATTTATTAAAAACGAAGATAGCAAGGGTTAAAGTTAAGTAAACATCATAATTTAATGACGATTGACATATCATTTAATTTTAATGTGCATACTTCATCTTACTTGCTATATGTTTCGTTAAATTATGATAATCACTTAATTTTATCCCTTGTGTTCTCCGTTTGTAATAAATGGCGCTCGGCCCACTATGGCTCTGAACCCTTCAATTTCCAACTGGCTTTCTGTATATACAGGGATGAACCGTAAGTGAGTAATGTCATTAATTTTAGAGGGGTTATTCTTTGCTTCCTTTTCGAGATAAAATTATTTTATATGAAACATATTATATCGTGTTCTGGGAAAGACATTGATTCCCAATATGCTCAGTCAATTTAAGAGAGCAGTGTATTGTGATAATAAATTGTTGAAAGAATTTTAGTTTTGTCCTTTAAATGTGCAGAAATTTGATCCCAACAAATGTAACTTTTCGTTCTGCAAGGAAATTTTACGATGTGACATTCGTTCGTATTAAATTTCTGCACATTTAACAAAACTAAAATAAAATTCTTTCAATCATTTATTATCTCAATACACTGCTCCATTAAATTGACTGAGCATATTGGGAATTAAATCTATAGCGTTCCCAAATCACGCTATGAAATGTTTCATATAAAGCAATTTTTATCTGGTAATGGAAGCAAAAACGAGCAAAATTGCATTATGGTTTTTTGTTTGAAGTATATCAAAGAAATTAATGTAATTATTTACGGGTCACTCTATGTATAAGCACATGTGAATATCAGTAAATATTTTAATTGTGAATTATCCATCTGTGAGTAAAGCCAAGCTTGTATTAACTATCTACAGCTACTCATGTATTGTGCATGCGTCTGTTTTGCGTCCATGTCAAAGCCTGTCAGATAATAACACCTGACCTTACAACCATTCGATATCTACGTATATCAAAATGTTCCAAGAAGAATCCATAGACAACAATTTGTGAAATTAAGGTAAAAGTTAGGGGCTTTCTTTCTCAAACTACAGCAACCTCTGTTCGCAAATATGTTTGAGACTCTACGTCAGTGATGTCAAAGCAAGCGCATTTTTCTAACCTTCACGATGTGTCCGGGCATTAGGTGCTAGCTATGGAAGACGGAAGGATTATGTACAGTATATGAATAAGCAGCTGTTGGATTAAGAAAACAGTGGTGCACAAACATCAAACGGAACGTGAAATGTTATATCGTTATTTTTATATGGCTTCTTTGTTTGATATTTTCTATTCTGCCAGTAAAACAAAAGTACTAACACTAATTTATTAATATTGCAGTTGTATTTTAAACGTTAATAACATGGTAAAGAGTTAAGAAGGAATATTCATATAAACTGAATAGTAGTACAACACATCATTCATAATGAAAGTGATATCCCAAAGAAAGAGATAACTGTAACCAATATTACATAACAAAACCCTTATCGCTGTATGCTTTTTAGGTGATATTGGTGCGCAACTTCCTATCATCAGAACATTAAATTATTTTCTCGAAATCTACTAAAGCTATAGAGCTGACGCTTTTACAACACATGGGTACATATCTTTTGTTTATGATGTAACAGTAGTTGCTTTGTTAATTTTATTCACTTCCTTACAAACATTTCCCATGCGAATATTTCCAAAATTTTCAATACACTAGCTCCAGCAATACTTATTTACGATATAAGTTATAGATTTACGAAAACATTGTTTCAGTACCTGTAAAGCAACTACATAAACATATCTGAAAATTTCACTTTTCTGTAAAAAAAAGTTGAGAAAATATTCCTTTTGAATAAAAAGCAAATTTGTGAAAAATGTGCATTAAAATTAAAACTTACAATCTTGTAATGCATTTATATTTCACAGACAAATCTAAAAATTAACATGAATACAGTTTTAATAAGTTCTCTTCTCTTTATCCATTGAATCAGTGCTGGCCATCCCTGTATATAGCTCGACCTAGCGGCATATAGGTAGTACCACAGTCTAGTATAATTATATAGTTACGAAGCTTGAGTTTTGAGTGGTTTTGAGAGTACTAGGAACAATAGACTGTGCCGGTACTATTTCGCATTCTCTGTGATGAGGCGACAGTAGCGATCCTAGTGATTAGCAACTAACTATGGATGCATATTCCCTACGTATTGAGCTTGGGTGACTGTATATACTAGACTTTCGTCTGTCTCTTTCCTTTCCGCTGTAAAGCGCGAACTCTAAAGCAAGCGCTTGCGTCTATGGGCATCAGTTGACGTGACTGCTCTACGTGAAAGTTTTGAATGTTTGATATCAATAATTTGAAACATCCTGGACGCATTTTTTGTATAAAAAGGCGTCAGTGATCATGGAATTTTGTTTTACAAAGTTATGTTCATGTTACAATATATTAAAGGGCTTCATAGGATACTGGTCGCACAAAGAAGCTCAATATCCATTTGCAGTTTCCCTACGGTTTGTTTCGATGCATAGGATACTGTACTTCTAAGGAAATATAAAATTATAATAAACTGTTCTACCTAGTGGAAGCACGAATAAACATTTGAAAGATAACACGAAGAGTTCCTGGGAATAGGAAATCTACAATATTAAGCCCTATTGTTGTGGGCTCATGTAGTGGAATGTGATATCAATACAATATTGCAGCTTATTTCTAGAGAACCTGGCGAGTACAAATCTCTCTTCCGCCAGAAACGAAACAATTTTGCGCTACAACTAATTTACTCCCTTTCTTCTGCCCAGAAATTTCTTGCAGAAATAGTGTAACCTGTATAGCATTGTTACATGACACTAGTAATTTGTACGAAAGTTTTCCTACATAAACCACTTATAAGTTTATAAAGATTTTAACTTATTTTGTTTTGTTAGTATGAAACAGAACTATTCAATATCGTTTCTCGAAAGTAAAACATGGAAAATTTCATGACTGACATTTTCTTTTATTGTCTTGGATTAAATATAGAGTGTACAAAGAAAAAGAATCACAGAATTTAACTGTAAAACTATACATCAGAATCAACAAAATTTCCCAATTAACATAGGTCTGGGGATCGAAACTCGTCCCCGGAATAATTTTTCTCTTGAAATTAATCAGGTCTGCTTCATAGGGAGCAATACCTGAAAGCTAGATTTGCATAATATATACATTACCATAGGTACGTTAACAGAAAAACACAAGAAAAAAGTCATACAGAGTTTGTGTGCACTCGATATGGGTTTCTGGCGTCTTGTCAGCCAGTCAAGTTATTTGGATATAAAGGAAAAAATTGAGAAGGTGTCGAGTGAAGTTCCTGGGTAGCTCAGTCGGTAGAGCATTGGTGCGTTCAGCCAAAGGTTCCGGGATCGATACCCAACCCCGGAACAATTTTTCCCTTGAAATTATTCAAGTCTGCTTCACAAGGAGCTTTATCTGAAAGCTAGATATGCATAACATAATAGGTTAATTAACAAGGCTATATCAAGTAGGTCCATGTGGTTATCTAGCGTCGGTGGAGTACGAAATACTGAGATTATGTAACACTCTATATAATAATTTGTCTATCCTGCAAAAGGACGTGACTCTTTATCGACGGCGAAAAACGTGACACATGCTTGATTGCAACTAGAGGAGTTGCAGTCGAATGACCTGGGACCTTAATCCCTTACATTTTAGACTGTGAGACCATTTGAAGACTTTAATATATTCAAGGTTAATCAATGGCTTCGAAACGAAAGCATGTGAATGCATGTCAGTAGATTCGTTGTAATCAGGACTTCCCGAATGAACGCATGCTTCTATAGGACTAACAACCAAACGTTCTGATAGGGGCAGATAAAAAAGTTAAATTTTCTTCTTCCACCATGCTAATAATGTCAAAAGAAGTGCTTATACAAATTTTGGCCACGTGACCGCAATTATGAGGCCGTCCAGAAAGTGATTTTCCCTGGGGCCGTTTACAGAAAAAAGCACAATTCCAGGGAAAGATTTATTGAAACAGATACCGCACTTGTTGCTATATTTGTCAACATATCCCCCACTGGAATTGAGACATTTGCCATACCATGGGAACAATTTTTGTGTCGTAGAGTCAGCCGCCTGGGTTCGGAACCAGCGTTTGACAGCGTCTGCACCTCTCTCTGTCGATCCCATGATATGAGAAATGCCTCAGTTCCGGTGGAAAATATGTTGAAAAATAGCTCAACAATTTCTGTGCCTGTCCCAACAAATTTTTCCAATGAAATTATGCTTTCTTTTTCTGGCGAACGTATTTTTACGGCCCTCGTAATTGCGGTCGAGTGGCCAAAATTTGTATAAATACTTCTTTTGACATTATTAACATGGTGAAAGAAAGAAATTTAACTTTTTTATCTGCTCCCATCATAATGTTTGTTTGTAAGTGTTACATAATGTGAAGGAATAAATAGACACAACTTAGAGCACTTGCTGCAGAAACAGAAATAAGCCTTGTAGCTCAGAAGATATAAATTAGATTTACATTACATCCAGGACGTTCTGTTACTTATAACTATGATTAAAGTTTAACAATAAGTCAATAATCCTATTTTAACACCTTGTACGATTATGTTTTGGATACTAAAAAAGTTTACGTCAGCAAATTTAAATTCATTCTGTATTAAACTGTAAATAGGATTATTTAAAGAATAGAAAATATGTCACACCATTATTATCGAGAATTCAATTGGATTTTAACAATCCTTTCCGCCATAGCTCAAACATAGAGTGTGTTTTATTTCACAATCACACACAGCTTATTGAATCAGAGGGAAAATAATCATGACAAACGAAGTTACAAACAAATGACTGGTCAAGTTCCAGTAACCTAGCAACATGAAAACCCAAACAGTCATCTGTAGACTGGCTGGGGAGATTCAACTATCAGTTACTAAATATTCTAAAACACTATTCATGCTTAATGAGAGTGGTGCAGGATTATGCATATTTAATCTGTTTCGTAGGCAACATGAAACTGATTGCAGCGATCTTATTAAGACGATTATATATGTTAATTCGCAATTTGGTCGCGTTATTATGTAGTGACAGTAATGCCTTCCAACAGATTGCATTTTATAACTTATTAACATAGTCACTGGATTTTATGTAGACTATTACACTTTAACTACGTCATACTACTTTTGACCAACAAAACGGTACGAAAGAACTTCTTTCAACCAATCATGGCTGCTTATTGCAATATTTTATCGCTTCCCTAACATTTGTTTAATTTTACCGCTTCCCTAGCATTCGTTTATTTTTATCACTACCCTAGCATTTGTTTCTTTGTTTGCCAACTTTCAAACTTCAAATTCTTTACGATACTGCAAAACATGCTTTGTGATCATCATTTGTTAACAGCATTGACAGTCAACTGAAAATGGCGGCTCCATTCAAACATTTTGGTGAAGCTAGCATTAGTGAAATAGAATTTCAGTAAGTCAATTAATGTTTTATTATATTAGAGTACTTTATTTCTTCTAATTTTTAAATGCTTTCTTCTAATCGTGAAAGAGTCAATTAAATCCCACTTGAGTTTTATTTTCTCTAACATCATTCGGCTAAAAAATTAGTAATTTCCGAAATTTTATTGCTACGTTCAAATCCTATTAATTTATTATTATTATTATTATTATTATTATTATTAAAAGAATGCTATTCTTACATACTTAATACTTGTTAATATTTAATCCTAATGTAAACCTATGATTTTTAACTACTTTCCTATTTTTTCCAAGCTTCCTGCCACATCTGCTGATTTCTATAACAATTTGAACTTGTATCATAAGGTACATAAATGTTCTCATGAACCCGCATAAATTCGATCATAATTTTTTCCATGCTGCAAGGAAAAACTCACTTCGTAGCCGTCCGTCACAAGTCTCGAAAAGTGCCGCAGCAGAAAGATGTGGTCGGCGTGAGGGGGAAAGTCATGTGATTCTACGTCACAGTGACGTCAGGAAACGTGAGGAGCCGTGACGTGAGGTGAATGTATTGCTAGTACGTTCCGTTAAATGGGGAAAAGGCACAGAATACTATTTTCTTGAAGGTACTGTACCATACGCTCACTTGAGGTGACGGTACGTGTTTTTCTTAGTCAACTGCCCGAAGACAGGTTTGAACCTCATAAGTGACAGCAATAAGACATTACTTATGAGGCAACTAAACCAAGAGATAATAGGGTAGGGTGGTCAGTTTCTTTCCTCCCTCCATTGCATACATCGCTGATTAGTAACATAGTTCACTAATCATACTTGATAGATATGTACAGCCAGATAATAGAAGTACAGTAGAACGTCTCGTTTAGGCACAGTGAAATCGTAAACTAACTACAGGTGTAACATGTGGGGGAAGGACGAGCCGTGCGATAAACACGAGGGATGTACAAGGTTTTAGTTACAACATTTATGGTGGAGCATTGTTGAAATTATATTTTCTAAAAGCACACAAAACAACAGAACACAAATTGCATAACGTTATCATATACACATTTTAACAGACAAACAATTGTAACGTTGAAATAATTCAATATAACAAATAAAATTTTGTCACTTATATGATCTTTGTATATAGTGTTTTTTTTCTGTTTATTTCTATTATTGTATTTATATTTCTGGTGTTGTGGAAGAGAAGGCCTGATGGCCTTAACTACACAAGAATAAATAAATAAATAAATAAATAAATAAATAAATAAATAAATAAATAAATAAATAAATAAATAAATAAATAAATAAGTAAATAAATAAATAGATAAATAAATGTTTTTTTAAACAGCACTTTTTACGGTCATGAATTTCATTCTCTGTATGACTAACCTAATACTATAGTCTTCTGTGGCCGAATTAACAAAACTACAGTATATTGGTCTACCTGAATAAATTGAACTTTGAAAAGGGATAATTATGTTTAGGAAATAGTGTTGACACTTCAAACCAATATACTGTAGTTTTGTTAATTCGGACACAGAAGACGGTAATATTATGTTAGTCGTACAGAGAATGAAATTCATGATCGTAAAAAATGCTGCTTGAAAGCAACATCATATAAGTAACAACATTTTATTTGTTATATTGAATTATTTCAACTTTACAATCGCTTGTCTGTAAAATTGTGTATATGATAACTTAACGCAATTTGTGTTCTTTTGTTTTGTGTGTTTTTGGAAAATATAATTTCAATAATGCTCCGTCATAAATGTTGTAACTAAAACCTTGTGCATCCCTCGTGTTTATAGTACGGCTCGTTCTCCTTGCATTCGTTACCTGCACTTAGTTCATGTTTCACTGTGCCTAAACGAGACGTTCTACTCTCCCTACATAAAGATATGAAAATTTTTTACTGAAGAAATAAAATGTTCGAGCATACGAAATGTCAACTTACATAAGAGCTCTGGTTTTTTAAATTAATTTTCGCAAATATGAGCCATTTTTGCTTAAAATTGCATTTACATGATAAATGTAAAAACACCATTTAAATCCTTTTTTTTTTTAATAACAGACATTTATCTCGTGACTTCTACTAAACAGAATTAATGCGTTATCTTTCCTGATAAAAAAGATAAAGGTTTTGGAACTGAACTGTTTCTGCATTGTCCTTGTAGACCTAGCTTCCACATAAAAAAGAAGAAATCTTATAACTTCGCTCACCAACTGTTTTTATTCTGCCAGTATGTATGCGTGTATCTATTCAGCTAAGATTCATTCAAGTGACTGTTCAAGAACAAAAGACGAGAGTTGTAATTCTTGATAACCAAATGTATGACTGTCTAATTAAGGCAGAATTATCAATCATTCAAAGAGATAAAGAGAGCGATACAAACATTATGCGACTGTAATGACTTCCACCGGAATTATTAATGTGGAATCAGTATATCGTGTTGGTTCTTTCACAAACACTCTAATTAAGAATGTAGGTCGTATGAATTCGTTATGGTGGACAAATGACACTTGCGTGTGTAGATCTCTATTCTACGACACACGGACAGTACACTCAATTTAAAAATAAAGTGTACAGCCTTTCATTAATTATATAATTCCAAGGTCAGATCAAATCATTTCAGTCTGCTAATTGTACCTTAGAACCAACGTTTACAATGCTGGAAACGAGTGAGGAATAATGATGCTAAAATTATCAAAGAGATTTCAGGATTTAATTATGTGGAGTGTTGCATGTAAATTGATTGACATCAAGGTTTCTAGGAACTTAGATAGACTTATGGACATTTGTGTGCAGTTTGAAGAACTGAAAAGTCTTTGTTACGAAGGAGATATTTTTTCATTATCAGTTTGAAAAATATCTCAACACTACAGTTCTTTTGGGAGTATTTTGCCTGGTTTTGCACCAAAAGAACTGGATACTGGGCAGATCTATGTACTGAGGCTTACAATGGGCCATTTTGTTCCCTATTTATGTGATGATTTTTCCAAGTCTAACAAGTCGTCATTCACGAATTAGACGCTGAACAAACGGCCAACCAGTCTCAGCTCTGGATGGTAAAGTGTACTATCCTCAGACGAATCCTTACATATTTATATCCTTTCGGTGCAGTTCTATTCGGTAACATAACCTCATATCAATCTTCTGTGATTAATAGTCCCACCGGCGTCATTAAAAATAGGTACCAACAATACTCTGAGAACACACTCCACACCAAACAGTTACTTTCTGGATTTGAAATGGTCTTTTGTGAGACTGACGAGGATATTGAGGAGCCAAGCACCTGGAACACTGTTTACTGACATAGCCATTTAGAGGGAAGGTGTCCCATCAGATGGTTGAGAAAATTTGGTTGTTGATTTATCATCTCCAGAAGCTGAATACAGAACATATGTTTCAACATCACACACAGCGCTTATTCGACCATCGCTTCATGCTGTTTGCAATTCCTCACAAAGGAACAATCATTAGCGCTCTAGGACTCAATAATGGAGAATGTATTTCATATTAATTATAATACTAAGACACGTGTTAGTAAGGTTTTAAAATTATCCGTAAATACATTTACTATGTATTCAAATATTTCACTTTACAGGATTGCACAGAAAATACAATTTTTAAGATCCCAAATATCAGATATAGTTTATCTATAGAATGTGCTATTTACATACATAACTGAAACAGCAAAAACATAACAATTCTTACTGTACTGTATTCGTCCTTTGTATTATATTTCCATATATTTTTATTACTCTATATTCCATTATATACAGTGTGTTTAAAAAATACGGGGCATAATTTCAGGTATGTATTTCCCACATGTAGACAATCAAAATAGTTCATTACAACATGTGTCCGGAAATGCTTCATTTCCGAGTTATGGCCTTCACAACATTGAAATTCATCGGAAAGTTTTTCTTTCCGCAGATCGTTTTCGTTACAGAAGATGTTCAAAATGTCCACCTCCTGCTTGAATACAGACCTCACATCGATGTCTCATTGACCTGCGAACACAATCCCAAACTCCAGGAGTATTGCGTATGTCCTCAGAACATGCCACAATTCGATTCCGAAGGGATTCCAAATCAGGCACCGGAGACGAATAAACCAATGATTTTAAATGGCCCCACAAGTAGAAATCGAGAGGGTTCAGATCAGGTGAGCGTGGAGGCCAAGCAATTGGGTCACCTCTACCTATCCATCGATCAGGAAACCTTCGATCCAAGTACCGGCGAGCCGTACGACTGAAGTGTGCAGGAACGCCATCATGCAAGAAGTGAATGTGTTGATGATTGATCAGTGGAGTGTCTTCTAAAACATGAGGTATGGTGTTTTCCAGGAAGTTTGTGTACGCCTGCCCCGTAAGTATGTTTACAAGTACATGGGGTCCAACTAATCGATCACCAATGATACCGACCCACATGTTGAGGGAGAACCGCACCTGGTGATGAGATGGAACAGTTGCACGTGGGTTTTCATATGTCCATACATACTGGGTGTTGGTGGAAATTTGTTATGCCATCTCGTGTGAACTGTGCTTCATCTGTAAATAATACTAAGGCAGGAAGGTTCGGATTTACACCACACTGCTGCAAGAACCACTGACAGAACCTAACTCGTGCAGGGTAATCTGCTGGTGACAGGGCCTGTACACGTTGCAAATGATAAGGATACAATTGATACTCTTTCAACAGTCTCCAGACAGTCGCATGAGGAACACTGACTTGCAACGCTACCCTTCGTGTGCTGATAGAAGGAGTCATGTTCACAGCCTCCAGAATCTCCTCCTGTACTTCTGGAGTTGTAGATCTTGGTCGTCCCCTTCCCAAACCAGGAGAGTTAAATTTTCCATACTCGCACAGACGGTAATGGAGACGTACAAATGTCTTCCGATCTGGACATTGTCGCTGTGGGTGCCTCTCCTTGTACAAACGACGAGCCAGCGCAGCATTGCCGTCCGCCTTACCGTACATGAAGTGTATCTCTGTCAGCTCTTGATTTGAATACATGTCGCACAGTCTAACGCCTACACAACACTGAATGTAACCTTCGCCTCGGAATGAACTGTCAGAGTGCCCTCTTAATGTCTCCTTTGACGGCAACGACCTGAGGAAAGAAAAACGTTCCGATGAATTTCAATGTTGTGAAGGCCATAACTCGGAAATAAATCATTTCCGGACACATGTTGTAATAAGCTATTTTGATTGTCTACATGTGGGAAATACATACCTGAAATTATGCCCCGTATTTTTTAAACACCCTGTATAAACCTGTTGATTATCCTTCACAACTGCTGTATTCAGAATTTAAAGTATTTGACTTCTATCAAATTTATAACAATGCAATATTGAATTTCGTATATAAAATCTGAAATATATTTAATTTATATTCAAATAAATATAGTAGCAACTTCGGACAAAGGCTTTACAGCATAATAATAAATTTCCGAACATACAATTTGCTAATGCTCCTTATTTAAAAAAAAATCAATTTTAAAAATGGTTGTTTAAAGAGAAAATTTGAAGTTAAATTACTGTGATATCTGTGTTTTTTCTTCTTCTTCTTCTTCTTTTTTACTTTTTACTTTGATATTTAAAGAAATGTCTTAACATTATGTGGAATGCCCCCTGAGCACGAATATGTAACTTTCTCTGGGGGTGCTAGAGTTTTTTTTTATATAAAAGGCAGTATGATCTTTGTTCTGGCAATAACGTGTTATTATTATTGTTATTATTATTATTATTATTATTATTATTATTATTATTATTATTATTATTATTATTATTTACGGAAGATGGCACTTAAATTTTGTAGGAATGTGGAAAGTTCTTTACCAGGAAACCCTAACTACAGTCTTACTTGTCAAGTAACCAACTGTATTGTAGAAAAATCGTTCAAAGGAGCTACATGTATATATTATTACAAGCTCAGTTGTCTGCAATCTTACAAACATTCATCCGCTCTCTATCACTGAACTTGCTGGAGTTGTGAAGAGAGCTAAAAGCTAGAAGATGCTATGGCCCGTCCCCACTTTGACACAACGTTATGTACAATAATCTTAAAAAAATAGGCCGGCAACAAATGTCTAAGTTCCGAAAACAGAAGAGTGTGCACACAATTAAACCATTTAAATATGCTGTATTTTGTTCTAAAATATGTTATAAAATAAAACGAAGGGTTGATGCTAGCTGCATCAGGGCATCTGAAGAGTGAAATAGCAATAAAATTGATAAATACTAAATCTATCAAAACGAGGTACAAAATTTATCAAAACGAAGATGAACGAAAAAGCTACGTAACACGCCGGATTAAAGTATGAGCCAGTTTAGTGTAGGTGGTTTAAGAATGGGTCTAAACCAGATAGCATTGGTTGTAGGAAGTTCGAATCTCCGTTATTCTTAATTTTCTTACATTACAAAATTACCATAATAACTTTTTATATACATAATTTACACAAGTACCAAGTGCCGATATCGCCTAGAAGTCGATTGAGTGTTTGGTAAATAGCACAACCCGTCCCCCGTCCATATGTTAATATAACTGTCTGCATTTATATCTCATTTATAGCTTTTAAAAATATGTTTAACTACAACATTAAAACTTGTTACATTGTAAACATGAATTTTGTTCTATTTGTTTTAATAATGGCAATACTGAAGTGATACTGTTTACCATTCTTCAGTTGATATTGGAGTTTAGCTTTCTGTATGTTTTGTTTACCTATATTCTTCACAGGGAGCGTCGACAACGTATGAAAGCCAATTTTCATAAATAATAATAAAACAATATTAGAAATAATAAAAAGAAGAGCTCTATGTTATAATAATATATAACATATTATTATATTGATATTTCATATTCTTCGTCAGTCATATGTCCGATACAGCCGTTTAGGTTCTTGAAGCCCTTTTTAGGACCTGTCATGATATTGCAAACATTAATTAGAGCCTACATATCAAATTAAACCGTAAATTTTACGTGGGATCTAGAAAAGGATAGTTCGTCTTTTTATTTCGCTACATATTAAAATCATTTTACTTTGAAATGTATTTTGAATATTATCTCCAGAAATAAATTGTATTTTCGTCCAAAAACACCAGTGAATGGCCGTGACACCTACGAAAGTTTCACATCTCTCATAATATAGCATCACTCACGTCTTACAAAATAAATGTGTTATGACAAGGGAAAAGAATTCTATTACAATGAGACAGTCTCCAGTCGGGGCAGCGATTATGTGGCTTGATCTGGCACATTTGTCAACAAACAAGTAGGAATAATATCATTATCAACATCATATTTTACGACACGGATAAAGTCAAGATTGTTCCGGTTTCAAAGTGGTTTAATATTTGTCTGATCAGCGTTTTCTTCGGCGTCCTATATTTCTCCTTTCAACTGGTTTGTAATGAAGCAGTTTATATGGTACCAGGTATTCTATTCATTCTACGTGCTCTCTCCATTTATTATTGTAGTCTTCTGTTTAGTGAGATATTTAATTGTAATTTACTCTGTGTAGCATGGCTATACTTATACAAAGTGCTTCCGAGGTGGTGTTACAAACTTTCAGGGATGATGGCGAAGGGCACATGTATCAATTTGAGATAAGAAACCCTGGTCCGGAAATGACCGAGTCGAAAGTTACAAGCAAAAATAGTTCTGTGAGGGGGGATAGAAGTTATCCCTGGCAGGGATGTAATAATGAATTTGTGAGAGGAGGATAACACGGGGAGTAATCCCCTTCATCCTCCCGTTAATTCGCACCCTGAAATCGCATTATAGAGACCAAAATATAAGGTATTTAATCTAATTTTTATAGCAATATGTTTTGTAAGTACTTAGTATTTTTATATATGACTAAAGTTTCTCTAATCTGCTAAGACTACAACAAGAATATGTTTTCTTTAGACATTTAGTTCATTTTAACCAAGTGAATTTAAATAAAAATTGTGCATTTAAGTATTTCCAAATATTTTTCTTAGGTAAACGTATTGCAGCCTATTCGTTTACAATCATTAGATATGTAATGCATTTAATCAAAATTTGTTGGTTAAGTTTAGTGTTATAATAAATTATTGTGATCGAAAATACTTTCGTCATTTTTTGCGCGAGCACCAATTTGTCGGATCACGGAGACGTCATTCAACGCCTGTGAATCCAATGCTTTCCCGTGCTTCCATGCGTCTCTCTCTCTCTCTCTTTCTCTTTCAGTTCTGCTTCCCTATCTTAGATTATTCAGATGAGGAATTAGTAGTTAATGAAAGAAGGTAATGTGGTAAAATGGATTTAAATGGTCAATCTCAGAACGAAACAGGCCAGGTAGAACTCATGCGTGGATATTGTTCCAGAGCAAGGAGAGGAGTGAGATTGTAGAAAGTAAAAGTTTCTTGAAATACAATATATAGGAAGGAGGCTTGTACTGCCAGAGATGCAACAGCGTTTCCTTCAAAGTGATTATCCCTAATTCTCAGAACCTTTATTGCTGATAGGCTACTCTGGGAGTTCACTGTCCTCCAGAACCACAGATTCATGGAGAAAATGATCAACACCCGTAGAAAAATCCAAAAGAAAGAGATGTCACATTTGACCATGAAAAGCAGAAAGAAAAACTTCACAATATTGTAAGAAATACAGAAAACATATTTGTTATAAATGTTCTGAAATAATATACGGAAAAAGGGAGCCCATGGGTTTTTTTTCGTTTCAAGATGCTTTTTCACATATAAATGGTTTAATGTTTCGTACTGCACGTTGTAATCTTGTTGTTCTTAACCTACGTATATTTTACCCTAATTAAGTCTGACGAATGATATGCATTTTACTTGTAAATTTGTATACTTACTATACTGATTGTTTGCGGGCCTTTCGTCTACTATCTTTTGTCCACAATTTGTTTCGTCCATTACTTTTCGTCCACGTTCTTTTGTCCACAACCGATTGATTCATACAATTTACGTTCATCCATACATTTTGTCCACACCTTTTATGTCCATAACCTTTCGTCTATCTTAGAATAAATATTTGTGTTTTACACCTACAATAAATTACAACAGCAGGTACTGTCATCATTGTCGTCTGTTTCTTAGATAAGTTTCATTTTCCTTTGGATATTAAAAAGTATGTATATACTGCATATATTTTCAATTTTGGATATTAAAAATCATTGCAGAGGTTGTATATACAGTGTCTATCATCCTTATTCGTACATATCTAATTTGAACTAATAAGACAACATTGTGTACATAATAATTGTACTCATATACCATGTAGTGTACCATGCTTTAAAACCATTTCTTAGAATGTTAATTTACAACCAGTTTTATTATAAGCCCTAATTAACAAAAATATTAATAAATACATTACTTTGAAAGTAAAACTGTATGTCATTTATATTCGTACACTTGGGTAAGTTTGACTTATTCAGGCTGCTGTGCGTTAATGATAACAGCGAGTGTGCATTGCCGCGTGCTCTAGGGTTTGTTTTGCTGCAGCAGTCAGTTCTGTTCAAAATGGGCAAGTCGAAGGAACAAGTGCCGAGCTAAAGAAGATGATAGACTGGCTCTTAAAGGTTATTCTTTACGGAAAATAGGCAATATAGTAAACAAAAGTCATTCCACATACGTGGTTAATAAATTCAAATACTGTGGATTTACTGCAAATCAGAAGAGAAACCAAAAGAAAAAATACTAAATGAGAGGGAAGAACGTTTTATAAGACAGATAAAATCAAATCCACGGTCTCATGACAAAAACCACAAGGAAGACTTAGTGAAACAACGGTGCGACGTGTCCTATATAAATATGGATTTCATGGTAGAAGGATAAGAAAAAGGCCCTTAAGTAGAAAAAATCGAGCTTTAAGAATTAAATTTGCTAAACTTCATATAAATAAGGAGCAAGAATTTTGGGACAGTGATGAGACCAAGAATAATCTTTTCGTATCCGATGGTGCCCATAGAGTTTGGAGAAAGAAGAATGAGGCCGATAAAGTGGATAACAATCTTCCCACTGTGAAACATGGAGGTGGCGCCATAATGATTTGGGGCTGTAAGTCCTCGAAAGGCGTGAGTAACATCGACTTAATTGATGGAATTATGGACAAAGTGGTCTATAACAACATCTTGAAAAATAATGTCGAGGAAAGTGCAATAAAATGGATTTGTCGTCTGTCTACATTTTCCAACAAGACAACAACAGTAAACATACGGCCGAAATGAACAAACACTGGTTGATATGGAACGTCCCGAAACAACTCCATACTCCTCCTCAATCACCCGATCTGAATCCCATCGAGCATTTGTGGTCCAGACTTAAGGAAAATGTACATAAAAATACAATTTCGTCCAAAGAACACCTCAAGACTGTTGTGCTGGAAGAATGTCGAAATTTCACTACGCAGCAATGTAAAACGTTGGTAAATTCCATGCAGAGACGGTGTCAGGCAGTGTTCAAAGCCAGAGGATATGCAACTGGGCATTAGAACGTAATTGTTTGTTATTTATGTATAGTTATTTAATTTTGTTACTAATTGTACGAATACAAATGACAGGTAGATAAATTGTATATTTTATTAAATTTTGTTTATTTACATGTTTATGGTATATATGGAATTTATTTTCTTGTTTTATTTGTATTCATAATGCTACTGAACAGAATTTTCAAAGAGAAACGTAATACTTTCATTTCATGTGTCTTTTATCACCAAAGTTGTTACATATTTTCACCTGTACGAATAAGACTGGTAGACACTGTACACGTCGGAGGCAACCAATGTTACATTATAATACTCAATTTTGTTGGGAGGACACACTCGAGTCCGTGCACCATTAAGTCAGACATATGTCGTCAATCATGAATGCATCAGGGAAATAGTTACATGGTATGAAGACTACAAGAACGACGGCTGGATGGAAACATATCTAAGGGTAATTTCATATAGATTAAAAATTAATCAACCCTGATGAAGACGTCCAGAAAGAAGAAAATGAAGACTAATCATGTTTATAATACAAACAGCATGTACATCAACAACACGTATAAATTTAAGTAACTTACATTTTCACCAAATGTATATCAGGTCATCTTTTTTTTGTCAGAGTGGACGAAATAGTCAGTGGACGAAAACATAATGGACGAAGCATAAAAATGGACTAAATGGTCAGTGGACAAAACTTAATGGACGAATCATGAAATTGACAAATGTGTCAGTGGACGAAACGTAGTGGACAAAAGGTCCTATAACGATACTGATATCTATTCATCCTTTAAAAACTTACTTTGAACGTATTTGAGACAATATACCTTGAAAAGAAAGGCAGGTCACTGGGACCCATCTTCTCCAATTAATTGTTGACAGGTCTAGTTGAAGGTTTATCTCAGTTTAACGCCTCACATATTCGTCATTATTTAAAGATTCTAACGCCTTACACATTTGTCATTGTTGAAAGATTTTAACAACTCATTCATTCGTCATTATTGAAAGATTCTAATGCCTCACATATTCGTCATTGTAAGATTCTAATGCCTCACATATTCGTCATTATTGAATGATTCTAACACCTCACTCGTTCGTCATTATTGAAATATTTTAACGCCTCACATATTCGTCATTATTGAAAGATTGTAACGTCTCACACATTTGTCATTATTGAAAGATTCTAACATATGACTCATTTGTCATTTTTGAAAGATTCTAACATCTCACTCATTCGTCATTATTGGAAGATTCTAATGTTTCATATATTCATGATTATTGATTTATTTCTAACGCTTATAGTCATTATGCAATATTTAATTAGTATAATCCTTCATCTACGAGCAATTTACATTATTTCTTAAATTTGAAGTCCTAAAAGTATTTCCTTGTACTTAAGTTACATTCGTCTTACGCGCAACAACTTCATGACTTATTCCGAGATGAAGAAAGAGAATCTTATACTAAAGAAAAGTACCATAAAATAATTAATAAATGAACCGATTTGTGAAAAGGAAGCAAGAGCAGAAACTCTCCAATGTTCGTTAAACACAGATATTTCAAACAGTGGCAGTAGAAAATATTGCAGTGAACAGTACAGGAAATCGCAGAGAATGTTAAATGAATCTGTACTCACCTGGTCGACGTCGATGAGCTCCCCAGGGTCTTCCAACACTTTCGAGTAATGCGACACACCTGCAGACACATAACGAAGCCTGATAAGTCAGTGCTGCATCAGCATATTTGGTCCCCACTGATTAGCCCACATTCAAGAAGAAGATGATTATGACTGGCTGCATAATTAAACTTATAAATTACTGTGTTACGTTAGTATTTCAGTCCGTCCGTCTACCAGATTGTCTCCTCATCTATTGTATTATAAACTTGGTTTTCACTGGGTTCATAGTGGAAAATCTTTACACTTTACTAATTTATAACATTTTAACAGGGCTCTTAAAATATCAGTGTACTGAAAAAAAAGTATTTGGTAAAGGAGCTGAAAAAATAATAAAACTGAAATCGTATGAAACAATGGAAATGTGTACCCCTGCATGCTGATAAGTAGGCTTCGTACTCCAGCTACCTATAAACGGGAATGAAGTTGCCTGATTCAAAGCATATGTGACGTTACAGCGCAGATACAGGTATGTTCGTATACAAAATAGTTACGTATCCTCTGCCCTCTTCCTCTAGAAAGTGAAAATCGAGACGTAGTCATAGTGAGTAGTCTTATCGATCACTGCCCTTACTAGTTGTATTAGGGCTAATGAAATAACTACATCTTTGTGGCTGATTGAAGATTCATTGCAGAGCGTGTAATATTGCGGGGCATAGTTGAGGATATATGAACTAATATTTTTACTGTCAATATAGACAACATTACATATAAATTGTGTAAAATAAACGTAAAAGTGACAAACAGTGCACTGAAAGACACTGAAATACCAAAAGGTACAGCAAGTGTGGTGAACATAATAAAAAAGAACCAGACCATAAAAATCACAAAATTATGAAGAGATTAACTCGACGTTTAGCATGGATTTGTGTAGCCTACCATGATGTCCCAGTTAATAAATTTAATAATCTCCATTTTAGAGAATTTCTAGAAAAGTACATAGAAAATTAGTGGGTTTTCAGTGATGAGCGAGATACAATATCCTAATGAAAACAAGAAAATATCGCACAATAAGATATCTTGTATTGCATTATGCACCAATAACGTCATGTGCTATTGAAAGAATTTCTTGCAATATAAAATCATTTCAAGTGAATCCGCGTATGTTCAAGTTCCGTAACTTACGAATGCACGTTATTACGCCTATTCACTGCAAAGATCACGACGAAAATGAACATCATGGCTAAAGTATGTGTTTACTAGTAATGTGGGGAGTTTACTGTACTCTACGAACACGCAGCGACGATGTGTTTGTTTATATCCTTATCCGTTGCAATACCTGTGTTCGGCGTACTATATAGCCAATGTGTCTTTAACTTCAGTCTTTAGGTAGCTGGATTACGAAACCTACTGATAAGTTATAAATGGTGGATATTGAAATTTGAAGTTCAGAACAATAAACTACACACAGTAATGTTCTCAAATGAAATAGAGAATTTTCGGACATCATCATCATCATCATCATCATCATCATCATCATCATCATCATCATCATCATATTTGAGAAGAATCTTGAATTGATATTTTTCCATTAGTACTAAAAATAAAAGAAATGGAATAAAAATAGTATATAAGTTTATGAAACTCTCCGGAACGTTTCTTAGGTTACTGCGAGATAAATTTGTCTTATTACGCTATGCAACAGATAAAGACATCCGGAGCCACTTTTCAGCTCCATCATGAGGAAAAAAGGTAAAGAAAAGTGATATATTATCTGTTGGATCCATTACTAAGAACTGCTATCGCGAGCTGGAAAATATTCGTGGTAACTTTAACTTACCATTGTGTTCATTATTCTCTTTTTTCATACACTGATCACTTTATTACCGTCTCCCATTTTCACCTTAACACGAAAGTACGTGACAATAAGTACAATTTAAGAGGTTTTCTGGGTTAGACATTTTGAGATTTTTCACTATGTTATAGAAATATTGGACGTTTGAGAGCTACATACTACATACAGACTTCAACATCTTGATAATAGCTCTTAGTAAGGATTCAACATATATAAGATGATTATGGTATTGTAAATAATGGTGGTAGTGATTATTGGTATTAGTGATAACAGTGATATTAATGACGATTTCAGTGCTATTAATACTAATGATTTTATTAATTATGATATTAACGCCACATTTCCTTCAACTTCATATTATATTTTTAGACGTTCAATATCTCCAATACTTCTTATGTGCGTTTTAATTTCGTCCAATCAATTTTTCATACATGATTGTAAAACTTGTGACCCCTGAATCTCTCATACTATCATGATATATTAAAAGTTTTCCTTTCGCTATCGATACTGATTTACGAAGTAAAAGCTCTTACATTGCCTCAGGATATTTACTGTATATTATAGAAGTGAATATTTACATAGTAAAGCGTGCTGGCATCCTATGTGTGCAATCTGCGGGGTAGGGTTTCTACATTCAAAGGAACTGATATTGCTCGTTGCTTATAACCTAATACTAATTTAAGGAATATGATTTTTCACAGATGAATTTACACTCTTGCATCAAGTCATTTCAATTTCTAAATCTGCTCTTTAGAAAAATATACTCGTAAGTCATGAATATATTTAATTTCTTTATTCTTATTAGACATATATAGGATGTTTAAAAAGGTCGCATATTTTTACAAGAGATAGCATTGGTCAAAACTAGAAAAAAAAGTGTCCGGGAAACAAAAACTGTTGAGATACGGGCCTTGCTATATCGTGGACTACTATACCCACCTGTATGTTACGTAGACATTACAGAAAATGCTCTATGTGGTCACGAAGCATTGTAACACATGCTTCATCCCTTCTCAGTGAATCACTAACTTTTGTGACCACACCTGGCTGTTGTCAGATTTCTTCACATGCATTGTATATACGCACCTGTAACGTTTGTACGTTGTCGATGGGTGTGGCATACACAAATGTCTTTAAATGTCCCCATAGCCAGAAATCCAAAGGATTTCGGTCAGGTGATCGGGGAGGCCATGCGACTGGACCTCCTCGACCAATTCATCGCTCATTAAAACTCCGTGTTAGGTATTGTAGCATGAGACACAGAAAATAGGGTGGTGTCCCGTCGTGCATAAACAGAAAGACAGCCTACACCACTGAATGCTGTACATACTTACTAACACAAGTAATAGGATAGACTCCGTAGTGTCGTGGACCTTTCTTTTCTACTACTGTATATTCTCTGTTTACTTATATTGAGGGATGGTATCCACTCTCAAAACATGCACCATTTTTTTGTTTTTTGTTTTTTTTTTTTAATGAATGACGATCATAGGCCACAATAGAGCAAGGGCCATATCTCAACAGATATTTGTTTCCGGACACATGCTTATAGGATTTTTTTATAGTTTCGACCTATGCTACCTCCTGTAAAAATATGCGACACTTTTTTAACACCTATATATTGGATGCATGCAGGTTAACAACGTTATAGGCTATTTACCTTGTCAGATCATCTTCCAGAATTTCCTTTATATAGTAATGAAACTCTTATTTTTAATACGTTCTTTACTTTAGACCTCAACCTGATAAATTTTTTTATACTTTTGCAATGTATTGTATTAAGACTTAATTACCTGAGTATGTAGAAGATTTTCCATATTTACAAAATCTGTGTATTAAAGAACAAAAGTAAGTCAGAAGCATTTCTGGTGTTATGAGAATGACAATCCTTGGGACTGTTCGACCATTAAATTTTTAAAATTTTCACCTTGCAATTTGCACTTTTCATTGCAGTTTCTGTTACACTATCTCTTTTCAAAACCGGTTCGCAAAGTGAGAAATAAAAAAGAAAAAGTAGAGAAAACTTTTCAAATATATTATTACTTCTGTTACACCATTACAATAATTTTGAAAAGTGCGAAGTCATATGCTGAAAAGTGAATGGCATTTTTGCAAAATCCAAGTGTCTTTGCCATTAGGATTAACTCTCCGTTAGGTGCGAGGAGTTCCGTAAAGCGTTTAGGCGTGTGGTGGACAGACATTACTGAGTACTTTGTATGCCTATTTTTAATTGATTTTACTGTTTATGGAGTTGTTATAACTGTACTATCCTTTTGGATGAGTTTTGTAACAAACGTTTTATATTATACAAAAACCTACGAATTTATTAGTATGCAAAATTAAATTTAATTACATACATAAAAAAATTTCAAACACTTCTCTTATATGTGTAAACTTGTCAGTTGCTTGCGCGCATTTGTCTCTAACATCAAAACGAAAACATCGAATTAGAAACCTAAATCTTTTCCACTCATAGTGAGGCAACACGATTCAAGGCCATCACTGCGATCTTAAATTAGTTGTATTTACTGATTCCTTGAATAATGATAGCAGCAGCATCATAACAACAATATAATAACAGCAGTATCTTATTCAACTGTACAAGTTATTCAATACCGCCCCTCTCTTGCTCTCTATCTTTTCTTGAACTCCACAGCGGTGGTCTTGGTCTTGTTCGATTCCTCCTGGAATGCCTTTTTCTCCTACTGTGCTCGTCTCCACTTTCGTATTCTATGAACATTCTTTTTATTTCGTCTATCTCGTAGTGCTCGATCGATGGACACCTCAAATGTCCGAATCGGTTTAGATCTCACGGAGTTAAGGCTAATTCACAATAAATTGGGAACGGAAACGACAACGACGACGAGAACAGAAATATTGTTAAAATAAATGTATTTAAATGTAGGAATTTACAATTAACTATTTTTTACTATACTTGAGCTTTTTTTTTTCAAAACTGAACAAGTCTAAAATTTACGAAATTATATTATAAATCGATTATGGTAGATCTGACATTTAACTAGAAGTAAATTTATTTTTTCGAAGAAAGTGAATATATCCCACTGAAACAACATTGTGAATATTGATTTCTGACATGTCCATCCAGTTAATTTCTTCCAAACATTTTTTCTCAAAACTGAACATCTCCAGTAATTACTATATTGTTTAATATACTTTTTGAAAGCAAAATAGCACATTGTATGACTTGAGGCTTTCCCGGCGTTTGATGTGGAATAACTCTTCTCGGGTTCTCAGCCAGGTGAGTTGGAGATTAGCTTCCAAACTTTCGACGGCTAGCTCATTCCCTGAAGAAGGAGATGGCAAAGCTAGCCGTCGAAAGCTTGGAAGCTAATCTCCAACTCACTTGGCTGAGAACCCGAGAAGAGTTATTCCAAAATAGCACATGTTCAACTTAGTCCTAACAGTTGCTGAAATTTCCCGCTATTTTCAACTGTTGCCAATTAGTGATGAAGGTCATTTTAGAGCATTTGAACCTTCCAACAATAAGCTACAAAAATTTAATTATTTCAGAAGGGAAGATCAAAATCTTTGGCAGCATTGAAGAGAAAAAAATGAGAAATACGGCAATCCTGATCCTCAACTAATTCAGTTAAAACAAAAACCGACACCATGCTCGCACAACAGAATGTAAAAGAACGTCAATATAAAGTGGTCAATGTGTAATATCATTAATTAACATGAACTGCTATTAATAATTACGCATAATATGTGTGTGATGAAGAAGAAGAGTGATGTGCCTGGTAGATGACTGTGGCTTACATATCTAACAGAATAATCTTAAACCTTACTTAATTTTGTAAAAGAACGTCAAAATAAAGTGTTCAATGTGTAATATCATTAATTAACACGAATTACTACTGATAATTAATAATAATAATATGAATGTGATGAAGAAGAGTGATTTGTGAGTTGCCTGGTGGATGACTGTGGCATATATCTTAAAAAAAAAAATAGTCTGATAACTGAACTTTTACTTATTTTTGTAAAAAAGTGTCAATATAAAGTGTTCAATGTGTAAAATCATTAATTTTTACGAATTACTATTAATAATTGATAATAATTATGTTACATTCAAATTATATTTTCAGCTAAACTAAACATATCCATATTTTTATAGCAAAGCTGAATATGTTCAAATGTTTTCTTGCAATTACTGAAGTACCGTTGGACTCAGTCCTCTTAAATTCATGGAACATATCATGCTTCCTATATACTTTTATTATGTAAAATCAAAAATTATTTCTTTGTTTCAGAAGATATAAGTTTTTGGCTTCTCCTGAAAAATTTAGTGAAGTGGACATGTTCAGTTTTGAAAAAAAGCTCTTCACTTATTTTTTCGTTATGTTTATTTGTTCAAAGTTACAAGCCGTTCTAATGTAAGCAAACTTTTTTGGACATCGTTACCGGTGCCGAATACAAGAACAAAAGCAAAGAAAAGGAATTGGAGTATACGGAATAAACAGGGAAATAATGAAACGAAAGAGATGGCGAAATGAATAAAGTAAAAATGTCAACTTGTTAGGACAAAAGAGGAGAAAAATGACTATAGATGAAGGAAAGATAAATTCAACAATCCACACAAACAAGACAAAGATGGAGTTACTGTATTACGGCTGAAGCACCATGTTACGAAGTTGAAGGGAGAGGTGACATCGAGTGAGAATAAATCTGAAAGACACGGAGCGAGGAGCAATGAATCCAGACTTACGACAATCCCCGAAAGCCACACAAACTATTCTTAACACGTTGTCTTGGTAACGTATGATCAAGCTGACGCCAGGGGAATCCGTAACAACCTCGCCGCTTCCACGTCACGTGCCGCCATTATTTCCATCTCGTCCCCCGATACATTAACAGACAGAGAAACTGATCGACCTGAATTACAGAGCAGCGTTTCGTAGTCAGCTGCACAATGCAACTGTCTGTTCGCCAATATCTAATTACTTTATTCCGTTCCTTTCCTTCTTCATTTATCTACCAATTCATATACACACCTAGCCACCTTCCACTCACTCACCCATCCATTCCAATATTATTTATGTAAAATATTCTTCCAATTATTACTACACCCACCAAGACATTATTAAAACAAATCAACCGACCATACAAGTCTATGATTCATTCGTTCCTTAATTTATTCACTAACTCCATTTAATCAATCACTTGTTCACTTATCCGTACGTTCTTTTCTACCATTCACTCACCACTTCGTCCATTCCACCATTTGCTCACCAGTTCGTTTATCCAACCATTCACTCGCCAGTAATTCATACAATTACTCGTCAGTTCGTTCATTCATCCATTCACTCGTGAGTTAGTTCATTAAACCATTCACTCGTCAGTTCATTCATTCATTCAACAATTTCCTCGTCAGTTCGTTAATTCAACCATTTACCTCTCAGTACATTCATCCATTCATTTATACATTCGTCAGGTCGTTCATTTAACTATTCACTCATTCGTCAGTTCGTTAACTCAGTCGTTCACTAGTCAGTTTGTTCATTCAATCACTCACTAGTCTGTTAATTCATTCCATCACTCAAATGTTAATTCGTTCATACAATCATTCAATCGTTCATACAATCATTCAACCGTCAGTTTGTTCAATTAATCACTCAATGATCAGATCATTCATTCATTCGTCAGATTGTTCATTCAATCATTCACTCGTGGGTTTATTTATTCAATCATTCATTTCTCAGTTCGTTCACTAAAAGATTCACTCGTCAGTTCTTTCATTCAAAGACTTACTCGTCAGTGTGTTCATTCGACCATTCTCTTCAAAGTGCATTCATTTAAACATTCACTGGTCAGATTGTTGTTTCACTCACTCACTCGTCAGTTCGTTCAATCGTTCGGTCGTCAGTTTCTTCATTCAACCATTCACTCGTCACGTTTATTCAACCATTCACTCGTCACTTCGTTCATTCAACCATTCACTTCGTCACTTCGCTCATTCAACCATTCACTCGTCAGTTCGTTGATTCAAGCATTCATTAGTCAGTTTGTTGATTAAAAATTCACTTCTCAGTTTGTTAATTAAAACATTCACTCTCGCCAGTTCGTTCACTATACCATTCATTCGCCAGCTTTTCCATTCTACCATTCACTCAGCAATTTGTCCATTCTACCATTCACTCAGCAGTTTGTCCATTCTACTATTCACTCGTTTGTTCGTTCATTCAACCATTCACTCGTCGGTCCGTTCGTTCGTTCGTTCGTTCAACTATTTACTCGTCAGTTAGTTGAATTACATTCACTGTCGGTTTGTTGATTTACATTCTCCGTCAGTTCGTCTACAATTCGTCAGTTTTTTAATTCAACCATTCAATCATTAGTTCGTTCATTCAACCAGACTCGTCATTCGTTCATTCAACTATTGAACCAACCGACTAATCAGTTATTCAGTTTATCGTTTTTTCATTCACTTTTTTTTCATTTATTGGCTTATACATTTATGCCTTCGTTCACTTTCTTTCGCCCATTCTCTTTTTCTGTTTTTTTTTTCCTTTCCTACAGGCTACACCTTTTTCTCTCCAACATAAATTCACTATGTATATATATATATATATATATATATATATATATATATATATATATATTTATTTATTATTCATTTCCGTTGATTTACTTTTAATTTCCTTCTGTTTTCGTTCCGTCATTCATTTGCTTAGTTCTTGATTCTACTATAATTTATTTCAACCTTTACTTTTGCATGCTTTCCTTCTTCTGGACCCTCTGCTTCTCTTCTTTCGCTTTCTGTATAATTTTCAGTGTACTTCACTCCTCCCAATTTGTATTAAAGTTTTAGTTTAATTTTTATTATATTTAACGACACTGTATCAACTACCAGGTTATTATCGTCGATGGCATTGGTGATAACAAGAGGATATTTTGTGCTATAAGACCGAGGACTCACCATGAAAATATCTGATTCACTTTGAACTTACAAAAAAATCCCAACCAGATAATCATCCTAAGCGGGCAACGAACTTACGCCCGATCGCAGCTCGGCTGGATATGCAAACGCACTTTGCGCCTCAGCTGTGTCGGTAGCTTTTTAACTTTATTGTATATGTATTATCAACTGAGCCTTATTTTCATTATTCTCTCTCTTATCTATTAGTACAAACACTAGGGAGGATCGGAAAGTAACGTACAACAATTTTTTACGGTATTCTATTTTGATTATGACGTTCAAAGTTGACAGATAGTTTGAATCTTGCGCTACAGACAGGAATGGCTCGATTAGGTGTCATCCTGGCGGAACGAGTGGTAACTACTGAATAAAGATGGAACGTACGCTAGCATCGTCTACTTGTGAAGAGCAGCGAGGTGTAGTCCGTTTTTTCTGAGCAAAACAAAAAAGTCCTATTGAAATCCATAGGGAAATGTTGGAGGTGTATAGTGTTGATTGTCTGGACCGTACCATCTCCAGATGGTGCAGGTTTTTCGAAGAGAGCCGAGTAAATCTTACCGACAAGCACGTTCCAGACGACCAGTGACCGCTGCAACACCACGCAATGTCAGAGGCATTGAGGCAGCGGTCACCCAACCTACAGTCCAGACCTCGTACCGTCTTCGAACCAATGAAAAAATTCCTAGGAGACGAACGCTTTGGTTCGGATAAAGAAGTGAAATCAGTCGTGCGCAGGTGGTTATATGCCCAGAAAACGGAGTTTTATGAACGAGGTGTACTGAATCTGGTGTCACGATGAGGGAAATATGTCGAGAGACTTGGTTCCTGTGTTGAAAAATAGGTAAAACCTGTAGCTTTTTTCTGCATTATTTCGTTTTGCTTACCTATTAAATACGTTGCCGAAAAAAATTCTTATGCATTACTTTTCGATCCTCAACCCTAATCACGTAAAGTGAAGTGGGTAGGCATTGCATACATACATACATACATACATACATACATACATACATACATAAACATACAATACAATACATACATGCATGCATGCATATATACATACATACATAGATTTCGATTCTCCCTCGTACATTTTTTCAAATCAATTTCAGACAACGTATATCTACTTCATATTATTATCTTTCTAGCTGAAACCCTTTCTTCCATCACCCAATGCAACATTCTTGTTTATAGACTGCGAAGAAGCGATGCATTAAAATGAACGCAAATAACGTAGAAACAAGCTGTCGCCTCAGCTGAAAGCGCCGTTCTCGCGTGCAGACAATGCTTTACACCGATAAAGTTCCGCTCTTTGACAGTCATTCATGTTCCTTTAATTAAACCTCTAATATCATAACAGCATAACAATGCGGCAAATTTCAACCATCCTTTTGATTGATCGTTCACTAAACACGAGTAACGAACGTGCAATTTGTCATAATTAAAGTTCCGACAACAGATGCGGTACATAATGTGCTCATACAATTCCCACAGCCGATGATGCAGTCAGAAGCTTCCTTATTCTGCGTTCAAGAGCTACATCAGTCACCTGCAGAGGGATATAGAAGCGGCTTTGCTTCGTATAGAGACGATAAATCCTTAGAGACTGAGGGAGAAATGCGAGAATAAACCAGAGAGGATTTTACCTTAATTTGTGGAGCAGTCTGCTACAACTCCAACAACGGGGAACTTGCATAGACATTACTTTGCTTCGAAAGTGCATTGCGACTAGCTCATAGCCTACATGTTACGAAACGTAAGGAGCGTTTATCCTTTTCAGATAACATTGCAAATAAATTCCGAGAAAAGTATTCCATCTCTACGGAGAGTGAGAGGTCTAGATACTTGGTATGTTATGCAGGCGGTTGGGATTCAGTCCAGTCAGGCCAAGGATTTTTTTCATTGAAACATCAAGACACACTAGTGTTTGATAAAGTAACAGTTTGAATTTTTCTCAAATTCTCCCGTTTTCTTAAGTTGGTCATTGACATCATTCCGTCCAATTTTCATTCCGTAATATTCTCCGATCGCAGCTGACGACGCGAGGAGAGAGCTGGGATAGGAAGAATGGGGATGCCTTGGCCTAGTCAACTGGTGAGGGTTGGGAATGTGTCTAGCTTGAGGTCAACGTAACAGTTTTCCCAGATGGTCGCAGTGCTAGAGTTCTCCATATTCTTCAGGGTGACAATGACTATTATTAAAAGTACAACACTAAATAATAATAATAATAATAATAATAATAATAATAATAATAATAATAATAATAATAATAATAATAATAATAATAATAGGCCTAATGTTTCTCGCACCTTCATGTATGTCTATAGGATTTCAAATACAATTACCCAGTGCAAAGCAAATGACAATGTAGGGGCCGGCACACATGAATAGTTTACTAATATCATAAAATATAATGTCGGTTTTCAGTAAAATTTTAACTAGAGAATCTTGTGACAAGAAATTAAGGGGTTAGGTAAAGCTTACAGCTGTAAAATTTGTGAAATATTCAGAATTTTTTTCTCCATTACTGTATCTTGCACAATAATGAAAATTAGTATGTGTAAAACACTGGCCTTCTGCTATATGAAAAAAACATGTTTTTACGATTAAAAAATTTATTTGCATTTTTTCTTTCAAAATTTATTTCACTGTGCAGTGGTGAAGCGTTTCCCACATAACTAAAAAACTATCCAACATTCTGTGATGAAATTTCTTGTGTGTATTAATGCATGTCATATCTACAACATGATTCAAGATCACTTCTCTATCTTTGATAGATTGTCTGATTAAAAATAAATTCATTTTACAAAATGGTCAAATATCAATATTTTCTTCTAACACAAAATAGAAAAACAATATTTATTAAGGAATGTAGTTGAAAAAGCATGATAATGTAAACATGAGTTTCAGCAATAAAATAAAAAAGAGAGAACATGAAAAAGTTAACAAGTTTATGAGTTATGAGGGGAAACGCTTCATCACTGCACAGTGAACTGCACATTTTGAATTAAAAAAAATATATGTATACAGTGTGTTTAAAAAATACGGGGCATAATTTCAGGTATGTATTTCCCACATGTAGACAATCAAAATAGTTCATTACAACATGTGTCCGGAAATGCTTCATTTCAGAGTTATGGCCTTCACAACATTGAAATTCACCGGAACGTTTTTCTTTCCGCAGGTCGTTGTCATTACAGAAGATGTTCAAAATGTCCACCTCCTGCTTGAATACAGACCTCACATCGATGTCTCATTGACCTGCGAACACGATCCCAAACTCCAGGAGTATTGCGTATGTCCTCAGAACATGCCACAATTCCATTCCGAAGAGATTCCAAATCAGGCACCGGAGACGAATAAACCAATGATTTTAAATGGCCCCACAAGTAGAAATCGAGAGGCTTCAGATCAAGTGAGCGTGGAGGCCAAGCAACTGGGCCACCTCTACCTATCCATCGATCAGGAAACCTTCGATCCAAGTACCGGCGAGCCGTACGACTGAAGTGTGCAGGAGCGCCATCATGCAAGAAGTGAATGTGTTCACGATTGATCAGTGGAGGTCTTCTAAAACATGAGGTACCGGAATGGTGTTTTCCAGGAAGTTTGTGTACGCCTGCCCCGTAAGTCTGTTTACAAGTACATGGGGTCCAACTAATCGATCACCAATGATACCGGCCCACATGTTGAGGGAGAACCGCACCTGGTGATGAGATGGAACAGTTGCATGTGGGTTTTCATACGCCCATACATGCTGGGTGTTGGTGGAAATTTGTTATGCCATCTCGTGTGAACTGTGCTTCATCTGTAAATAATACTAAGGCAGGAAGGTTCGGATTTACACCACACTGCTGCAAGAACCACTGACAGAACCTAACTCGTGCAGAGTAATCTGCTGGTGACAGGGCCGGTACACGTTGCAAATGATAAGGATATAATTGATACTCTTTCAACAGTCTCCAGACAGTCGTATGAGGAACATTGACTTGCAACGCTACCCTTCGTATGCTGATAGAAGGAGTCATGTTCACAGCTTCCAGAATCTCCTCCTGTACTTCTGGAGTTGTAGATCTTGGTCGTCCCCTTCCCAAACCAGGAGAGTTAAATTTTCCATACTCGCACAGACGGTAATGGAGACGTACAAATGTCTTCCGATCTGGACATTGTCGCTGTGGGTACCTCTCCTGGTACAAACGACGAGCCAGCGCAGCATTGCCGTCCGCCTTACCGTACATGAAGTGTATCTCTGCCAGCTCTTATTTGAATACATGTCGCACAGTCTAACGCCTACACGACACTGAATGTAACCTTCGTCTCGGAATGAACTGTCAGAGTGCCCTCTTAATGTCTCCTTTGACGGCAACGACCTGCGGAAAGAAAAACGTTCCGGTGAATTTCAATGTTGTGAAGGCCATAACTCGGAAATAAAGCATTTTCGGACACATGTTGTAATGAACTATTTTGATTGTCTACATGTGGGAAATACATACCTGAAATTATGCCCCGTAATTTTGAAACACCCTGTATATATATTCGTATAGCAGGAGGACAGTGTTTTACACATACCAATTTTTATTATTGTAGAAGATAAAATAATGGAGGAAAGAATGTTGAGTATTTCCAAAAATTTTACTGCTGTAAGCTGTACTTAACCCCTTAATCTAATATTTAAAGCAAATCCCTTTAGATTCTATGGTCTTGAGCTACCTTTCAACGAAGTTTGTTATCCCACGACGGTACCAGTTTGTGGTTTTTAATGTGAAGAATTCGGTGATACCCATTTCAACGGCTTCCAAGTTTTGGTAATTTTTTCCGCTCAAAAAGTGGTCATGGATTGAAACAAATGGTAATATGAAGACGCAAGATCAGTAATAGGCCTGTATATTAGGTGTAATGGCAGTTCGATTACTCCCATATTCTGTATTTATTCTGCAGTTGTTTGAGCTGCAGGGTCTCGCATTGTCCTGTTGCAAACATTACTTTGGGGCAGAGCAGATTTTGTTTAACAACGATGTGACAATTCTCCCGATAAAATTATTAGCCATAGAATTAGCGATAAGCTGATGAAATATCCTGCGTTGAGCCTGTTCATGAGGCACAGATCTACAACTTCTGTATTATCTTCTAAGCGTCTTAATGTGGCATGTGAAACATGAAGTACTTCTAACAACCTACGAGATACTTTTCTTGTAGACTTTCTTCCAAAACTATGTCTATATTCTCATTATTCCATACTTTAGGTCTTTCAGGACATTGTAAATCTTTAATGTCTCTTCCATTATTTAAGCGCAGGGATCATCGCTGTGCTACACGCTCACGAACGACACATTCAGTCTCGACTTCACATATTCAAGTCGCGGAAATATTTTGTAGTAGTGCGTTAGAATAACTCTAATTTGAAATATTATCACCTTCATTTTATATTCTCTTTATAAATAATTGACGATTGTCACATGCTCACAATATGCAATAATGACCCCTGTAAATTTCATTTCTGAACTAAAAAAAATCTTTAAAATGTTAAAAAATATCACACTTAAAAAACCGATATTACTTGTGAGACGGCCTAATAGACGTCTAATGATGAGGCATACACAGAACTCTTCAGAAATAGATATAGCGACGATGCCTATGATCACGACGATACACATTGTAATGCTGCCGATGATCGTGATGATAGTGATTGATGGTGTGATGCTGATGATCATGATAATGGTGTTGAGATTATGATGCTGTTGATGATTATAATGATCGTGATGATGGTGATGGGGTAATGATGCTGGTGATGATCCTGATCTTTATGATCGTGATGGTGATGAAATAATGTGCTGATAATCCTGATGATCGTTATGATGTTTATCTGGTGATTATCCCGATATGGTGATTGTTGATTCTAATGATCGTAATCATGGAGATGGGATGATGACGCTGTTGGTGATTCTAATGATCGTGATGATGATGATGATGATGACGACGATAGGATATTGATGCTGGTGATGATACTGATGATCTTTATGATCGTGATGCTGATGATCCTGATCGTTATGATGTTTATGTGGTGATGCTGGTGATGATCCTGATATGGTGATTGTTGATTCTAATAATCGTAATCATGGAGATGGGATTATAACGCTGTTGGTGATTCTAATGATCGTGATGATGATGGGATAATTACGCTGGTGATGAACCTTCATAATAGTCATGATGGTGATAGGATGATGATGCTGGTGATGATCCTGGTCATAGTTATGATTTTGATGGGCTAATGTTGCTGGTGATTGTTGATTCTGATGATCGTGGCCATGGAGATAGCATGATGATGCTGTTGGTGATCCAGATGATGATGACTGATAATGCTGATGATCATGATCATTGTGATGAGACGATATTTCTGGTGATGGCGATAGGTGACTGTTATGATCGTGACCATGGTGACAAGGTGATGCTGGTGGTGATTATGATGATAATGTTCATGATCTTTATGGTGATGGATAATGATCATTAGAAGACAGGATGGTGATGCTGATGATCATATGATGGGATAAAGATGACGATGGTAATATGGTGATATTAAGAAGCTGATAGCGATATGATATGATGATGATCGTAATATGAGTTTATGATGCTGCTGATCGTGGTGTTGGCGATGAAATGAATAGAGATGATGCTGATGATCGTAATGTTGGCGATGAGATGATTTGGGATGATGCTGATGATCGTTTTCATCATAAGGGGATGATGATTCTGCATGTCATTGGATATTGGAAGTGAGAGTCATGCTTCACAAACAAGCAGGTAGGCAGCAGCGGGTAAACGCAGAGCCAGAATCTGAATGGCTGGGGTCACGCTCTGACCTGCCCGGGCTGCAGTTCACGATTTCCTGGCGATGAATTAGTAACGAGTTGTAGTACGCATCAGCACGCAATCACGCACGCGCCTCATAGGATTACCAACTGCCCCAGACACACGCTCGACCTGCTTCCTAATCCCTCTCTCCTTCCCTTTGTTCCTTCACTACGTCGCTCTACATTTGAATCTTTTTCTGTTCTGTGCGTGAATATACCGCTTGTCTGCCTGTATCGGTGACATTCCTTTCTGCTCATGTTCAAACTCACTTCATTTCCTCTGATCATCATCAACATCATCATACTACCCCTTTCTCTATTATTGTAGTACCGTCAACCCGGGCTACTTGGACCCTTAAGGTGTTACTTGAACCCAGAAGAAAAAAAACTTTTACTTACCACTGGAGTAACTTAGGTGAAAATATTTGTACAGATGAATGTTTGCAGAGAAAAAAGATCGCAACTTTCGACAACAAACTGTTATTTTACATCGACGAAAACATTTTCTTCTTCTGGGTTCAAGTAACATCTTAAGGGTCCAAGTAGCCCGCGTTGACGGTACATTTATGATTTATTAGGCAATTATATTTAACGATGCTGTATCAAGTTCACGGTTATCTACAGCCAAGAGAATTGGTACCAGTGAGATGGTGCATTGGTGATAAACGTGACAGGATTCTTATGGGAGTATCTGATATTCGCCTTACTTTTCGCAAAAATCCAACCAGATCATCAGCCCAAGCAAGATTCGAACCAGGCTCGAGCGCAAAATCACAGCAAGAATGCAACGCTACGAGATCTAGACCATACAAGTCGTTGATGGAGAAAGATCTCTCCAACCTTTCTCAAATGATCAGAATGTAAATTGATGCTCACTGTATTTCTCAGGAAGGTACCCACAATTGAGTAACCTAACATTCTAAATGTGCTAAGTACCAAAAACAACTTCCTCAGATATTGATGAAAAACATACTTCGAAAAGCATATTGAGACACCTACAACACCGTCTTTTGGCGCACGGATGAGTCACTTACAGTTAAGCTACGACAAAGACAATTCAGCATAATATTATGATATGGATCTTTCTCCATTAAATTGAATAATATTAAACTTGAAAAATTGGCACTTATCACATTTAGAATATTATTATTCAATTATTAACAAACTTAAGTCATTGTCACTAGAAGCAAGTTAAAAATGCAATCTAGAAAATGAAAATAAACACTTTCTAAATTCGATTTAAGTGGAGTGCTAATTTGGCAATATTACTGCCAAAGATATACCATTGCGTGGAACAAGTATTGTGATATAATCTAGTTCCAAAGTGAAAATAACATCCAGTATTTTATAACAACAAATATTTTGTGCTAGCTTAAGCTTAGAACAACTATCATTCTGGAACGTAGACTAGTATTCGTATTCCGAGGTTGTGTTACTTTTTGGAACAGTTCCAAAACAACTTACGTTTTATTTCCCATCTGCATTGCAAACTAGGGTTACAATAATTGAATTTCAATAATAGTATGAACCCTTAATCATCTTCAAAATGTGATTTCTTCATAAACTTACATTATTTACTTACAAATGGATTTTAAGGAACCCGTAAGTTCATTACCGCCCTTATATAAGCACGCCATCGGTCCCTATCCTGTGCAAGCTTAATCCAGTCTGTATCATCATATCCCACCTCCCTCAAATCCATTTTAATATTATCCTCCCATGTACGTCTCGGCCTCCCCAAAGGTCTTTTTACCTCAGGGCTCCCAACTAACACTCTATATACATTTCTGGATTCAGCAATACGTATTACATGTCCTGCCCATCTCATACGTCTGGATTTAATGTTCCTAATTATGTCAGGTGAAGAATAAAATGCGTGCAGTTCTGCGTTGTGTAACTTCCTTCATTCTCCTGTAACTTCATCCCCTTTAGTCCCATATATTTTCCTAAGAAACGTATTCTCAAACACCCTTAATCTCTGTTTTTTCTCAAAGTGAGAGTCCAAGTTTCACAACCATACAGAACAACCGGTAATATAACTGTTTCATAAATTCTAACTTTCAGATTTGTTTGACAGCAGACTAGATGACAAAAGCTGCTCAACGGAATAATAACATGCACTTCCCAAATTTATTCCGCGTTTAGTTTCCTCCCGAGTGTCATTTATATTTGTTACTGTTTCTCCAAGATATTTGAATTTTTCCAGCTCTTTGAAAGATAGATCTCCAATATTTATATTTCCATTTCGTATAATATACTGGTCACGAGACATAATCATATACTTAGTCTTTTCGGGGTTTACTTCCAAACGTATCGATTTAATTGCTTCAAATAAAATTTCCGTGTTTTCCCTAATCGTTTGTGGATTTTCTCCTAACATATTCACGACATCCGCATAGACAAGAAGCAGAGAAACATTAAAACAAAATAAAAGCAAACGAAATCGAACAAAGCGCACGTGAGAGCATTCCTATATTCTTGACAACTCGCCTTCTGCTCAACTCGCGCGAGAATAACTCGGGTAAACTTTGACCTTTGGGAATTGTAGCCGACGCCGGAAACTTCGCCCGTTTAGCCCAACGAAAGCTCTGATACACCCTCCTAACACCCACAGCCATTAACGCTTCGTACTCGGAAATTTAAAAAGGAGGGAGAGAGAAGACAACGCTGAAAGAAGCAGTTGAGGGTGATGTGGTTGTTATTGTGGCCCCACGTTGGGCGCCTTTTGAGGGTGATGCGTCTCGGTGTTGCGTGAGATTCACTCAGGGTATCCGAGGTACTGTTGTGGTATAGGATGATGTCGGGAATAATACCAAGCCGGCTACTTATATAAAAGGCAGTATAAACTCCAAAACTATAAGTTTATTGTCGTATTCACTTGGTAAACCCTAGAGTATGTATTTCCGGCTAACTTATAATTCAATCATTGGTCGCACTTCTGTATCGACTCTATGGCTGCTCTGAATAAGCTCTAACCGATACTAAAAAATTCAATACTCTGATCAATACACTATGATCGAAGCTCCTTAACGTTGACGAGTAGTCTCGCCGATGACAAAGTTCTATCTATCGAGTCTTCGCCGGAAGAAAGACTATTAGGTTGGGCCGCCGACACCAAAAAACTCAGTGTGTCGTGCCGTCGACACGAAAAGAAGTCGTAGTCCTGTCGACACAAGACGAAGTAGTAGTTGTCCTGTCGACACGAAGCGAAGTAGTTATTGTGCCCTGTATGTAGGGCCGCCGACACGATAAGAAGTTGTGTTTGTGCCCTGTATGTAGGGCCGCGGACACGATATGAAGTTGTGATCGTGCCCTGTATGTAGAGCCGCCGACACGATGAGAAGTTGTGATCCATTTCCGCTCCCCGTCACCCTTATTTATAAAAACCTATCCTACGCTAAAACTAACTATCCTATTGGTTAAAAACTACGTCACTTAACCGGCCTAAAATCTATTCTCTATTGGTCCAAATTGACCTCATAAGCTGGACCAAGGTCTCTTCTTGTTGGGCGCGAAATACGTCATCTCTAAATTTAGACTTTGGATTTCCCACAACATCTAATTAGTTTGTATATCTCACAAGAATACCCGTTCTTTGGAAAACCCAAGCTTGGCAGTATCTTTCCCACGGGTCCAGTCCAACTTTAGGATTTTATGCTTCAACGAGTCTATATACAATACCGCACAAGGTGGCCCTAAATCTGTCCGATGCTGACAAGTGACGCAGACGAACACCTGCGTGGGAAGCTAATTCTAACCAAGTCGCTGGGACATCCCCGCGAATACATGTAACAAAATATGGAGATATCACTTCGCTATTAAATCGGTCTCTCCCTCTCCTAATTACTGCTTCAAATGCCGATCTACATAACCATTGGAAATTCCCGAAAGAGTTTCCAATGTTATGAGATGTCCCCGCTTTCTGCCTATAACTAGCCTCGTAGTTCCCCTTCGAGGTCAGCCGGTGATACATTATTTACAATACAATCAGATTACAATGTCACTACAAACAATTACAATAAATATTACATATATCTTCACAAGCCTTTCTATGTACACAAGTCTCACACAATAAGCACAACAATGTACAATTTACATTCACATTTACATATGTACAATACCATTCATTCACATATTTACATTTATTTATTCATCGATCAATTATACACTCTGCGTGCTTGGTTGTACCAGCCGCGCTGTACAGGTTTACCTGGCTGTACGCGTGAGACTAACTATCCTTATTCCTTCTCATTCCTGCCTCCTTGTCTCTCCTATTTGAAAGGCCTCAAGAGTTGCTTGTGGTACCTTCCAACAGGTTTACCTTTTCCCCTTTCTACCAATTCGAAAGTATGGTCTCCGTATTTACTTTTAATTTCGTAGGACCCCTTGTACAGTAGCTCCATGCGTGAGTAACGTCCTCTAAGGGCGGAAGATAACTTCACGTCCCTGAGCAATACCAAATCGCCGGTTGTGGGCTCCCATTTGTGGCGATATCTTTTGACTTTACCGAGTCTATACTCAGCCTTTTTCCTGATTCGGTCGAAAGATAGTTTACACAGTAGTTACGCACTAGGAGGCTCACCCTCCTGTATTGCCTGCGGCAAACTCTTTATCATGGGATCAGGATCGATCCCTAACATCAGTTTGATCGGAGCTATTCCGGTCTTTGGATTGATAGAGTGGTTCATGACTCTCTCTATCACCTCACATTGCCTAAACCAGTCCTTATGATTTCGGTGACACAGAATACGGAGATACAATGATATATCCCTAAGCGTTCTTTCGCAGGGATTACCGCTGGGAAAGTATGCGGAGCAATTGTACAGCTTCACACCCGCATCTTCCAGCCTTTTGCAAAAAAACTTTCGATTTATGTACCGACACATTGTCACTGAGCACCGCTGTTACCGGACCGTAAGTCGGTATGTCATCTCTAACCAGCTTGTCAGCACACAACTTACTAGAGATATTTCTTAAAGGGTAAATCTTTACAAATTTTGTGAATACATCGTACGTAACAAATATGTACCTGTGTCCGAAGAACGATGTGGGCATTGGACCGTGTTCGTCCACTGCTACAAGTTCATTCTTTTTACCTCTGATAATGACCTGTGGTACATTGTCATATCTTACATTTAGAGGTTTCGCCTTCTGGCAGACTTCGCAGCGAGATATTACCCTTCTAACCTTATTTGCCAGTTGCTTAATATAAAATGATTCTGACATAGTTAAAATAATCCTATCACTCCCAGAGTGACACATAGATAGGTGAAAGTTATTTATAAGTTCATTCTCCATACTCGCAGGTATATATATCTTCCACTTCTGGATATCCCTACCATGCAATTTATACAAGATACCAGAGCGCAATCCATACACTTCATCTTTCACCTGTGAGATTTCTCTAGCTTTGTCCATTAAGGCCCTTATCGTGGAATTCTCCTTCTGCAAATCTGCAATTCTCCGAAATTTTCCCGTCAATTTTCATCACGGCAATTTCGTACGCGGGGGCGGTGATAGTTTCCGGTAGCCCCGATTTGGAATTCAAACGAGAGAGACAATCACCAAAGATATTTTCTGCCCCCGGAATATGTCTAATCGTCACATCATGAGCCAAAATTTCGTGCACATATCTAGATATTCTAGAGTTCGTCAATTTGCATCTACTCAGAAACGCTAGGCTTACATGGTCAGTTAATATGATGATCTGCCTATTAAAGATATACTGACGGAAATTCTGTAGTGCGAAGTACACAGCAGAAATCTCTAGTTCCGTGATTGATGCGTTGCTTTCGGTACGCGACAGTCCCCTAGCAGCTGTGGCAATCACATGTCGCTTATTATCTTCATCTGTCTGACATAGAATTGCTCCAGATCCATATGAAGACGCATCCGTATAAATCTGAAAAGGTAGGCTGTCGTTAGGCCTTTCCAACAGAATTGAGTCGGCGAAAAGCAGTTTCGTTCGATCGAATGCTTCCTGCTCGGCCGACCCCCACCTAAAGGGTGTATCCTTCTTCAACAATGCTCTGAGTGGAGTTACATGCTTAGCAAAATTGACGAGAAACCGATTCTGGTATTGTAGGACACCTAGATATCTACGAACCTGTTTCCGGTTCCGCGGCGGCGGGATCCTCAAAATGCTTTGAATTCTCTCTCTGTCCGTTCTAATTCCGTCAGACGAAATTACGTAACCCAGGAAAACTGTCTCAACTTTAAAAAATGCTGTTTTCCCCAGCTTGACTTTCATACCAGCCTCTCTCAATTTTGTGAGTACAAAATCAATATCTCTAATATGCCTATCAACATTATTGCCATATATAAGAAAATCGTCAATGTACTGTGCCAGAAAACCTTTCGTCGAATCACCAAAAATTATGTCAAGTGCCCTTAGTAGCGCAGATCCAGAACTCGCGATGCCGAATGGGCATCGGGTATTCTGATAAACTTTCCCGTTATGTAAGAACGCTGTGAATTTTCTCGAGTCCTCGTCCAGCGAAATCTGCCAATACGAACTGGTCAAGTCCAAACTAGTGAATATAGAACAGTCACTGATACGGCCTAACAAAGTGTCCACTGACTCCGTCCTGAAATTATCTTTAACTGAAAACGAGTTAACGTGTCGGACATCGATCGTTACTCTTAAGCTTCCATTGGACTTCCTAACCCAGCACAATGCATTTACGTAAGGTGAGTCTGATACTTCTATAACTCCATCTTTTAACATATCATTTATGACTTCGTCTGCCTGATCCTTTAAAGATAGGGGGATGGGTCTACATTTATGCCGAAATTCCTCCATTCCTACCACCTTAATTTTGTGTGTATACACTCTACACAAACCCGGCGCGTCTAAAAAGACATTTAAATGGCTACCTACAACATCCATTAAGTGTTTTCTTTCACTCTCACTCAGGCCGTGTGTCTGGCTAACTTTATCTCTAACTATTTCGAAAGTATCTGTTCTCCTATTGTTAGACGCGTCCACCTGCCTAAGATCGCCAAGCGAAGCCCCATTACAATGGCTGGCCCTACCGCTAATGAGATTACGTCCTATTTGTCTCGCCTGGACTAATTCGCCGATACACAACTCGCATTCTCCGTAGTCTACTTGACACACTCCCCTAGTTACCTCGTTACCTTCCCACGGGTTAACCTCTATAATTACATTCTTACAAATTTTGAGATGCTCTACGAAAAAACTCTTCCTGTAATTCTATCTCTCCCGCGGTTCTTTCGTCTAGCTCCGATCGAGCGTTATTCCTACTGAATGGGACATGGCCTACACTGCCGTTACCTGCCGTAACCCCTAGTCTGTTTTCCCTGATATCTAATAGCGCATGCCATTCATAAAAGCTTTCTACTCCAATAATGATGTCGGTAGTCAACCTTTGTATCACAAGAAAAATAACATTTAATTTCACGTCTCCGCACTCTAACTCGAACCATACTTGATATTTTACCTTTTCCTTCTTCTTGCTTAGGGCGCCCGCACAGTACAGTGAACATATGGGTAACGTTTGCAGTTTTATTCCTGAATCCCTAACCTTTTGAAAAAATTCCAAGCTGCATACGTTATTTGTGGAGCCCGAGTCCAACAACACACAACACTTTATCCCAAATATTTTAGCATCTATATAAGGCAATACATAAGTCCCATTATTTTCTAACTCTGGGTTAGTAATCTCGCTCTGTCTCTTCACGCTTACCGCGTTGGTGGATTCTTTTGACAGTGGCTTACTGCACTTAGCTACAGAAATCTCCGAACCCTTGAGACTTCTGTCTAGCAGTTTCCCGAGTGCGATGCAGTCGGTTCCACTGCTACCTCGTCTCTATTTCTACAATTTATAGGCTCCCGGCCCATATTCATTCTGACCGGACTTTGCTGACGTCCGTTCATGTTTCTATTCCTAGTTTGTCCCACGTTACACTGTGTAGGTGGCCTATTGCACCCTTGTGAGGCCATTTCTTGTAGGACGTCTCGTCTATCTCTCTCCTGCTCCTGTCTCCTCCAATCACCTCTGTTTTGCGGTCCCCTGCTAAAATTAGGCTGCCAGAATCCCTGTCTGTAATTTCTGTTCCGAAGCCAATGTGGTTGGGTTCTAAGCCTACTATTTCCATTTTCTTGTCTTTCCGTGTACCATCGTATGTGGTTAACCCTACGCACGGGACCAACACCTCCTCTATCGTTTCTCATCCTGTTATGATTGCTTTGGTTATTCCTAATATTATTGTAAGGGCCCCCAAAGGGCGGGTCACTCCTCCTCTCCCTGTTGGGACTATTCCCTCCGTTTTGACCATTATGGTTTCGACTATATACATGGTTGGGGCTCCTGTCACAACCCCAGCTACTCTGCTTTTGGGCTCCTGTCCTTGGGGTTGAAAAGGCTGTACTTGCCCCCTTCCCCGCTTTCTAGTCGGTGGGGCTTGAACCCTTTCCTTTACCATGTTCGTAATCTGCCTGTCCACTACATTCATAGTGCGTGGCGTCCGAACCGTCCAGCGCAGTCAATAGATCTATTGTTTCCCCGAAGTCTCGGGGTCCTGCTACGATCAGATTATATCTGATGTTCTCTGGATACTGCGAAATCACGGTTTGGATCAGCTCAGAATCCGGTATAGGCGGATTGAGGCTTTTCCCTTTCTTAACAAGTTCAAGAAAATAATCTATCATAGAGACGCCTCTTCTCGCGTCAAACCTGCTCTGATTAATTTCCTTCCTAATTCTTTGTTGTTGTCTTTGTCCTCAGTACCTCTCCGAAAATTTTTCTCTAAATTCCTCATAGGTGACATTATCCCCTAGGGCCACTAGCGCCCAGTTGAGTGGTCGGCTCTTTAGGCTCTTTCGTACGACAGTCATTTTTAAGTCGTCCGGCACCCCTCTTACTCTAAAGTACGTTTCCAGCTCACTTATGTAATTATGTGGGTTTGAAAATTCAACCTCATCAAAAATAGGGTAACCAATCTCATTCATAATGTGAGTGGGGTACTGAGGACGGCCTAAATATGCCTTGTCGTTTACATTTATCAACTCATTACGCACATCATCCCGTGAGGTCTGACATTCCTCACCAACACAATTGTTGACATGTCTTACATTTATGCTACTACCTGATGCCGGGCTCTCACTTGTGCCCTCTTGTCTAGAAACTGCACGGTCCGAGCTGCTATGTCCGCTTAAATTTGCGGGACTACCCCCATTCAGTACGTCGTTTATTGAGTTTAATTTACTTCTTAATTCTTCCAAACATTCGTTATCCGCCCTTTCTTTATTCTTTATGGCTCGCTTGAGACCGTCCACTTCCTGATCCATCTCACCTATTTTCTCTTCCACCGAATTCTGAATTTCCCGAACCTTCTCCACTATCGTTTCCTCAACAGCTGATTTTAGATCGCTATTCTCTTTCATAGAGGTATCTCTAACTCTGACTTCTAAATCCTTCATACTTTCTGACATCCTATCCATAGCTATCTTCAATTGGTTCTCCATTCCGATCCCATTCTCGGCTAATTTCCCCTCTAGCTTCTCTATTTTGTCTTCCATATTGTTTCCTCTTTCCGCTAATTTTGCGATATGATCTCTAATCTCCCTCGAACTTTCCCCCAATCTATTTTCCATTTGTTTTATTTGCTCTCTACTTTCCCTGGAGTTATTTTCTAATTTAGTTTCCATTTGTTTTATTTGTTCTCTACTTTCCCTTGAATTGTTGTCTAATTTATTTTCCATGAATTGTCTCATCTGCTCCCACAACTGTTCTAACGTCATTTCCCCTTTGCCACTTTCTCTCTGTTGCTTTTCCACCGTTCGCTCTCCCTCAATTTCCTGTCCGGCGTTATTCTCGACCTCCTCCCTAATTTCCATAATTTCCTCGTCCTTCCTTTGCTCCATGGTTCCCTTGTTTCTATTTCCTCGTCTTTCTCGTATTTTCCTAACTACCTTACTCCTATGGCTACGTAATATCATCTATATGCTACTCTGTCATCTATCCGGCGCTTGCTTTCCCAATAATAATCTAACTAGGCCTGTATTTGCACTTTACTCAATTCCAACAAATTACGCAATACACTTGTTTCACTCTTTCCCCCAAAATCACACAAAAAATACATATATATATATATATATATATATATATATATATATATATATATATATATACACCCAAAATATCACACCAGAAATTCAAACATATACACTTTATAATTATTCCCCCAAAATATCATATACATATATACACATTTATACGTCCTCCCTTCATACTTGCCACCGCCTCTCCGAGTTGCCATCTCTGGTGGTCTCCGTGTTGCCTTCTCTGGTGTTGTCGTGATGTCGCGATGGCCTGGTTCTATTCCCGCCTTCCAGAGTCGTTCCTCGGCCATGCAGGGCTGAACTGCTCCGTCCGGTCCCCCGCGTTGTTTGGTGCTGTGTTCGCACCCGGGGCCGGTCACTGGAACAGCTGTCTTCCTTCGAGCCCCACGTTGGGAAGCGCCATTTGAGGGTGGAGTCGTGATTGCGGTTCCACGTTGGGCGCCATTTGAGGGTGGGGGCGTCGACACGATGAGATGTTGTGATTGTGAACTGTATGTAGGGCCGCCGACACGATGAGATGTTGTGATTGTCTCCGCTCCCCGTCACCCTTATTTATAAAAACCTATCCTACGCTAAAACTAACTATCCTATTGGTTAAAAACTACGTCACTTAACCGGCCTAAAATCTATTCTCAATTGGTCCAAAGTGACCTCATAAGCTGGACCAAGATCTCTTCTTATTGGGCGCGAAATACGTCATCTCTAAATTTAGACTTTGGATTTCCCACAACATCTAATTAGTTTGTATATCTCACAAGAATACCCGTTCTTTGGAAAACCCAAGCTTGGCAGTATCTTTCCCACGGGTCCAGTCCAACTTTAGGATTTTATGCTTCAACGAGTCTATATACAATACCGCACAAGGTGGCCCTAAATCTGTCCGATGCTGACAAGTGACGCAGACGAACACCTGCGTGGGAAGCTAATTCTAACCAAGTTGCTGGGACATCCCCGCGAATACATGTAACTAAAATATTGAGATATCACTTCGCTATTAAATCGGTCTCTCCCTCTCCTAATTACTGCTTCACAGTCGAGTCCTGGGCTCACTCAATGCGATATATACAACTCACTATACCATAGAATAAGAAAAATATTATAATGTGTCGTCGAGAGAAATTATTGGATTACTCATTGGGGCTAGAGGGACCATTACAAAAAGATTCGCCCATTTTTGCAAGCAGTTTGGTCTAGGACAAACTCTTGTTACTGAAGTATCTATATCTGCAGTGAAGGGATCTATAAAATTCCTAAGAAATCATCTCTACTAGAGATCAACAACGATCGAGATAGCAGGACTAACAGCTACCGTAAAGCTGAAAACCCGCACGACAATGTTCTATAGGTACGTCGCGTCCTTGATATAAAGACTGCTTGTGAGTGCTCCGAGACTCGAGTTTGATCACTCCCGAAGTCAAACAGCCTTGAATCCCTACATTGTTTTTACCTAACTGAAGTTTTATCTACTCTGGCAACTGTTAGCCTATTTCAAACATCATCTCTACCTTTCAGTATACAGTAATCCGTTCCCCAGTTTTTATTTAATTACTAGGCCCTTATTAAAAGGCTAGGAATTTTCTTTTAAAGTGTGCAATCTCAAGTAAAAAGATATTAATGATATATTTTATATTTCTTAGAAATGCAAATTTATTTGAGAATTGATTTTTTTTCTATTCATATAACCATAGCTAATATCATATTATGATAGAACCAGAACACTTTGATAACTAAGATACTGTTCTGTTTTGTCTTTTTGTTTCATTTAAACATTTATAATGTTATTTATCTCAATGATGTATGTTATTCAAAGTTACGAAATATTTCGATGCCGACTAAATGCTATTTCGAGAATGATGAACGAGACTCGAAGCACACGAGATTGACGAGACGAGACAAGACTCGAAAGACAAATGCAGCGAACACAGCGAGCGAGAGCGGAGTTAGTTTTGTTCTTCTCTAATCTCTACACTTGAATATAGTGATCTCTTTCCTATGGCGATCTGCTCACTCTTAAGTTGGTTCCTGCAACTAGTGCTGGATAGACGACTGCGGTCACCTGATAACATGATAGATACTAAGAAGAATTACTGATATTTCTACTGGTATCAATGATGATTTGATTAATCGTTTTCAGTTAATTATAACTGAGGGCTTTGCCGGAAGAAAGGCGGATAGACTTATACGCCCTTCTTCGGGAAAACGGTTTAAAATGTAGTGAATAATTATAGTAGCGAAATTTTGTTTTGATTGTACTGTGCATGCCTGCAGGACAGAGCTGCGTGCGTGTATAACATTTTATTCAAGTGCGTTTTAAAATCTTAGATTGCATGTATTTCAATTCGCCATATTGACGTATATGCCCTTTTTCCGGCAAACCCCTCAATTGTATTATTATTTTTTTACTTCCATAGTGTTTCCTCTTTCCTATTATATTTCTTTACCTTTCTTTCTGTTTTAACTAATTTCATGGTAAGCTTTGTCTTTTAGGCAGCCTCTACTTGAAGGAAGCTGAATAAAGTTTATTCAAAATAATCATAATACAGAGTGATTCACGAGGATTTACCGTCCTTTGCGGAGTTTATTTCCGAAGACATTCTGAGCAAAAAATGTCATATAAACATGGTTTCTATTCTCAATATCTACAGAGTTACGTTTCGATATTGGAACGCATTGCTGTGAACGCGGGATCTTGGTCAGCAGTCAGCGCGAGCGCTACGGAAATCAAAGATAGCCGTATGCAGTTACATAGAGCGACGAGTGCCGTTCACAAGCGTGCGGCCAAGTGTACTCAAGCGGACGGCGACAATTTTTAAAATGTGTTGTAAATCCCCAAGACTGTAAATTAGGATGCAAAATTGAACTGCAAATAATTAAGTCGGTGGAAGTGATGTGATTTGTAATAATTATTGTGATAAGTACGTAAGAATAATGTAATTTTGTATTAAAAAATAGAAAAAGATGTCTGTACGAAGCAACTAAGGAGTTCACAGCACATTTTTAGCTTCATAATACTTGCCAATTAAAAAAATGATACTTCTGAATGGTTTATTCTCTATTTGTATTATTTTTTACCTTCAAACTAAAGAAAAAAACGTATTTTATAAACGACTTTAAATTAGTGTAACTCTGAAAATATTGAGAATAGGAACTATGTTTATGTGACACTTTTTCTCTAAATGTCTTCAGAAATAAGCTCCGTAAAGGACGGTAAATCCTCGTGAATCATCCTGTATAAAGCATAGTAACAAATGAAGCAATAAAGATCAGAGATTGTGCTACCATCGGAGACGCTACTTGTCTACAGTTACCCTACCAATTTAAAACTGCAAAAAAATACTTACATGCCAATCTAGATATACGGAACACTTGGATAGAAAGCTGACACGTAGTTATTTATTTATTTATTTATTTATTTATTTATCTATTTATGTATTAAAGTAACACATTGGTTTATCGAATGTTACATCTATTTTATTAATATAAGCCATTTTTAACAATCCTGTTTAAACTTTTACCTATAAGTTTATGTGCACCAAAATCCTTCTTACGTTCAAGATCGAAGTGTCGTCTGATGTTAGACTATGTTTTATATAAATCTCAACTAAACAGTTGATGCATTGAATTTATCTTATTCATAATAACAAAATAGTCTTGTTCACATGTTTCTTGGAAATTAAAAGAAAGTCTACAATTTATTTGTCATATTCCATCACTTTATACACCCCTGATTAGAACCTATGTTACCGAGTTCAACTTCTGCTTACTCTATGCACAAGCTGACAGAATATTTGTGGAGTGAGAAGTGAAGACGTGGTGTAAACAGTGCTCGCGAGGGAACGTTGTGCCCATCCCTGCTCTAGGCCAAAGCTGGCACAGTACCAATAAAATTTCAAGGGCCACGACCTGACAATCTCCCAATTCTCATTACCACTTCATCATCACTTCTCATCTTTCATCTTCCCGCGACAGGCCTGCCACCTATCCCACGGAGTAACGAACTCGGCAAATCCTTGCCCAATGGGTACGATGGTAAATAATTGTCAAGTGGTGTAACGCCAGCAAAAATTAATTTGAAAGTCGTCGTGGTTAATCTAGAGTCTAGATTCTAGACACTTCACACTACACCAATAGCGTCTTCCACAGACAGCTGCAATTTCTTTTTTTAATTTAATTTTCCCAGCGAGTTTCGTTTCATTATTTCTGATGAGGTCTATATTAGGAACATTTCAATGTACCTATTATTAATATGAATCGAAACTTGCTTAGATGCATTACACAATACTCAGAACTTGGATATATATTGTTATGCTTCTGAGCTGCGCTATTAACATATCGTTGTCATGACAAAAGAAAAAAAAAAACCAATCCCCATCATTGACACTACTTGAAAAGTTGGGCGGAATCTTGAAGACTCTGACCAATATGAATAAGTCAATTAAGATATGTTTTTTTTAAGTAATTATATGAATAGACCTACACAATACGGGTAAACATAATCTCGCCGTGTATGATTTTCCACGCTGAAATTGTAACTTTTTTATTTGGAATTTAGACTTTTCATAACTGAATTTCCTCCATGAATGAAATACACAAGTCGCCACTTGTATAAACCAGTGACTTGCGTGTTTAAACTTAGTTGTAGTAGATGGACATTTAAAACATCTATTTAGGCATAAATAAAGATGGCTAAGAAGAAAATTCTAGGTCAAGACAAGCCAAGAGCGGCGTTTCCACTTATTACGCATGCAAAATAACACTTATGTTGACTGCTTGCATAGAGGCAACTAGAGGCAATAGTACGCAAGAGGAAATTCTTGTGTAAAATGAATCCGTAAGGAATGGAAGCAAGGTTACGTAAGGCTCGCGCTCTGAAAAGGAAACCGTTCCAGGTCATGGCAATTTAATGAAAATGCAAACTTAAGCTAATTTTGGTTCGTTAAGAAACGTGACGATAGTCGTTCGTTCCGCTTTTTCCTCGTTTATGTAACATAATCACTTGAAAATCGCTGCTGGAAGCATTCGGATTCTCACAGTCCCGCGACACCGTATCACAGCTGTCGCATTAATGCTCTAGTTTATTTTCTTTTTCTCTTAACTCACATTAATACAGTAGTAGTGCAGTCCATGGCATCTTTCACTCTTTCGTACACCGTCCAAATCCATAGGTATCCATAGGAACACGACTATACAGGATCTCCGATATAAACTAAGACCGAACGCACTCTGCGCTATGGCAGTTGCCTCAGCCGAACTTATGTCGCGCGCGGCCGCCCTGCTTTAAGCGTGTGTGCAATCTTATATGAAATCTTACCTTATAAAGGATGCTGGAAGTGTCGTCCTTCCTGGGTTATACAGGCATTGTATCTGGTAACCACGGCTGACGCGAGTGAGTTTTGTCACTGTAATGTTTCTGATTTCATTCGTAATGTTTTCTTTCAGTTCCTCCAATGTGTTCAGACCTCAGAAAGTATGTGTTATAGGACCCATGTTTATTAGACATTATTTTCTTGTTTTAATGCATACTAGCACCTCCTAAAATACTGGATACTTTTAGAACACTCTGTATGACTATCCACAGTCTTTTTCTGTAATGATACACGCTGTCGTATAACCCGTTTCAGCGTCTTCGTGAACCATCCGTTACGTCATACACAGTACAGTCGCGAGAGAATATTAGTCCATCAGTCTAGACTAGAGCAGCGTGAGGGACGTGTCTATAATCCGTTGAAGCATTTTAATACTGCATTAGTGAATTATTTAGTTGTATTATCATTGAATATACTGTGCATTCAATCGAACGGTACGTATTTATACTCCTCTGAAGCATTTTAATACTACATTAGTGATTCATTTAATTGTAATATCTTTTAATATGCTGTGTATTGAATGAAACGTTTCGTGTTTACATGCCGTTGACGCATTCTAATACTGCATTAGTGATTTATCTAGTTGTAGTATCATTGAATACACTGTGCATTCAATCAAGTTCAGTTTAGGTTTTATATAACCGAATCCATAAAATAGCCTAATGTACTGTGTGGAATTTTCAGGGAAGGATTGCAATTGTGACAAAATATGGAAACTCCTCCAAAGAAGAAACCATCCCCGAAAGTGTACAATTCTCAAAGCAGGAAGATAATTTATAACGTATTGAAATTTTGTAGAGAGGAAAAAAGGGCCGGTCTCATTCTACCTTTAGCAAAAGCGTAGAAAGAGCAGCGAAAACCGTTGGGGTAAGCGAAAAAACAATAAAAACAATTGGGAAAGAGTGTGAAAGAGCAGAAAAACTAGGAATTCAAATATCAACTCCCGGTAAAAACCCAAGACGCACAAAAGTAATAGAGCTAGATGACTTTGACAAGTGCGCTATTCGGAGAACTTTTCTGGAATATTATGAACAGCATAGAGAAATTCCTCCCTGAAAAAATTTCTGTTTGTTATAAAAGACAGCATTCAGTTTCGTGGGAGTAAAACCACACTTTGGTGTCTAGTGAAAGAAATGGGATTCAGGTTTAAGAAATGTAAGAATGTCCGGAGTGTACTAATGGAGTGTAAAGTTATTGTCGCTCGTAGGGCAGCTTATCTTACAGCAGTGCGCAAAAATGAAAGGGGGCAAAATAAACCTGTAGTATATACCGACGAGACTTGGGTTCACACTCACTATACTGCCTCTAAATGCTGGCAACACGACGAAATTTCCGGAGTGATGGTAAATGATTCTGCTGGACAGAGGGCAATAGTAGTGCATGCTGGTGGACGAATGAGGTTTATTCCAGGTGCAGAATTAATTTACGATGGAAAGTTCACATCTGGAGATTACCATCACGAGATGAATAGTTCTAATTACAATAAATGGATACAAGAAAAGCTCATTCCAAATCTACCGCCAGAGAGTATTATTGTCATTGATAATGCTCCGCATCATACGGTTCAAGAAAACAAAGCCCCTACCAGCGCCAACCTCAAGAAAGACATTGTTGCATGGCTGAAAGATAATGCCAGCGACAATCTATTTGACGAATCACACACGAAAAACGAACTTCTGCAAGTAGTTAAACGTCACAAACCCACAGCAGTCTACACAGTTGATAGAATTTTGCAAGATCACGGATTTACCTGTTTTACGATTGCCTCCATATGGCTGCGACCTAAACCCCACTGAATTAGTTTGGAATGTGATGAAACACAAAATAGCAGAAAAAAATGTAAAACCGTGTTCCCTAACGAAACTTAAACAATTAACTAGCGAGTGCATTCACAATATCGATGTTGAGGACTGGCAAAAGGCGTGCGATGAAGTCAAAACGATTGAGGAGGATTATTGGCGACGTGATGCTTTAATGGACCAAGAAATCGAGCAAATTATAATTAATGTAGGTCTGAGCACAAGCGATGATGAAGGAGACGGTAATAACTGTGAGGCCTCATGCAATGAATCTGAAGGTGGCAGTACCATTGATACAACAGGGAGTTCAACAGACACGGCAAGCGAAGCAGAATAAATGATGGAAGCGTTTTTACAGCATTATCAATAATACAGTAAGTTTCTTTTTAAATGTTACCATATATCATAGACACAAAAACAATATTGTAATTTATAATACAGTACTTTATATAGGCCGACCCTAAACAATTTATGAACTATTATAATTATTAACTGTAATTAACCTAATATAATACTGTTCATTGTCAGGTACTACGGACGTCAAGGAATCCTGTTATACTATGATCGCTTCCATTCTACTGTTGGATAGTTTGCGAGAACCTACATACTGTCTATAACATTGCAACACGTACTGTACCATGTTTCCTACCCCCGCAACTCCGCTTGCTGCCCTCAGTCACCGTAGTTCTGATGTAAACAGAGACGGTAGCGACATCACTCCGAGAGGTAACGTGAAGTGGAACAGGTAGTACACCTATACATCATTTGAAATTAAGTCTAAATGATACAGGGAAATATGAGAATATCTTGTGATTTACCGGAAAAACAGACCAATAGCAATGCATAATGACAAAATATGTGACACCCATAATTGTATCAAGTTTCATTAAATTCGATTCTGGTATTTAGAAGATAACAGGGACTTTTGGAAGTACACAGGCCAGTTTGAAACGGGCAGAAGAAGATCTCGAAAAAATTTCGCTTCACTGGCATCAATACAAATAAACGAAGGCTTCCGAGTTGCAGCTAGCACACCAATTAGAAGCAATTTCTGTTTTTCACGCGGATTTATTTCCGTGCAATTTGTCAGGATTAGTGATCAGTCTCAAGTGACGGACCTCGAAGCAAACCTGACCACTGAGCAGACTAATCTCGCACGTGATTGATTTAGAAGCTGCTGCGGAATTCTGCAACTGCTCGGAGATTGATTGGGTGCTTTATGTTAGCACTGACCGTCCAACGCCGCACCTGTTCACGACGCTCGTCGAGGGAAACTCTTTACTGAGGGAACTAGATTAGCCAATTCATGACGAAGGAAGGATAGCTACTCGTACTTTAGGATATAGGTGTGGCCAAATCTTTGGAGTAAAACGCATAAACGTTTAGACAAGTGTAGGCTCTGAGTACATGGAAACTACTATTTTGTTCGTAGTAGTAATAGTAGAAGCAGTACTACTAATAGTAGAAGCAGTAATTATAATAGTAGAAGCAGTAATAGTAATTGAAGCAGTGATAGTAATAGTAGAAGCAGTAATAGTGACAGTAGAAGCAGTAATAGTAGTAATAGAAGTAATAGTAGAAGCAGTGTAATAGTAGAAACAGTAATAGTAGTAATAGTAATAGTAGAAGCAGTAATAGTAGTAGAAGCAGTAGTAGTAATAGTAGAAGCAGTAATAGTAATAGTAGAAGCAATAATAGTAATAGTAGAAGCAATAATAATAATAATAATAATAATAATAATAATAATAATAATAATAATAATAATAGTAGAAGCAGTAATAGTAATAGTAGGAGCATAATAGTAATAGTAGAAGCAGTAATAGTAATAGTAGAAGCAGTAATAGTAATAGTAGAAGCAGTAATAGTAATAGTAGTAGCAGTAATAGTAGAAGCGGTTATAGTAATAATAGAATCAGTAATAGTTATAGTAATAGTAATAGCAGTAATAGTAGTAATATTAATAGTAGAAACAGTTATAGCAATAGTAGTAATAGTAGAAACAGTAATAGTAGAAACAGTAATAGTGGTAATAGTTTAAACAGTAATAGTAGAAGCAGTAATAGTAATAGTAGTAATAGCAGAAAAAGTAATATTAATAGTAGTAATAGTAGAAACAGTAATAGTAATAGTAGTAATAATAGAAGCAGTAAAGTAATTGTAGAAGCAGTAATTGTAATGGTAGAAGCAGTAATAGTAGTAATAGTAGAAGCAGTAATAGTAGTAATAGTAATATTATAAGCAGTAATAGTAGAAGCAGTAACAGTAATAGTATAAGCAATAATAGTAGGAGCAGTAATAGTAATAATAGTAGAAGCAGTAATAGTAGTAATAGTAATATTATAAGCAGTAATAGTAGAAGCAGTAACAGTAATAGTATAAGCAATAATAGTAGGAGCAATAATAGTAATAATAGAAGAAGCAGTAGTGGTAATAGTAGAAGCAGTAACAGTAATAGTAGAAGCAGTAATAGTAAAAGCAATAATAGGAATAGTAGAAGCAATATTAGTAGGATCAGTAACAGTAAGAGTAGAAGCAGTAATAGTAATAGTAGAAGCAATATTAGTAGGATCAGCAACAGTAATAGTAGAAGCAATAATAGTAGGAGCAGTAATAGTAATAGTAGAAGCAGTAATAGTAATAATAGTAGGAGTAATAGTAGAAGCAGTAATAGTAATAGTAGAAGCAATATTAGTAGGATCAGTAGTAGTAATAGTAGAACCAGTAATAATAATAGCAGTAGCAGTAGTAGTAGTAGCAGTAGTAGTAGTAGTAAATATTTTGAATTGTGATAATTTTGGAAGCATATTAGGCCTATGTGAAAAGCTCAAATATAAAATACATATATATTTTTTTATTAATTCTTGGATACACTCTTTTAACACTTGTATAATCACTGATTAACGCTATTGAACAAGTATCGACTGCTTTACTGTGTTAATATTATATAAATTCTGGTGGTAAATTACCTGGCTAACTAGTTTCGACGTGGTTTGCGTCATTCTCTGAAGCCTAGTGAGTTCCAGCGCCATCTTCTGGTTTCTTGTTAAGGTGGGGTATGTCCATGATTGTGTTGAAAAGGGTGTGCATTTTGAAATTCAGATGAGTTGTGTTGTGGGTGTGTTTTTATGTGTTTCTAAATTTCATATTGTTTCAGAGTGTCAAGTTTCTGGTTTTTGGCTGTATGTGTAGTATTTTCACGTCAGTGTATGTTGCTGTAGTGATGATCGGAGTTTGTGATGTGTTCTGCGTAGGTTGAATTGTTGTGTGGCTCGGTTATGACTATGATAATATGTTCCTTGTAACGTATTTGAAGATATTTATTCAAAGAATGAATTGAAAATATTAGAAAAAAAAAAACATTTAGGTAGAACTGCAGGGTATAGACAATATTATTTCGTTGACATACTTTCGATATTTTGTAGGCTATTTATATACATGATTTATGTCCAGTAGCTATATTCTTTGATTTATTAATGGACGGAAATATGTGAAGGAAACGTGCATTTATGTTATTATTATTATTATTATTATTATTATTATTATTATTATTATTATCAATAGAACCTTCATTAACAATCAATATAATGGCGACTGGTACCAGAACGAAGTGCGGCAGACGGAAGTTGAAGCCGTGTAAGCCTTTCTCTCATTGTAATATCTGACACCAGTTCTACAGACTGAAAACTCCATTCACAACTACTGAATGAAATGCTGTAAACTATTCAATGACATTGGAAACATTACAAAACTGAGCAAACTAACCAATACAATAAAATAAGGAAGTAAAAGCTTTCGTAAACTGTTGGTTTTAATATACTATGTTGCTTACATTACCTTATAATACTGAACAAATTGATGTCAAAGGGTTTGTGTCCAAGAATCCTTAAGTTCAACTCGGATATGGGTTAAGAATACTTACATGACTTCCTTAAAGAAATGGTCCGGTGTCATAATTTTGTGGTGTATAATAAACAGAAAACTGTCCCTGATAAGTAGATAAATTAATCAAGTACTATAGAAACGAAATGATTTACGCAATATTTGAAATTTATTTTTTTGTATGGCTTACAGTTGTACCCAAAGTTATGTCTTTAATGGTCACTCAATTTCTTCAGTTTTTATCTTCATACAAGGGTTCAAAGAAGTATAAAAGTGGTGTTCTAGAAGCATCCCTTAGAGACAAACTATTCTACTGTGGCTGCTTATGACACTAAAGTTTAAGAAAAGTGCAGTTTTCTAGTAAACAGGGGGAATATAGTTATAAGAATGTTGTGTCATATATAGACTTACATCAACACTTCAGTTTAGTAAATAGTTAATACCTAACTTATACCACATACCCCTGCGGTGGTTCAGGTGGTCAGACCTTAAGCTTGTCACGCAGGTGGGCCGACTTCGAGTCCCGGTTAGGTCTGGGATTTTTTTATTGAATATTACACTTTTACTACGTCATACTACTTTTGACCAATGAGACGGTACGAAAGGACGTCTTTCAACCAATCATGGCTGCTTATCGCACAATTTTATCGCTTCCCTAGCATTTCTTTAGTTTTATCGCTTCCCTAGCATTTGTTTGTTTTCATCACTACCCTAGCATTTGTTTCTTTGTTTGCCAACATTGCAAACTGCACATCCCTTACGGTATTATAAAACATGCTTTGCAATCGTAATTTATTTACAGCATAGACAGTCAACTGAAAATGGCGGCTCCCACCAAACATTTTGGTGAAGCTAACATTAGTGAAATAGAATTTCAGTAAGTCAATTAATATTTCATTGTATTAGAGTACCTTATTTCTTCTAATCTTTATATACTTTCTTGTAATCGTGTATTATTCAATTAAATCCCACTCGAGTTTTGATTTTCTCTAGATAAATCAAAACCTCTAGTAAGATTATTGTTGAAAAATCCGTAGTGACACTTGTGGCGGACAAGGTCGCAGTTGGAGTTTTTCTCGAAGTTCTCCCGTTTCCCCATATTAGGCGTGTACAGCTGTCAAAAGAAAAAGTGGCCGCTCTCCTGAAACAAAGTTCCCTTCGGGTATCTTCGCTACAATTCGGAGACAGGCGATGTTACATGTTGTTGGACCACGTTGCCTGATATCTACAGTTATAATTGAAGTATTCTGTGTGTTATCGATAGCATAATGGTAGCGTTCAGGCCTCTTATTCATGAGGTCCTGCGTTCGACTACAACCACGTGCTTTTTATGTTCTTTTTTGTTCTGTTTTTGAGAGAGACAAACTATACATAATGGCTCCTTTCTCTTTTACGATTATTTTAGTAATTAACATCAGGTTCATTAATATATTATGCCATGACTTTATCATTATGATATTGTGGCTGCAAATGGAAAGAAAGAAGATTTTATTCTCAATAAAAATATCTTTCGTGGCATAAACAAAACAAATTTGCTGGCGTCGGCCTTAAAACATTCAAACAATTAAGCGTTCAAAAAACAAAACAAAAAGCCACAATTCAATATTTAGTCTATCTTCCTCTTATCTCGATCATCTTGCAGTCAGGTGGGCATGGAATTGACTAGTCTTTGCAAATTGCGACTGTTTTTAAACACGATATTCCAGGCATTCTGAACATACATACATAAGTGTTCTGTCCATGGGCAGGTCTTTCATTGCAAACCCAGAAATCTCCAATCTTTCCTATTTTCTGCCTTCCTCTTAGTCTCCGCATATGATCCACATATCCTAATGTCGTCTATTATTCTTTTCAACCAGAGACCCAACCGATTACTTTTTCTCTTTCTTATCAGTTTCAGCATCATTCTTTCTTCACTCACTTTTTCAAACACAATTTTATTTCTTAATCTATCTGTCCACTTCACACCGTTCTTCTCCACATGCACATTTCAAATGCTTCAATTCGTTTCTCTTCATTTCGTCGTAATGTCCATGTTCCTTCCCCATACAATGCCACACTCCACACAAAGCACTTCACTAGTCTCTTCCTTAGTTCTTTTTCCAGAGGTCCGCAGAAGATCCTTCTTCTTCTATTAAAAGCTTCCTTTGTTCATGTTTGCAGTTTTTCTTGGGAAGGATAGGCCTAAATGCGGTAACATCCCGTTGCTTTCCGCACACCACTATCTCTTTCGCATCTTATTAAATTCCAGGGGGCCCAAGCGTGGAGATGAGGAGAGTGGATTTGACTAATTGGGCCCTCCGGACTTCACCGAAAGTCACGGCAAGGGTTAAATATTAATTCTATCAGGATGTTTGACCCTATCAGAGATCGGGAAATCTCAATTAGCCTTTGCCCCCTGCATCCTGGACTAGCTTCTACGAATCATCAGAAAATCTTGGAGTGTGATTGGGCCAATTTTTCCGAAAATGTTTCCACACTTTTGCCCTCGTAGCTCAGCGGACGAACGTCGGAATTTAGATGTCAACGTCTCAGGTTCAATTCCTCGTTACTCCTTTTCATTTTATTGTGGTTCAAGATAGTATAATGTAATAATACAAAAAGAAAAACTAATAGCAGTATTACGCAACTGGATTTTTCGAAACCTAATATTAAATTTATGTTATTTATATTGCTAAAGAACGATTACAATATAAATAACTTGAATATTATTTATACAGTATCACTAAAGAACGATAACACAATATAAATGGTAAATATCGGTTTGTTTAATTAATATAAGATATTATATAATATGTATTTAATTATCTAAATAAAATAACCTATTTAACAAAGAAAGATGTTTATTTGTGTTATAATAATTAGCCTACTTACATAAAATACAGATTATTTATATTGCGAAAGAAGAATAACAATATAAATAACTTGAATATTTTTTTTATAATGCTAATGAAGGAAAACAATATAAATGATAATTTGAATATTATTTATATCGCTAAAGAACGATAACAATATAAAAAAACGTGAATATTATTCATATCGGAATTTCACAGATTTATTACAGATGTATTTAAGAAATTTTAGAAGAATAGTAATTATTAACAGTGTCCTATTTATTCTTCTTGGAGCCAAATTTGTAACTTTTAAAAGTGTAGCTACTATGTTGAAGTGTATGTGTTGCAACGGATGCTTGATTTGTTATGTATGTGAGTCAATTATGGGATGCTTGATGTCGTCGCAATGTCGTAATTATAGTTTGATTGTGTTTGTGTGACTATTGTGTAGTCTATTAATTTATGATGTATGGTACGGAAAACTGCATATTTGTGTTATAGACTACATATTATTATACTACTATATTTATTACATTTCTCAAGATTCATGGTTTCCACAAAATAAGTAAATACATTTGAACTGATCTTATTCCGTTAGTTCACAATTTACACTGCTTGAATTTATAACGAATTATTACTGACTCTACACTGTAAGTCTGCCAGTACCTTAAAAAGTGTAGTAAGTATTTTTGGCTGATTACATACAGTAGGCTAAGTTAGATCACGCCGCAACACTACAGCACATAATGTGTGCCATCAATTTTATTGTTACTGGTGTCAAAATAACACTGGTCAACAGCCATTTTTCTCCAGACATAAAACTAACATGTTCTTACTAATTTCGATCTCCTGAATTAAAAAATAACAAGCAAAATGTTGCATCTGTTGGGGTTTTCGATATGCACAATATAATTAATTTTATATGCATTCTATTTTTTAAAAAAAATCACAGTATTTCATGTATAACTACTTTGTTTTACAAATGTGACGACCCATATTAGCGTAAGTAGGCCACTAAGTTAGAAGCACTTGTAGAAACGGAAATTATTTTATTGCCCTTTTAAGAGTCTATTTGGAGGGGGAAAACAGGTATGAATTCGCTTGAGTTTACCCGATTTTACTTGAGATGTGTATTTCTTTCACTGTGAGCTTTAATGACATTACTGTAGTTTATATTTTTCAATAGATCACCTTGTCAAAAGGACTTCTAGAAGCGAAATTGTTTCATTGCCCTTTTCGGTTACATTTGGAGGGGAAGAAACAGATTCGCTGTATAAATCGCTTCAGTTTACCAGGAGATATCCCTAGTGTTAGTATTTTGTGTAAGACGTGTATTTCTTGAATGTGTGCTTTAATGGTAATATTCAAATTGCGAATGGTTTATATGTGCGGATTTGAAGGTTATAGCATTTCTTCTTGGAATGAAATTAGGCTACACAAAATTTTGCTGCTCTCTGTGCGAATGGGACAGTCGCGCTCGAGATAAGCATTATAAAATAAACGACAATCACTAGAGCCAGGGAAGAAAAAGATTAGACATCAACCCCTTGTACCTCAAAGTAAAGTAATTTTACCCTCTTCACACATTAAGTTAGGGTTAATGAAGAATTTTGTTAAAGGGATGAATCATAAAACTCAAGCATTTAAACATAAGTTATCCAGGAAAAATCTCCTGCTGTTATTGACTAGAAAATAAAAGGGAGAGTTTTCAATTGACCACAAGTTAGAAAAATAATGAGGGCAATCACTTGGAATCTTTGTTGGAAGGAAAAGAGAAAGCCGCCTGGATTGCATTGAAGGAGGTTGTATTAAATTTTCTGGGTAACAGTAGAAGTGAGAACTACGAAGAACTAGTGCAAAATTTACTGTTGGCGTATGAAATTATGGGTTGTAACATATGCCTGAAAATTCACTTCCTTCACTCCCATCTTGACTTTTTCCCCGAGAATTGTGACGATTTCAGTGATGAGCATGGTGAGCGCTTTCATAAAGAAATTTTAACTATGGAAAAAAGATACCAAGGACAGTGGAGTACCAATATGCTACCAGACTATTGTTGAACTTTATCTCGTCATTTACCTGATGCCCAGTATAAAAGAAAATGCAGAGAAAGAAAGCTGTAATCTTCTGAACAGTGATTTAACCTTATTGTCATTATATAATGCAGTATTTTGAATAAATATAAATTCGAAAATTTCTCACAAAACGTTACCAACAACTGTTTTTTATTGTCATACTTGTATTCAGGAGGCTCAAATTGTATAGAAACCATGTATCACATGTCCAGCGCAAAAGTAAGTTAAAATTTATTACGCTGTGTAATTCATGCCAAAACTTAACATCGCTTTTAATTATAGTGTTGAATATTAATTCAGTCGGTACCTATCTGAACACTGCTTGATTTTATGACCAGTTTTTATTGGTTTGAACTCTGCTTTAATTTATAACAATTATTATTTGTTTTGTAAAAAAAAAAAAAAAAAAAAAAAGGTCAACACCAGAACTCTATTTGAATTTACAATCTTTCTGAAGCCAATCGAAATCTTAAGTTAGAACTATTTGAAATGAAGTTAATTATTACTAGATTTATGTGTTAGTTGGTAATTAATACTGCTTTTATTTACTGCGAACTATTGCTGTTTATTATATTATTCTGAACTTCATAGAATTACGTAGCCCTTCAAGATGAATTTAAGTATTTTCAGTGAATACACTCTGAGTTTAAACGGATCTGTTTGTGTTCCAATTAGAGGAATACAATTCTTTCGTAGAAATACTGCAGACTTGTGGTTTCGAAGAGCTGCATTAAGAGACTTGGAAGAATTCTTTTCTTATAACTCTGAAAGTTGGAGTTCCCCTAGCTTTTTGTTACTATTTGAAACTGATCTCTCATTCCCTCACAAAAGAAGCTCGAGGAGCGAAACATCAGATAACTTGTATTAAGCTTCTCGAGGTACAGTCGGCAACAGTTCCTTCAATAGTCAAGTTCATTAGTTTGGCACTAGAGAGAAATAAATGAGCAACCAATATAGAGGGTATCGCTTCCATTACTGACAAATGCTATTGAATCTGTAACAGTTGTGGGAAATCTTTTAATCAGAAACAACTTCTGCTTTCCTCTCGAGTGTCTTTTCTTATCACTGCGTCAACTGCGAGGTTATGTAGCAACGGTGTAGTAGGTGATAGTGACTAGTATTTGGCGAGATGAGAGCGACAATCCCTATGAGATTTCCTCATATTCGTTTTGCGTTCCGGATCATTTCGAAAAGAACTCAAGATAACCAGCCCAAGCGGGATTCGAATCGACGCACAAGTGCAGCGTCGGATCAATAAACAAACGCGCCACCGACTGAGATACTTCGGTGGCTTCTAACGAATTAAACACAGAAATCAGAATAACTTTGAAAGGTATATACATAAATATATAACTAAAAATATGAATTCTCTGCGTTTATCTGAACCTAAATGTAAAACCAATGCAACTTTTTAACATAGCAGGAGTCAAGGTCCTAGATTATTAAACAAATTTAATTCTAATAATATTTTAACCACTAACTTAATTCTCTTCAAATTAATAAAAAAATACAAAAAATGTGTATTGGATTTATAGTTTGGGTTTAAAAATATTTAACACTTTTCAATCGGTATTCACTCTCAATTTTAATTCTATTTTTGTTTGTATTGGAATCCCCCTCCTACCCAACGGCGTGGGTCAGTCGGTTAAGGCACTTGCCTGCCGGTCTGAAGTTGCGCTCGGGCGCGGGTTCAATCCCCACTTGGGCTGATTACCTGGTTGGGTTTTTTCCGAGGTTTTCCGCAACTGTAAAGGTGAATGCCAGGTAACCTATGGCGAATCCTCGGCCTCATCCCGCCAATTACCATCTCGCTATCACCAATCTCATCGACGATAATAACCTAGTAGTTAATACAGCGTCGTTAAATAACAAACTAAAAAAATCCCCTCCTTGAGCACTAGTCTTACTCATTCAGGAGTGGGCTAGTTTATATTATATTGTATTAACTTGTATTCGTTTGAAACTTACTAGCACAAAATAAATAAATAAATAAATAAATAAATAAATAAATAAATAAATAAATAAATAAATAAATAAATAAATAAATAAATAAATAAATAAATAAATAAATAATAAAGTAATGTCGCTTTTTAATTTTGATGTTCTGTAAGATATTATTGATTTTCTTTAGTTGGGCAATGCAATTTACAGGACGCGATAGTTATTATAGCGTATTGTGAGCATGTAGGCTAATAGTCGTTAATTGTTAATAAAAATAATATTAAATGGAGATGAGAAAGTTGGAGATTGGTGTTCGTCGTAAATCGCTGCTGGAAACAAGTTATAAAGCTGCTCTCACGACTCGAAGAATATGTGAAGTCGAAGGTGAAGGTATCGTTAGTGATCATGTAACACGACAATGGTTACGGTGTTTCAATAATGGAAAAAGAGACATTCGAAATTTACAATGTCTTATAATGCCTAAGGTGAGGAATATTGAGAATACATGCAGATCTGTACCTCAAGAATTGACACCTGAACAGATTTAACGCAGAGTGGATATCTGTCGTCAGATTATTCTAATACCATAGATGATAGATTTATCAGGAGAATTATCTTACTTTGATGGAAAAAATGGGTACCGTATATTACCAGTCCCGAGCCGTGGTGGCGCGGCCTAAGGCGCAATTCACACAGAGAAGACGTAGACAGGACGTGGCTCGGACGTCGAGCGGAGACACGACGCGGACATGACGTGAGCAAAGCATACTGAAGAGTAAAAAAACTCTTGCAACACTTGTGCGTCGCACAGCTTTCGTAATGTCTTCTTCATACGATGAGGATGCCCTGGCTCTCGTACAATTTGGTAATATTAAAAAAACACTGATAAGATTTTGTGTGCACCCTTAGTGGTTTGAAAAAAGGAAGAATGTATGCCATATCTTATTTTTAATTCGTCTTATTTGGCCCGGGTTCGAATTCCGGTCGGGGCAAGTTATCTGGTTTAGTTTTTTTTTCCGATGTTTTCCCAAAATACGAGCAAATGTTGGACCCCGGACTCATTTCACTAGCATTATCACGTTCATATCATTCAGACTCTAAATAACCTGAGCTGTTGATACAGTGTCGTAAAATAACCTAATAATTAGTTTTATTTATATTGTTTATTTATTTATGCATTCATTCATTCATGCATTTATTTATTTAATTTTTATTCTGGCAGTGTTAAGGCCATGGGACCTTCTTTTCCACACTATCACAAGTGAAATACAGCCTAAACATCGAAACAATAAAACGTAGTAATATTTATATATAAAATCACTATCATTCACATTAAGGAGCTTACATACTGTATAATGAAATATTGACTAAACATGATACATAATTATTTACAACTTATATCCCATTGCCACTTTATTCTTTCTTTCTTTCTTTTTTTCTTTCTCTCAGTTTAACCTCTCCCTTCTAGGTACATTTACACGACCCACGCCACCCGGGCCTTACAGGGCCGCGACCTGTCGGGAAAGGTATTAAGCTATGGAGCACATACATACTTTTTTGACCACACAAGGACATGGAGGGCCTCCCCGGATGAGGGATCAGCTCAATGCCAGGGCCACCTCCGATACAACACAAACATTTACATTCAAGATATTACACATCATTCACTCACACATATGAAAGGATTAAGGGAAGGATCGCCGTCCATGGCCGGACTTTCAAGAGGTACAATCCCGGCATTTGCCTGGAAATAACTGAGGAAACCATGGAAAACCTCAGTTAGGATTGCCGGCCCCTGGGATCGAACCCCGCACCTCCCGAATGCCAGGCCAGCCCTCTACCACGCCGCTAGCCCGCTCGGTTTGCCACTTTATAATAGGCATAATGACAATTTATACAAATGCATAGAACAACCTATTAAATTCGGCTAACACTCACAAATCAATTCCATGTAAAAGTATGTAATTTTAATTCTTAATTTAAATTGATTAACTGTTCGGCAATCCCTGACATGACGAGATAAAGAGTTCCATAGGGGACAAACTGACATGTAGAAAGAGAATGAATAGAAAGAGGTACGGTGACGAGGAATAGATAATAAAGTCTTATGTTGATTCCGCAAAGTTGGAAGATATTCAAAGCGAGTTCTCAGTTATTTTGGATTAGAAGCTGTGATGAAGGAACTGAACATGTATCCCGACCGTTTCCAGAGTTTTTATATAATGTCCCACCAATGTTTCTATACCATATTAATGGTTAGAGCGTCTCGCCGCGAAACCAGGTGGCCCGGGTTCGATTCCCGGTCGGGGCAATTTACGTGGTTGAGGTTTTTTACGGGATTTTCCCTCAACCCAATATGAGCAAATGTTGGGAAACTATCGGTGCTGGACCCCGGACTCATTTCACCGGTATTATCACCTTCATCTCATTCAGACGCTAATAACCTAAACAAGTATAAAGCGTCGTAAAATAACCTACGGAAATAAAAAATAAAATATACAATACTTTTATTTATTTATTTTTATTGCTAGTAAGTCTGAGATGAATACAAATTAATAAATACAAAGAAAGATAAACTAGCCCACTCCTGAATGAGTAAGACTCGTGCTCAGGAGGGGACTCCAATACAAGCAAAAACAAAATTAAAATTGAAAGTGAATACAGATTAAAAAGTGTTTAATATGTTAAAACCCAAACTATAAATACAATACAATTTTCTTTAATTAATTTGGAGAGGATTCGTGGTTAAAATAATATTGGAATAAAATTTGTTTAATAACCTGGTACCTCGACTCATGCTATGATAAAAAGCTGCATTGGTTTTACATTTTGGTTCACACAAACGCAGAGAATTCATATTTTTAGTTCTATATTTATGTACGAGTTAATAAAATTTCTATGAAAATATTTTAATAAAATAAAATAATACATTTGTTTAATATTGAAAACAAATATTACACCATCTCTTCACAAATTGAGTATCAAATTCAAAATCGGCACGAATTTTTTTTCACAGTCAGACGCCACATGTCTCTTTCAAGGGCCACTCGTGACTCGAAACAGGCGAAGCGCTGACTTCGAAATGGCGTGCCCCCATCCCGTCCTCTCTGTGTGTATTGATACATTTGTTTACATGGGAGAGACTCGAAAATTCATCATGTCTCCGCCCCATGTCCGAGCCACGTCTTCTCTGTGTGAATTGCACCTAAGGCATCCTGTCTAGGACTCACGTTACGGAATGCGCGCTGGTTCGAGTCCTCATGGGGGAAGAAATTTTCTCATGAAATTTCGGCCAGTGTATGCGACCGGTGTCCACCAAGCATCGTGGTGCACTTGGGGAGTTACGATAGGTAGCGAAATCTGGTTACGCAAACCAGCTCATCGTGCTAACCACACGATACCTCCATTCTGGTTGGATGATCGTCCACCTGTGCTTCGGTATGTGGCCGTGAGGCCAGCAGTCGGCTGGTCGATCTTGGACCTTCGTGGGCTGTAGCGCCACGGATTATTATATTACCACAACCCTGACACTTTGAAAACAATGGCTCGATCCACGTCGGTCTGCCAAATTCGTCATTAAAATCGGTTCGGCCACTAAGTAACGTTATGGTCTAGTGCAGTGGCCGGCAGATGCTGCAGTTGTGACGTAAGAGCCAGTCAGATCGCAAGAGCTTGGGAGAGCGAGCAGATGAGTCGTATTAATGTTAGCACACACCAGCGCAGTGGCGTCAGTGCGGCAGTAGAACGGGACTGTTGAAAACAAAATGATCTATCTACATTTTATAGAAGATTTACCCAGGCAAGATTCCCTCGATTGCATAGATTTGCTGCTAGGATGTTGAGCATATTCGGATCTACGTATGTATGTGAACAGTTCTTTTCTGTATGAAGATCTGCAAACCACAACATAGAAACCACCTGTCTGATCTGAACTTGAAACATATTCTTCGCTTGTGTGTTAGCCAGGCTATTACTTCAAATGTTGCAAAATTAGTACGCGAGAAAAGAGGAAAAAAATCTCCACAAAGCGTTTAGCTTGGGCACGGTAGTTACACAAAGTGATGGTGTGTTTCAAAAGTTGAAATATACTTTGCATACTACTCACCAAGATAGAGCCTATATAGTTTAATCTGTATATTATGTAGAAAAATGTGTGTTAAAAACACTGTTTTTAAGTTTCCGAGTAGATAAAGTGTTGCAGTACTGCTTAAAGTATTTATATATATGTTTGTATATTTATAGCAGTTTCGGGATTTCATTTATATATGCAAACGCTTCTGCAAGTGGCTGTATTATGAGTTTCATATTATTGTAAGTATATTAAATTTGATTACAAACCAAAATATTTTGTTACATTGATTTATCACGGATGTACAGTTTTGTTTTCGTACAAATGTATTTTAATTGAATCGGTGAGTTGGAAAAGGGGTCAAGTCCATCATTTTTCATACTGGCATTTATTGGTGATACCTGACTGCTATGTCTGTACGCATCGTTTGGTATAACTAGGAGTCATGTCCCGTCCACAGAAGTGTGCATTAGATTAGTATTGAGTTGGAGAAGGGGTCATGTCCAGAGTTTTTTGTCTCTCCTGAACAATTTACTTTTCAGGACATGGCCCCTTTTCCAACTCAACGATTCAATTGTGCTGTTCCCATATTATCTCAGAAGAATGGATCGCGCTCTGTCAGTGCATAGACCCGCACCACCACTGTTTAGTTGAACCTTCTCTCCACGCTGTGCTCAGTATGCACAGATTGCCGAGCAAAGAGCAAGGCGGCTACGTCGTATGACGTCACAGAGCACGGAACATGCCGGTCACTGGTCTAGTGGAATTCTGAAGGTGTTATTTATTGGGAGTTCGTTCCAAAGGGACATGTAACCGTTGCAGATCTTTATTCTTAACAGCTAGAACGAATTATGAAGTTTTGCGAGAGAGTTGCCCGACATTAGTTAATCGAAATACGAGTCTCTTGCGACAGCACAATGTGAAATTCCATAAAGCTCGAACAAACATGAAAAGAATCCAGGCATTTCGAATAAACTACTACCACACTCGGTATATAGCCCTGATCTTGCTCTTTTAGATTACCCTTTCGATCTACGGCCCACTTCAGCACGAAAAAATTTACAAAAACTGAAAGTCGTTGAAATGGGTTTCATTGAATACTTCGTATCAGAAACCACAGACTGGTACCGTCGTGGAATTAAAAAGAAAACCTTGCTGGATGGTGTCACAAAAGACGCTAAACCAAAATTTTGCTCCAAATCTACAATTACTTATGAGACAGAACAACATACAAATGGCTTTTAAGGAACCCTTAGGTTCATTGCCGCCATCGGTCCCTATCCTGTGCAAGATTAATTAAGTCTCTATCATCAAATCTCACCTCCTTAAAATCCATTTTAATATTATCCTCCCATCTACGTCTCGGCCTCCCCAAAGGTTTCTTTCCCTCCGGCCTCCCAACTAACGCTCTATATGAATTTCTGGATTCGCCCATACGTGCTACATGCCTGAACTTTCCTAATGGCTTATTCTAGAGCTAAGTTTAAAAGTAAAGGTGATAGTGCATCTTCTTGCTTTAGCCCGCAGTGAATAGGAAAAGCATTATACAGAATCTGGCCTATACGGACTCTGCAGTAAGTTTCACTGAGACATTTTAATTAATCGATCTAGTTTCTTGGGAATACCAAATTCAATAAGACTGTTACATAAAACTTCTCTTTTAACCGAGTCATATGCCTTTTTGAAATCTATAACTGATGTACTGTACCCTAATGCTCCCATTTTTTTTTCCAATATCTGTCGAATGCAAAAAATCTTATCAATAGTCGATCTATTACGCATAAAACCACACTGATGATCCCCAATAATTTCATCCACATACGGAGTTAATCTTGTCAAAAGAATATTGAACAAAATTTTGTATGACGTCAACAAAAGTGATATTTCTCGAACTTATGAGACAGTACCCGTAATAATATTTCAATCATATACACTTCACTGCCATTATTGTAGTTGTATTGTTTGAGCTGAAATACATTTATGGACTAGATTCTTATCGAAAAAAATTGCCGGAATTACAAATCTTAGCCGCCTCCACAACCGTCTGGACGTGGGGATTTCGTCTGTTTGCCCACTGTAACCGCACTAATGGAAGTGGCTCGTATTTCACGGAGCTGGTTGCAAACGCCCCAGCTGGCCTGCCACAATTAGATTACACCTGTTGTCGACCGCTTCATTACATTACGTACTAATTCATCGGTCGGTTGGCTCTGATCCACCAACACGTACCCATTCCTCTGCCTCTTTCTCACCTGCTCTCCCCTCACAAGTGACGGACATCCTTCCTCTTTTACACTAAACGCTAGTGTATTAAATAATGGGGTAAATCAACTGCTAGTAACAGTATGTGCAATATGCACAGAGAAAGTTGTATTTCAATAAGAACAGGAAACAGTAATTCTGATAGAAAATCTTATTGACCACAGAGTACGACAAGGATCTAAGTTATCTGGTTTGTGACGTTCAACGATGTGCGATAATTTTCATCAATTGCAGCGTATAATAGACATAATAAAATTAAGTATTTCGGAGTTACACATCACCTGTTGGATCCATTATTTAGAGCTATTCTCCAGGACTGGTAAAGTAACGGATCGAACAGATTTTATTCCGTTTCCTATTAATTCCGTAACTCCAAAAATTTTGAGTATTTATGCAAATATAACACGGTGAAAAAAACGATAGTATTTCAACCGTCTTAATAAGATAATAAAAGCAAGGACATCATGACATTATTTATGTTAGTAAAATCTAAGGCGAGTAGGCCTATATTACGTTTTTTACATATTCTTGGAAATGATTCTCTGGTATACAGACTGTAAACTATACAGAATGTTAAAAAAGCATCCAATGTTTTAGGAGGTGATAGTATGCATCAAAACAAGAAAATAATGTCTAATAAACATGGATCCTACAACACATACTTTCTGAGATCTGAACATTTGTTCATAAAAGGTCCTCAATGTGACGTCCATTCATGGGAGTGCATTTCTCTGCCATACAATACAGCAGACTACCAGAAAATCATATCGTAGTTGACACCTCTGGCATGGAATAATATGTCGCAAGGAATACTGAAAACAAAAGTTTGGTTGCGCATATGAGCGGAGTTCAGCAGAGGTAGTGTTGTAAATTTTCGTAATCAGCATGTGTAGGCTAATGAAAATCCTCATGCAGTTGAAGAAACAAAGCATCAGCACCGATTCTGAATCACGTACGACAGGCGTTCTTGGTGATAGATTAATAGGGTCGTACGTGCTACCACAGAGACTTTCAGGATTGTCTTATTAACGTATTGCCTGCCTTGCTGGAGAATGTGCCATGTCAGCAGAGACTAAAGATATGGTTCATGCACAATGGCGCACCATCACATTTTCTCAGCAATTTGCGCGAACACATGACACTGATATTTCAGGACCGCTGGATTGGTCAGGGAAGCCCCACATCTTGGCTTGCTCGTTCCCCAAACCTAAATCCCCTAGATTTTTGGTTATGAGGACACATGAAGGAACCAGATCAATTTCAAAAAGTGCGTGATTCCTTACGTCCAAGGGCAGAGGAATTCGTTGCTAAGAATGGACGTCACATTGAGCACTTCAAATTTAGTACACACAATAGTGCTCAGGTTTCCTACAGTATTCGATTAAATGGAACTCATCTCAAAGAATCTATAAGCACAAAGTTTCTTGGTTTAGAATTGGATAATCACTTGAACTGGAAAACGCATATAGAATGTATTACTCGTAAATTGAGCTCTGCCTGTTATGCATTAAGATCCTTATCTACTATTGGTGAAAAAAAGTTACTTAAAATGTCATACTTTGCATATTTTCACTCTGTAATGAAATATGGATTAATATTCTGGGGTAACTCGTCTGAAGCTAAACATGTTTTTGTTTTACAAAAGAAAGCTATAAGAATAATGGCCGGTGTGCATAAAAGGACCTCATGTAAAAATATTTTCCGAAACTTAGAAATCTTGACTTTACCTTGTGAATACATTCTTTCCCTAATGATGCTGTATATTAAGAACCAAGATAAATTCAGTACTAATCAAGACATTCATCATTTTAATACAAGACATAAATCAGATCTTCATCTACCCTCTGTTAGTCTAAGCTGTTTTAAAAAAGGAGTTCGCTATTCATGTATAACAGTCTTCAATGCACTGCCTAATAATCTTAAAGATTTGAAGAACAACGAGAAAAGGTTCAGAAAAGAATTAACCAAATTTCTACATACTCATACCTTCTACACAATTGATGAATTGTTTATGCTTGTGAATTGAATTATTCTACTTAAATGACATGTACAATTTTATATAGCTCAACTAAAATATGTTTTTATATTGACTTAATCTGTTTACTATGTATTGTATTTTTTGTTTAGCATAACTGATGAATTGTATGTACTGTATACGTCAACTGATGAATTGTTTAAGCTTATAAATTGAATTAATCTACTTCATATGAATTGTATAGCTTAACGAAAATAAGTTTGTAAATTGAACTAATTTGATTGTATATGTTTGTATAGTTTGGCTGATGAATTGTATATGTTCTTAAAATGATTACTAGTCTGTGTAGCTCTACTGATGAATTGTATATAGACCTACTGTAAATTGAATGGTAATATGTATAGCTCAACTGATGAATTGTTTATGATTATAAATTGAATTAATCTACTTGATATTAATTGCACAAATTTGTATAGCTTAATGAAAGTATGCTACTTTGTATTGTATATATTTGTATAGTTTTGGCCGATGAATTGTATATGCTTTAAATTGAAGTAATCTATATAGCTCTACTGATAAATTGTTTGTGTTTGTAATTTGAAGTAGTTTGCATGATATGTATTATCAATTTCTGTATATCACAACTGGTTGAATTGTTTATACCTTAAATTTAATTAAATTGTTTTGTATTATAATATAGCTCAACTTATGAATGATCGTTTGCGTTTGTAAATTTAATAATCTGATTGGCTATGTATTGTATACTTTTAGTAGAGCCATCGATGCAGCTCAGTCGGCAGACTCGCTGGGCTGCTGTTCCGGAGCTGCGTTCGGGCTTGGGTTGGATCCCCCTTTGGACTTTGGTTTCTTCCGAGGTTTTCCACAGCCGTGGGACTGAAGCCGGATGGTCTATGGCGAGTCCTTGGCATCAACACCTTTGATTGATTACCCCCTTTGATTTGATTACCTGGTTGGGTTTTTCCGAAGTTTCCCCCACCGAAAAGGCAAATGCCGGGTAATATTTTGGCGAATCCTCGGACCTCATTTCATCTCACTACATCTCGCCAAAAAAAAAAAAAAATTTGTACAACATTGTAAAAATTTTAGAAAATTACTAAATTGTAAAACTATAAAACTTTGTAAAAATTGTAATTGTAATATTGTAAAATGTTGACATGTTCCACAACTTAAAACTTCATTGCTCATGTAAGATCTATGGAATAAAATAAATGAATGAATGAATGAAATGAACTTCCTATGAACAAGTGTTCAGATCTCAGAAAGTATGAGTTGTAGGACCCATGTTTATTAGACATTATTTTCTTGTTTTGATGCATACTAGCAACTCCTAAAATATTGGATACTTTTTTTAACATCCTGATTATTTAGGTTTTTGAGCGTGAATATGATTGCTACATAGAGTTTAACAACCTCCAGTGTTCTAACAAAAGAAGCACGCTATGGTCAGTGACTCTGCAATTACACTAGTCTACAACATTTTTTGTGCCGACAAACAGAATGCTGATTATTACCAAGTCTGATGCTCTGATTACGAATATGTAATCAGATTTTTTCCATCACGTCAGGTTTCTGAGCACTGCAACAATGTTATATTTTATGAATTGCCATAAATAAAGTGCGGGCGGGAAGTAACTAGGTATTATTAATTGGCTGTAGAATTTTTAATATCGATGGAACCATACTGAAAATTGTGTGTATATATAAATCCTTAAATAGAATTTAAACTTTTGTTCGTCCGTAGTATAGATGGTGGCTGTGAGGGGCAGTTCGCGCAACAATAGGAAAGATGTTCGATCACCTATGTGTTCGCGAGAGAGCGCAGATTGCTGCTCGCTATTAAGTGTGGATTTCCGTTGTTTTCGTTCGAGATGGTGCCATATGGAGAAAGAAAGGGATGCTACAATCCGTCCAGAGACGATAAAGAATTGGAATCACGGATTCGGGGCATTATTACCAATGCCCCACGCAAGTTCCTCCAGAAGACTGTGGCTTCCATTACCGGTCGCTTGAGGAAATTCGTGGAAGCCACAGGTGCCTACGTTTAATTTTGATACAGTATATGCATACGTATTCCCATTTAACAAGATACACATGAAATAAATTTCAATAATTTAATGTTGTAAATATAGAATTTATACACATTTCTCAATACCTAGTATATATATGTAGCAGAGCTTCTTTGGTTTCTACCCATTATGCCAAGTCCCTCTTCACTTGACACACCTGAATCATGGTTTGTTGATACTTGAAAGATAAGATAGACTTATAGGGTACCTGGTAATGAAAAAAGAGACAGTCTGTACTTTGTTTAGTTCGAGTGTAGAGGTTTTGTTAATAGTGTGAGCTGTTCTGTATGAAATGAAATGAAGAAGCAAAGGCGTAGTTTTGAAAACTTTCCGAACCAATGGTATGGTGTGAGCAGACAAACCACTAAGATGATTGTTATTTCTGCTTAATCAATGTTACTGGATTATCTTAAAAAATAAGAGACTCGTTCAGTATCCTAATCTCCCGTCAGCTATAAGACCAATACCTCGCGGAGAAAATTTACCTGTTCCCATTCCACCTTCTACATACCAAGAAGAATCGCAATGTGACATAACGTCATCTGATGATGTGCAGCCCTCTACACCAAGGGATGACGTCTACATCCCAGATGAAGAGAGAGAAGAAAAGCCACATTTAATAACATAGGTGGAACTCAATGATTGGTATAAGTGATTTGTACTTAACTAAACAGCTGACTGAGCTTCTAGGATCTCGTCTTCAGGAATGGAAGGTGCTAGTGCTGATGCTAATGTTTCGTATTTAGAAACATAAATAAGGATCTATTACCATTTTTCATAGTTACAGGTTCTGGAGTTTGTGCATGCAGCGATGTAAATGGACTGATTAAAACTAGGTATTACGCATAATGCTGAAGAGCTGCGCTTATTTATAGATGCTTCTAAAATTAGCCTGAAGGCCATTTTGTTGCACAATTGCAATAAACTTCCCTCCATATCTGTAGCATACAGCGCAGCAATGAAAGAAACATACAAAAACATGTGTCGTATCCTTGAAGCCATTAAAATATGAAAACCATTGTTGGCATATTTGCGGGATCTTAAAGTCTTCTACATGGAATGCAGAGTGGATTCGCTAAATATCCTTATTCCTGTGCCTTTGGGACAGCCGAGATACTCAACATCACTATACAGTCAAGGAATGGCCAAGAAGAGAAGATTTCACTCCTGGAAAACATAATGTAAAATTTAAACCTTTAGTTGACCCACAAAAAATATATCTCCATCCTTTACACATTAAATTAGGGCTCATGAAGAACTTTATGAAAGGTATGGACACAATAGGCGAAGGTTTGAAATATCTAAGAAGAATATTCCCTAGTTTGAGTGATACAAAATTAAAAGAAGGAATATTCATTGGACCTCAGATTAAAAAAGTGATGGGTGATCAATTTTTTTTAGAAAAAAAATTAACTCCAAACGAACGTGCAGCATGGGAGTCATTTAAAAGTGTTGCGAATGGGTCCCTCGGCAGCAAGAAGGAAGAAAATCATGACGAATTAGTTCAGAATCTTTTTCAAAATTATAAGAATTTTGGATACAGGATGTTTGTCAAATTCACTTCCTACATTCTCATTTAGATTTCTTTCCTGAAAACTTGGGTGCAATGCGTGACAAACAAAGGGAACGCTTTCATCAAGAGATTTTACAGATGGAACAGCGTTATAAAGGGAGATGGGATCAATCTATGATAAGTGATTACTGCTGGTTCATGCAAAGAGAGAATACTACAACATACACAAAAAAGTGTTTTAAAGCGATGCCTGCCTTCCACTACGTAAATGTAAATAGCCATTTACATCATTATAACATGAAGGATAGTTTAATTTTAGTACTAACACCACTATAATAGTGGAAGACTATGTTTGTGCATTCTGCATTAGATATTAAAAATGTGGAACTGCTTAGTTAGTATCGAACTTTTCAGAAGTGTAATAAGGGTAATAACTGAAAATCTGAGGGTGCTGCTGAAAAATGGGTTCCATTTTTGGATTCAGCATGGCAGATATGTGGATAGTAACAATGTTTCATTTCGGCACAATTTTCAAAGTTAAAATTTGTAGACTAGTGTTATTAATCTTCCCTCAGACACCGCACGTGGGGAATTTTAGCAGGGAATGTATTGCGGGCTTCAATAAATCAAGTCGTAAATAGCATGCATGAATAAAGCATTTTCTCCTGTGGAAACAGTTTTAATTAATAACGCATGTGAACTCCTCCTCTTCCTCGACACAAAGGAAACCACAGAGCTTCCAAGTCTAACAGGCAATCGATTCATCAACAAATGAGCATCCACCACCGCAATCAAAACTGCTGCTCCTCATGTGACAGCAAAAAATTACACATTTGATAATACTGCTGTATATTGGTAGATAGATTGAGATGTCATGAACTGATGTCAACGGTACTCATATACTACTCTCCATCAAAATACGGCCCCACACATGAAATGAGTATGAGTGTCAGAATATTTTTATTGGAAGGGTGAGAATAATGGTGAAGGAAGCTGAAAAACATTTTTAAGGCGAACGTAGTTTATTTCATAACTATTAGTTAATATCGTCAATGATGCACAAGAGGCAATATAATAATAATAACAATAATAATAATAATAATAATAATAATAATAATAATAATAATAATATATAAGGGGGTTGTTTCCGATCTCTGTTAACGAATTTGAATGACGTCATATGCGTCAGGAATTACACCGACAACTGAATTGCGGTGAAGGGCGACAGACCAGTAGTGTGTAATTTCATAATCTGAGTTCAAATATATCACAGAAGCAATGCCCAAAAAATCGATTTTTTTTGGGAGGGGTACATAACAACTCTTTCCGATGCAAAGTACAATTATGTGAAAATCATAGGAGCCTGCAAAAAAACGTGGTTTCGTTATTTCAAAGAAAGGCGCCTTGTGTGTACCTAATAAGACTGGCAAAGCTCGGATGGGATTAATTCCAGAGTGGAAAAAGCAAGCAAATCCACTCCCCATCACAAGTCGTCGCACCCCACGAGATGATAAAAATTAATTCCACTCGAGCTTTACCAATTCTATTAAGTGCATAGAAGATGCCTTTTTTGGAAATAACGAAACCTCGTTTATTGTAGGCTCCTTTTATTTTAACTTAACTCTACTTGACATTGGAAAAGGTCGTATTGTACCTTACCAAAAAGGCTCGATTTTCTTGGGAATTTCTGCTGTGAGTCGCAATGCACTCTCACTATGAGATCACTCACTACTGCTCTGCCACCTCGCGCCAAAGTTCAGCTGTCGTGTGACTCCTGACGTACATGATGTCATTCAAGTTCGTTATCAGAGATCGGAAAGAACTCTGTAATAATAATAATAATAATAATAATAATAATAATAATAATAATAATAATAATAATAATAATAGTATTGTCTTACATATGGCTTTTAAGGAACCCGCAGGTTCATTGCCGCCCTCACATAAGCCCGCCATCCGTCCCTATCCCGTGCAAGATTAATTCAGTCTCTATTATTATATCCCACCTCCTTCAAATCCATTTTTATATTATCCTGCCATCTACGTCTCGGCCTCCCCAAAGGTCTTTTTTCCTCCGGTCACCCAAGTAACACTCTATATACATTTATGGATTCGCTCATACGTGCTACATGCCTTGCCCATCTAAAATGTCTGGATTTTATGTTCATAGGCTGATGAATGCAATGCGTGCAGTTCTGCGTTGTGAATTATGGTCGTCTTTCTCTTATGTAGGGGCGTCAGTATTTATAACTATGATATCGCACCATCTACCCTTAAGTACTAAATACGATAACCTGTCACTGATAAATTCGACCTTTTTTAATGCTGATTTTATTCTTTTATGAACAAAGAATCCTGTTCCTAATTGGTGATTATTGTTTCCTTCCCCATAATACAAAAAGTAATCTCCTATTTGTGATTCCCATCTTACCTAACCTCTTGTACTGTCACGAAGTCTATTCTATATCTAGCTAGTTATTTTGCCACTAATATTAACCTTCCTGTTCTATAAAGACTAGTTACGTTCCACGTACCAAATCTAATATCCTTATTCCAGAGAACCATTCCCATTCCGAGCCTTATTGTATGGATTCTTAACAAGCTGTTTTTTTACGGTGATGGGTTGTTAGCCCTTCGCTCAACCCCTAAGCTGGAGGACCACCCCTTATTTGCTTCCACGACTGCTTATTCAATATATTCGCAGCTACCCTCCATATGTGGAGGCCGTCTCCTCTATGCATAACCTGAGGACGCGCCATGGCGTGGTGATAGGGATCCACAATACATGGAATATTGTCATACAGAAAATTAAATCCTAGTAGTTACTCAATCGAAGAATAGAATAAATGAAACTAACTATAAACAAAGGAACCAGAGAGGGATGCTGTTTGTCACCAACGATTTTTAATTTACAATAGCGCTCAAAAGTATTTTGTAGAAAGCATATATCACAATTAAATAAAGATAAGTATTGAATAGAAAAAAAATTACAGTGGATAATTGAAAAGTATGTATTTGTAATCCATTTAGTACGAAAATACATTTAGTTCGAACAGAATTATCTGGCCTAAAAATAATTTTTTTTTTTTTCAGGAATAAAAGTAATTTCTAAGTCCAAGTAAGTTATGTAATATTATATAGCACTAATATATTTTAACATTTGCTATCAATATTAAATTCCGGTATTCGTAAACAAGATAATTTTAGAAATTATCTGAATATATAGAGGATGTAAGGGTAGCTACTAAACAAGGTGCTTTTCAGAGATGAAATAGGGTACAGCGATAAACGTAACAGTCTAACTTCATTGTTCATTTTTTTTAATTTAATTAAGTTGAGAAAAGTAACACTTTTATTTGAATTTTGTAATGCTATTCCAGCAAAACAAAAGTCGTTGCAGAGGTAATGTTTGGAAGTTTTGTCTATCAAATATCATGACACGAGTCCATTTTTGGTTTGTTGTGTGACACTGACAGTTTGGCCATATTTCATTGAAGAAAAATATGAGAGAGAAAGCCGTGGCAACTGTGCATAGGCCTACAGTGACAGTATGAGCAAGTCAAGAGCAAGACTACGTAGGTCGAGGAGAAAATGCACAGTCACCAATGTTCCTCTATGTCGTGTTATGTTCTAAATTTTTCACACAGTTACACATACCGGGAAATCATTTTATTTTTACTAACATTTCTAATATTAACCTGGCTATACCTTTGGATTAACGGTTGGAAACTGGAAACACTATTTGTTACTCCCATCCACGACCGGAGTTTAATGGTACTAGCATAAAATTCAAACAAATCACTTACTAGGTATAAGAGGGAAGAAAAGTAGTCCACACATTTATGTAAACTAGGAAATATCACGATTTTGATTATTCATTATGCAACGTATATTATACTGCCTACAGCACATTAGCATACAATATAGTGTGTGCATTTAAATTTAAAAATAATCATAATCTACTGTAGATATTTAAACAAATTGTTGAAAATGATGGCCGTTCGTTTCGATACAGGCTTTTTTGCACATCATTGCACTATATTCTAGCCTATCTAATTCCAATTTCCAGTTTCTTCCTTCGTACCTAAAAACAGCAATTCATGTTGAAATAATTCTGTACTTACTCTATAACAGAGTAGACCTACCTTACGCACTCTAAATTCAATCTTCGCTTCTGACCGTTCCGCATGATGAATTTAATCAGACTGGTGTCTACTATCCGTTCAAGTGATTATGTATCAGGGTCGTAGAAAGCGGGGAAATCACGTGACAGTTAATTACTTAACGAGGCTCTTTTATTTGTCTTTTTATGCAGTTGTATAATATTGCGTATACGTCCAATTCCTAACAGCAAAAGTTTTCAGAAAGAACTGATACATCCCAACAACGAACCTTAACAAAGGGGCCAGCAGAAGCAGGTGGGAGAAACCGAGATGCAACGTAACCAAAACGACGCACAGTACCTATGCGAAAAATATTGAATACTCTTTCTTCACTGGAAAACGCGACCATATTTCTGGAAAATACTGTATTTACTCACGCAGTACTGTTTATTAAGACCGTAAGAAGACTTTGACTGCTTATGCAGCCTTGGTTCTGTGTGGAGGACGGGTGAAGTATGCTACTAGAAGGGGTGGGAGTGAAATAGATTACATTAAAAAAATCAGGTAAAATAAAAATTTAAGTAAAAATAGAAATATGTCCCTGTAAAATTTCGCCATTCAACAGCTGCTGTTACCTAAACACGCGTTGCAATGTTGCCATCTGTTCGCTTATATTTATATGAATATCTGAAAAATCGTTCACAAATGACGACAATGGTATTAGACTTTCATATTTAACTCCCTTCCCTACATTAGTACATGAAGTGTGCGAGTGAAATGGTTCTTCCACTATATGCAAGGACATGAATCGGTAGAAATAAACTTTACTATATTTCTCTTGTTTTTTGTCATCTCCAAATCCGTGATTCCATGCAAGAGCTCGTGGGATCGAATCTGATAACAGGAACAGAGAGATAAGACGACTTTGATTCCCCAGTGTGAGATAGAGTCAGAATAGGGGACGACGAAGAAAGCTGGGAACGAGCGTGGCAGCACGAACTGACCTCCCGTCCTCAGAGGACTTCTGATTTATCTCGCACTTCGGATCAGAATGACTTTACTTCGAGACTTTTCTACATGCAGTCGTTTTAAACTTCAGGTCTAACAATTCACCACAGAAGAAGAGAACATTGCGGAAGTTCGAACGGGCTTAGTAGGAGATAGCTGAGTTTTCATGGCTGCTGAGTTCGATCTTCAATTTTTAAGCAGACGTCTAGAAGACTGTGGCCATGGATGTAATGTGCATATAAAGACATCTCGTCCGATTATTCCCCACAGAACTTTACACATAAAAGTAGCAACTTAAATGTTGCATGAATTCTACGGTGTTTGTTCGAATCCCGTCTGGGCATGGTTGTTGTGAATACAATGTCTTGGTTTGACTTAGATGGAGACAGAAACATTGTGGCCCGACATTATAAGTCGCTCAATGTGTTTATTTAAATACTTGGTACATATAAAATGAGTCATATTTATCAATACATCTGGTCTTTGGCGACTGTAAATAGGTCAAACAACGCAACTGTCACAGTATAAAGGTAAACAGTTACACGAGATTTGAAATTATAAATGATCACGCAATTTTTATGTAGTCCAGAAGAAAGAATATGTAATAGGCCAACGTAAGGACAACTTGAAGGTAAACAGACGTGAAGGCAGCAAATGAAATAAAAGAACGGTATAAGAACATTATTCACATAAAGTGCTTTGCTCATAGTCTTAATAGATTGGCTGAGGAGATCCGTGCTATGTTCAGTTGTGTTGACACCTTCATATCTGCACTGAAGGAAATATTTCTTAAGGCGCTGCAAGAATACAACAATTTCGAGACATTGCACCAGGTATTGCCCTTCCACCAAAACCAGTAATTACAAGATGGGGTACCATATTATTCAGTAAATTACACTTCAATTATAAAAGTAAATGATGCTTTAAGTATTGAAAATGTATCTTCCATTCATACTGCCAAATCCCTTATTTCCTCTAACTGTTTGAAGATATAAAGTTCATACACCAAAATCTCAAAACGATACCGGAAAGCATAACACAGTTAGAAACATCTGGCTTAGAAATATCCACGGGCATAGCAATAATAAAAGAGGTATAAAAAAAAATCAAGAAAGGACCTCTAGAACCTTGCACACAAAGAATAAAGAATAAATAACAGGCAAATAAGGGCTATATAACAATTTGTAACATGCTGAATAATGCAAAATCATCAGACGATAGGATAGTATACTTGACATATGCACAGTTAACGTCCTATGACGTTGAAAGAAGCTTTTTGCAGTTAAAAAACTGTCTGAGTGGTCGACGACGACGTTTGACATTCAATAATTTAAGAATGTTAGTAGTGCAGTGCAATTCGGCTTGTGATGGCTCTGAAGCTATGGATGAATCATAAAGGCAAGTTTATTCTTCTAACTATACTAATGTTTCAACATATTCCTCATATTTGTATACTGTCATCTGCTAGACCTTAACGGAGTGTTTCATTTGTTATTTTTAGACTGTACTCTTCGCGTGGTTTGTTTACGTCGGAAGTCAACACAGGCTCTGGGCATACAACTGTATAACGTCTATGCACACGCAACCTACGACAAACCGTACAAATCCCTCATCTTTAGTTATGACCGTTTTGAAAACAAATATGTTATTTCCAATGAGAAATGAATACAGTTTGGTGAACATGGAACAGAATCAAGAAAGACATAATTTAAACAGCATGGATGAAGAGAGCGTAAGGAAATTGCATGAGAAACGGCAAGACGGGAAACTTTCAATGAATAACTTCACAATACCAAAGTCCACTGCGAATATATTAAGGAATGTATCCATGCGGCAGCAAAAGAAGCCGTAGGGGAATACGAAGGAAATGGAGATGAAAACCATATCGGGGGAGGAGGATATTGAAAAGGATATCATGTGTAAACTAAAGGAGAATCAACGATTTTTAACATCTAAGATAGACCGCACTCAAAGAAGCTCAAGCAAAAGAAAAAAGAAAATCACCCAAAAGAAATATGAAACATAGCAAAGGAACTGTAACAAAAACGTTTACATGGAGGAAGGTGGAGCTCAGAAAGTTGATTAAAATATGAGTGGGAAGGAGAAGGGAGTAATATCCTTAATAGCTATAGAAAAATGGGGACAACACTTGAAACATTTATTAGTGGAATGTAGGACATATTTCATCAAAGAATAAAAGAAATAACGTAGGTAAACACTGTCTCCTCGTCTAATAAAAGAATTTTTAATACTTGAGAAAATATACAAGTCGCTAAAAATTGAGTATTTCTACATACACGTAACATTCTTAACGAAATAGTAAAATACGACACAGATAAGCTGCATGAATATTTAAGGAAGTCGTTCCAAGATAGCAACATTTGTGCCGATGTCCATAATGATTAGAAAATATAAAGGCTGTTCACAGGTTTTGTTTAGTAAGACGCCGTTCGAAAAGAGACAAGGGTAAGTAACAGCCCACTTATTAGTTAATTAATAGAAGAGTATAATTCAGTCAATACTTAACAGTGAGAAATACATTAAAATTCTATGTTATACCAAAAAGTAACATTACATTTATATTTTGAAGACAAACGTTTCGCCAATTATATTGGCATCTTCAGGTCGGGTAATACATGTTAACAAAGTAGACACTTGGTCTTAACTAGTTAAAACAACGTTAAAATCATGATGTAAATTAAAACAGGTGACAAAATTGGGTGATGCAGCCATCAGGTTGTATCCAGAAATGATGTATTATAAGAAGCACGTATGACGAGGGGGACGGCAAGATCTCTTCTAGTATTGCGGTAACAGTTTCGGAATCAGATTAAAGATGCTACAAATAGGGCGGTCGGGTTGCCAAGTAACGGTGACAGGATAAAGCTCTGTAATTAGCAAAGGATGGTACGAACAAAAGTATTTGAAAATATTGTTTAAGATCTCATAGGACGTTACTTACAAGAAGTTGAAAGAGTTGACTGAAGTGCATGAGAGCGGCAGCACGACTGACCTTTACATTAGGAAGAGCTTACAAAGAAAACTGCATACCGGCAAGACTAGTGGATGATCGGAAATTACTTCTGTATGATCTTAAACAGCGGGTTATTTGAATTTGGATATTGTTCATTAAGTAGGGGGCTACTGTTACTATTGGAATGGGTGGTAATGTATAATTCCTCTGCAGCGTTCATGTAATTGTGATTATTGATAATTTTTAAAACCTGCAGAGCATCTGCTATGCCCGTGAGGTCATGATTTTTATTAATAAGATGTGTGGCGAATTTTGATTTATTCCTATTGAATTTAAAGTCGGAAACGTGTTCTCTATAATGAGTGCGAAAATTCCTTTTAGTTTGGCCTACGTATTTGCTGGGGCAATTTTTACATTGCAATAAGTAGATCCCACTATTGGCAAATTTATTGTGATTTTGTACGTTGTTGGGGATAATATTATTCAATTTGTTATTGGTGCGGAAGGACACGTTAATCTTCTCTTTTTTAAAAAGGTTACCTAGTTTGTATGAAACATTTCCAAAGAATGTCATGGGTTTCCAGTTGGTGATTTTTATCTTTTTGTCGGAACTTGTTAAAGTACTATTAGTTTTGGTTTCTGATTTAAATTTATTCTTACGTTTCCTTATCAAATTGGTAATGTGTTTCCTATTAAAGCCGTTGATTTTTGCTAAATTTAAAATGTATTGGTATTCAGGCTGATAATTCTTTTTGTTTAATGGGACTTTAAGTAACCGGTCTATTAGAAAGCGAAAATTACTAATCTTATGTGTGTAGGGTTGGTTAGAATTAAATTGAATGGAATGACTAGTAGTTGTGGGTTTCCTATAAATGTTGTAGCAGAAGTTAGATCCTTTAATGGCTATATTCAAATCCAAAAAATTATAGATCTATTATGTTTTGTCTCACAAGTGAATTTTAAATTAGAATGTAGGTTACTGAAACTTTTAAGAATATCTTCATGTGTTACATTATTATTATTGTAAAGTATAAGAGTATCTATCATCCGCATAGCGGGCATAGAAGAGTATGCTGAATTGGGTAGTCAAATTAGGGACATGTTTACATTCCAAATCCTGTAAGAATACTTCCGAAAGGAGACCAGATAGTGGATCGGCCATTGCTAGGCCTTTTGTTTGTTGGTAAATTTTGTTGTTGAAAGAAAAATAATTCTGCTTTAAGGTAACGGAGAGTAGATTACCGAATTACTCTATAATATTTTGATCTGTGTCCATTAATCTTAATTTATCTTTTATAATATCTATGGTTCCCTTGACAGGGATGTTAGAGTACAAATTTTCAATATCCAATGATATTATTTTAGTATTCTTGTTTAACTTGGTTGATTTGAAAGTGTTAAATGAGATGTAATGAATTATTCAAGGAGTATTTGTTTTCAAGCTGTAAGGTATTTTTAAGAAATTGTGCAAGAATTTATTGATTTTATGATTGGGGGCCTTAACGCTATTCACCACGGGTCTCACTTTTATGTGTTTTTGGGAGGGTTTTTAAGACTGGTACGCTAGGATTTTGTACTATGTATTTATGTACGTTAGATTTCGGAATAATTGTTGCAGCAGATTTTATGGCTTGTTTTATCTGTTTCGGAAAGGAATCAGTAGGATCAAGTTTCAGTTATTAATGAAGTCGTTGGTTTTATTAATATAATCATCTTTAGTCATTAGAACAATAGCATTATTTTTATCCGCTTTAACATGGATAATATTATTTTCTTTTAATCTTTTCCCCAGTTTTTTTATTTTTCTATGGACAGATTTTGCTTGTTGAATGTGTGTGTTTAAAGATTGGTTTGCGGTATAATTTTCTATGATTTTAGTTGCTTGAAACCTTAAGTAATCCTTGCTATGATGTGAACTACTTTGGATTATGAATTCAGTTTCGATAATGAGATCGTCAGTAATCTTCTTAACATCATGTGTAGCATAGTTATGTTTATAACCTTTATTCAAGATTTGAGTTTCTTCCGGAGTTAGTTGAAGAGTTGTGAGGTTAACAATATTATTGCATTGCTTATTAACAGTTGTCTGGTCAGTTATGGGTTCTGAGCACAAACTAGATCATTTAATTTCTTATTTAATGTAGAGTATTTCTTCTCTAATAGGACATTAACACTCTCGGTACAAGTGGAATAGGCAATGTCTACATGGTGACCTAGACTTTTGTTGAGTTGTGAGTGAAGGTCATATAGTTTATAATTTAGGTGCTCTTTCTTAACATATTGAAATTTTATCTCATTTTTGACCCAGTATAGCTCTGAGAAACGTTTAGTTCTTTGTGCTATTACAGATTTGTTACGTAGTTGGATGGTGGCATATTTAGGAATGACGTTTAACGCAAGGCATTGCTTATTGAACCAAATGTTGGCTTTTGTTGTTAATAATTTAGTTTTAGTGTTCATAAACATGTTCATAATTTTTGCCTGACTGGCATTAAGTAAGACGTAAGGCGAAAACGTTTGTCGTCAAAATATATGTAATATTACTTTTTGGTATAACATAGAATATTAATGTATTTCTCACTGTTAAGTATTGACTGAATTATACTCTTCTATTAATTGATATTGTACTTAACGGACCAATATGCCTTTGAAACCACTTATTAGTGATTTAGCGTGTCAGCTTTCGGCATCAAAATTTTGTAATATACATTATATTACAAATTAAATGTACTGGACTACAGGAGAGCGAGACTCACAGTGAAAACGTTAAGAAAGTGCAGGTACGTGTGGGAGAGGACGAGCCGTACGATAAACACGGGGGATGCGCAAGGTTTTACTTTCAACATTTATGGCGGAGCATTAATTGAAATTATATTTTCTAAAAACACACAAAACGAAAGAACACAAATTGCATAACTTTAACATACACACATTTTAACAAACAAGAAATTGTAGTGTTGAAATAATTCAATATAACAAATCAAATTTTGCTACTTATATGATGCTACTGCCACCGGGCATATACCCACTTCCAGTGTAAATAAATACATACATGTTGCTTTCAAACAGCATTTTTTACAGTCATGAATTTTATTCTCTGTATAACTAACATAATATCACCGTCTTCTGTGGCCTAATTAACAAAACTACAGTATTCTGGTCTGAAGTGACAACACTATTTCCTAAACATAATAATTATCCATTCTCAAAGTTCAATTTATTCAGGTACAGTACAGAAGACGGTGATATTATGTTAGTCATAAAAAGAATGAAATTCATTACCCTAAAAATGTTGTTTGAAAACAACATCATATAGACCAAGCAGCAAAATTTGATTTGTTAGGCCTATATTAAATTATTTCAATATTAAAAGTCCTTGTTTGTTAAAATGTGTATATGATGTTATGCAATTTGTGTTCTTTTATTTTGTATGTTTTTGGAAAATATAATGTCAATTAATATTAATTAATATAATTAATTGCAACTAAAACCTTGTGCATCCCTCGTGTTTATCGTACAGCTCGTGCTCCTCCACACGTTACATGCACTTTGTTTACGTTTTCACTGTGCCTAAACGAGACGCTCTACTGTACTTGATAACAAGTTCTGGAACTTTCAACTGGTCGAAAAATAGCATAAAAACATTCGTGCGATTTCGCAATATATGTACCACAAATAAAAATTCGCTGTTCTAATGTGCATTGCACTGCCACGAACTAATCTGAACTTCACTGAAAGAAAGTTAGCTGTATATTAATGCTCTAAACTCGACGTCCTTTCAGCCTGAGTTATCTATCCGTACTAAGCAACACTGAACCTTTCTCACGCCTTATCCAGGGGAAATATGCACATTTGAGCGACAGTTGCTTTCGATCTACAGCAGTAAAAGTCTGACGATATTTAACTGAGCTAAATCTGTTTCTTGGAAAACGGTCCTTACCAGCCATCCAGAAGAACGGCGACAAAGACAACTGCGTAAATTATAGAGGAATAATATTTATTAGTACACTCAACAAAAAATAAGGAGAGATTCTGAAGAACAAAACCAAGGAAGAGTATAACGATTTAGAGGCATAAGAAGAGGATGGCTTCAGAACAAGAATTATGGTGGACCATCTGTAGTTTTACCCAGGTTACTCAGAACATTACTGATGCAAATAAAGAAATTAATTTTTAATATTATGTCCTCCTACTAGAAGCAATTACACTACTGCAAGTTTTCGAACAACAAACTATAGTAATGGACTTCATCCTGTAGTATAAATAATTAATTGATCTGAGACCAAGCACCAAAATTAAACTTCAGTTTAGCTGAACCTATTTTTTGTTGTATGAACATTAACGCAAGATCATTTCGTTTTGATAAGGTACGTACCAAATAACGCCACAAAAATTATGACAAAGAAACTTGAACTTTATCTTTAGAAAATAGCACAATGAAAATGGTGATATTATATACTGGAGAAGAGTTACAACTCAAATAGGAAAACTTTGTATACTGAGGTTACTACGAACAGCTTGCCCAATTAACGCCACCTATTTTCTAGTAAGCTATACACTTATAATTATTAATTAATTATTTTTCCCAAGTAACACAAATTGAACTAAGCAACTAAATTTGAGTTAATGTTAATAAAAGGTACAAAATTATTCAATACTAATAAAACATTCTTAATCTGAAGCTGAACAACCAGATGGATTAGGAAAATATGCTTTCCGGTAAATACTTACTTTCAAAAAAGAGACAACGCGACACAGTATAAAGTTATAAACACAAAAGGATTAACCTTAGTTAAATATAAATGTTTTCCCAAAAGCTAAACAAGGAATTAAAAGTTAGAAAAGTTACTGAATTATTATCATCACTGTGCATATTCTGGACTTTTGTAAGTTGAAAGGTTACTGTTTCTTCCTGATGTTTCCACACTAATCATGTAAATACCTCATATAATATGAATATAGCAACAATGAAAATAATAGTAAAAACTGAGACTATCGACCGTACGAACATAACCAACAATTTTATCTGTAGACCTTTAACGCCACGTAATGACATCAAAATAAAACAGCTCAGATAATACGGCCATTTGAGCGGAATGAGTGACGACAGACTGTCGAGATATAGAGGAGAAAATAAGGAGAGAAAACTGACGGAGTTGGAGAGAAGTAATCCAGCATGAGACAAGGGAGAAAGAGATACATTACCACCGGACGACAAAGGGGAGATAACAGCAGAGGCGGTTAGAAATTCGAAGATGTCTTTGAACGTTGTAAGCCGAAAGATGGAAGGAAGGAAGAATGAAGAAAATTGAAATCATGAGAAGGAGCCAAGTAATAGGAATAAATAGGACAGACATGAGAAATTTGTATCTATAGCGGAGATAGATTTCGTGCTGATTGCACACCATTTGTATAGTCCATTCGCTTTCGTAAGCGACATCGCTCCTAGAAGAGAGCAGCAGGATCTCCGCTCAAGTGAAACAAAATCCGACTTCCACTGCTATTCCAGCTACTGTTCAGTGTAAGGGTTGTCCAAACATTACTTATGGCTCTTAAGGAACTCGGAGGTTCATTCCCGCCATCACATAAGCCCGCCATCGGTCCCTATCCTGAGCAAGATTAATCCAGTCTCTATCATCACATCCCACAACCCTCAAATCCATTTTAATATTATCCTCCCATCTACGTCTCGGCCTTCCCAAAGATCTTATTCCTCCGGCCTCCTAACTAACATTCTCTTATTCATTTCTCGATTTGCCCATACGTGCTACATATGTCCTGCCTATCTCAAACATCTGGTTTTAATGTTCCTAATTATGTCAGGTGAAGAATACAATGCGTGCAGTTCTGCGTTGTGTAACTTTCTCCATACTCCTGTAACTTCATCCGTCTTAGCCCCAAATATTTTCCTAAAAACCTTGTTCTCAAACACCCTTAATCTCTGGTCCTCTCTCAAAGTGAGAATCCAAGTCTGACAACCCTACAGAACAACCGGTAATATAACTGTTTTATAAATTCTAACTTTCAGATTTTTTGATAGCAGACTAGATGACAAAAGCTTATCTACGGAATAATAACATGCGTTTCCCATATTTATTCTGCGATTAATTTCCTTCTGAGTGTCATTTATATTTGTTACTGTTGCTCCAAGATATTTGAATTTTTCCACCTCTGCGAAGGATAAATCTCTAATTTTTATATTTCCATTTCGTACAATATTCTGGTCACGAGACATAATAATATACTTTGTCTTTTCGGGATTTACTTCCAAACCTATCGCTTTACTTGCTTTAAGTAAAATTTCCATGTTTCCTTTAATCAATTGTGGATTTTTTCCTAACATATTCACATCATCCGCATAAACATGAAGCTGATTTAACCCGTTCAATTCCAAACCCTGTCTGTTATCCTGAACTTTCCTAATGGCATATTCTAAACTAGCCGTACCCGTGTGCTCCGCTGCACCTATTAGAAATAAATATAAAGTGATTACATAATTAAAATAGGACGTTTGATCCAGGGAACATTCGTGTTTGTTAGAAGGATAAATCGTTTAATATGTTACTTAATTGAAATTGTATTTAAATAATTAAATTGTGATCATTTTGGTCCAGAAAGCACTCATTTGGTGCAATGATAATTCTTTTAACATGTTTCTTATTTGTTATTACACGCAACTATAGTTTAATGAAGATTGACATATCATTTAGTTTTAATGTGTAAACTCTATATTACTTGCTATATGGTTCCATTGAATTATGGTAATAACTTAATTTTAACCCTTGTTTTCTACGTCTTCAATAAATGGCCCTTGGCCCACTATGGTTCTGAAACCTTCAAATAACTCTCAAATAATGATACAGCATAAACAGTGATATGTAATTATATTTCTTTCTTTCGAAAATGTAAGAATTCACGATCTCCTATATACCATTACCATGGAATGAATAAATGTGTTTTTTCTTCCTACTCAAAATTTTATATTTTGCACATGGGAATTACTGCAGGAACAACAACGCTACAATCTGAGGCGGCGGTGAAAACGTATTGTATTGTTATTTTAAAAGTCTATCAGACCTACCAAATTTTGCATAGAATAAAACTTATCGGAATTCATTTTTAAAGAAACTTTTGTTATGTAAAATTTTTCACAAAAAAGCAATAATAAGCGAGATATTTCGATTTAATTCAGGTCCCGTTAAATGAAGTATTTTGAATGCCATATAGCCTAAAATCTAAATTACAACAAACTTAATTTATATTTAAATTTTCATCGAAATCCGTTCAGCCATTATCGCGTGAAAAGGTAACAAACATCCAGACAAACAGACAGATATACAAACAAAAATGTCAAAAAAGCGATTTTCGGTCTCAGGAAGAATAATTATACATGTTAACACCAATTATTTTTGGAAAAGCGAAAATTACCAGAAAATTTTCGGCTAATATTTATTATTAGTATATATTATATTATATATTATATTATATTACATTACATTACATTACATTATATAAAACGTGCGTTGATAATGGATATACTCCGATAAGAAAGTTTTTAATTTATTGTGGGGGCTCTTGAATCTCAGAAGCAACAACTTTTACAACAGCGCAACATAATCTGCTTGGCTCATTACCCAATTTTTTTTGCATTGCATTTATTGCATATATAGTCTATTTTATGTATTTCAACACGATTCGATTGAGCATAGTTAAAATTTGAATTATAAAATAATGGACTGCTAAGCTAACACTGCATACTAAGTCAATACACTCTCATTCTCTGAGATTAAAATGAGTGTGTACATAAATATTATTTTAAGAAATACAGAAAACGAATGTACAAAAAAGCCTATCAAATTTTCTGTGCATAGGAAGCTATTTTAATCTCACCTGTCCTCGATTTACTAAGAATTTACTGTAATAACATTATAGCAGTATGTCCATCTAGAGAAACTACACTTTCCAATGGTGAAATAAAATTAATTATGCAAATCGGTTAATTTAGCTTCCGATATTACTTCATACAAACACAGAAATATTGTCTGTAGGCTAAGTTTAATAGTTTTCAATTGTTACTGTCCAAGGCCCCTTTTTCGATTGTTGTTATCCAAGGCCCCTTATAGACGAAGTCATTTGTTATTTCATTGCACCGTCTTAGATGACGTTTTTTTAATTTTAAAACTCATTTATCTCATTAAATATCAGTCCTATCAAAATTTTGTAAAGAATAAAACTTATCGGAAATCATTTTTAAAGAAACTTCTGTTACGTAATAGTTTTCACAAAAATTAATAATAAGCGAGATATTTCGATTTATTTAATTCAGGCCCCCTTATAACCCCCTTTTAAATAAAGTATTTTGAATGCCATATAGCCTAAAATCTAAGTTACAAACTAACTTAATTTATACTCCAATTTTTCATATAAATCGGTTCAGCCATTATCGCGTGAAAAGGTAACAAACATACAGATAGACATACAAACAAAAATTTCAAAAATGCGAATTTCGGTTTCAGGATGGTTAATTATATATGTTAGGACCAATTATTTTTGGAAAATCGTAAATTACCAGAAATATTTCGGCTACAGATTTATTATTAGTATAGATAAAGGTGACAGTACATCTCCTTGCTTTAGCCTACAGTGAATTGGAAAAGCATCAGATAGAAACTGGCCTATACATATTTATTTAATACCCAATATAAATTAAGTACATTCAATTTCTGTAATAAATAACATACTATACATTAGACTAATCCTGAACATAAAATAAATATGGATTATGTTCTTCAATAAACTTAATAACACGAACCACAAATATTTCATCGATATTTAGTATGTATAGAGTGTTAAATGTAAACACACTTACTCTATAACAACATTGAACATAATGCTAAAGAAAAACATAAATATAAATATAAATATAAATATACAGGGTGTAACAGGACCACACCGACAAACTTTGAGGAATGATAGATCACACAGAGAGAGTCATGTTTCTTCAAAGAAGATATGCTCGATGACACGTCCTTCATGAGTTATGTGTCCTTTTTTAGAACCGCATGTTGCAGAAGCGTGCATTTTAATTCCTTACCATCTCTGTTACACTGCTGTAGTTTGTTATTGGTCTGTCTGGTGCATCTTCAATCCGTCTTACCATCCAGCAATCCACCACAATACTGCCATGCTTAACAGAGTTGTATGATGAATGGTGCTAAGGTGTCAAAAATGTAATGAGATACTGTAACAGAGTATGTAATTTTAACAGCTGTTGTAAATCGTTAGAATAATGGACATCTAACTTTTGGATGCATAGTTCCTAAAGGACGTGTCATAGAGCATACTTTCCTAAAAAAAAATACTCAAAGTTTGTTGGTGAGGTGCAGTTTTTTTTTCAAAAGTAACGCATACCTGACGTTAAAATTGTGCCTTCACTCATGCCCAAGATACTGTGCACTTACAATGTAAGTGTTGTCCAAACCTTTCCCTTGCATCCATTTGTTTTGTCATCAAAAACGATAAAACACTTACACACTTTTATTCATAAAATTTAATACCCGATATGAATAAAGTACATATTTTGTGTAATAAATAGACGGCGGGCGTAGGATACCATTACGGCAGCAATAGGTTGATGCACAACTGAGCTTAAACATGTGACGTTTCTCTTGTAGGTACATTTTGTTAATAACGCAAAATGACCTGTCAGCAGTCCCGTTGCGCGCTGTAGGAACCGAACCTAAGCCAGCAGAGTACTGTGCGCAGTCATAGTGAACAGTTGTCGGACATTAGTGACGAGATTGTTTGTTACAGTGTTTACGTGTACAGTAAGTTATTATTTACATTCACCATTGACATCCTGTGATATTGAACGGTCGTTCTCAAAATATAAAAACTGTTGGAGTGATCACCGCAGGACGTTTCAGTTCGCAAATGTTCGGATGTATTTTGTTGTTCAATGTAATGCCGGCAACAAAGAACACGGAACCTTGCATGTATAAGGTATGTATTCATGTACTTTATTTTCAATCATAACCACACTGTACAACCTTTGTTTATGTCCGCAGTGTGTGCCCAGTATTCAGTGTGTAAAATCTATAGTCAATGCTTGCGTATATTGATTCCTAAAGTATCCCGGTTCCACCCTCTAGTAATAAATAACATGATATGAATTAGGCCAACTCCTGGACATGAAACAAATATGGATTGTTTGCTCTATAAACTTCACACGAATCACACAAACATCATTAATATATTAGGTATTAAATGCATACACATTTACTCTATAACAACATTTGACATAATATTAATGGAAATATATACACATATATATATGTATATATATATATATATATATATATAGGCCTATACAAGTGTTTCTAATGTAACGTACAATTATTGTAATAGTATGAGAGGAGTTTGGGCAGTAGTTCAGATACGTCAAACCTTGTACATATTTAGAAAGGAATATTTTTATGAAAACAAAATATTTTTGCAGCTATTTTTGCGCGAAGAATGCCATCGAGAACATCTGTAAATGCACCCTACAGTATTTTGAACATCATCTGAAAGAGCATATTTTATACGTAATGTTTTATTTGTTTTGCAAAGAAGCACTGTGGCCTGGCTGGACCCGATATGTGTCCCTACACTCTGTAAGGCACGTTTTGGTCATTGTGCGCCCTATACAGAGTGTTAAAAAGTATCCAATATTTTAGGAGGTGCTAGTATGCATCAACACTAGAAAAATATGTCTAATAAACCTGGGTCAACAACACATACTTTCTAAGATCTGAACACTTGTTAATAGGAGGTGCTCAATGTGACGTCCGTTCATGGCAATGCATTCCTCTGCCCTTCGGCGTAAGGAATCACGCACTCTTTGAAATTCACCTGGTTGTTCTTGATAACCAAAAGTCTAAGGGATTTAGATTTGAGGAACGAGCAAGCCAAGATGTGGGGACTCCCCAAATCAATCCAGCGGTCCTGAAATGTCAGCGTCAAGTGTTCACGATCATTGCGGAAAAAATGTGCTGGTGTGCCATCATGCATGAACCACATCTGTAGCCTTTGCTGACATGGCACATACTCCAGCAAGGTAGCCGACACGTTAATAAGAAAGTGCTGATAACGAGCCCCAGTTAATCTCTGTGGTAGCACGTATGGTCCTTAATCTGTCGTCAAAAACGCCTGTCCTGATGCCGTGTTTCTCCAAATGTATCGGAATTTTCATCAGCCCACACATGCTGATTACGAAAATTTACAACACCATGTCTGCTGAATCCTCCTCATATCCGCAACCAAACTTTTCTTTTCAGTATTCCTTGCGACGTATCAGTATTTCACCCCAAAGGTGTCAACTACGGTATGATTATCTGGTAACCTGCTGTATTGTAGGGCAGAAAAATGCATTGCCATAAATGGATATCACATTGAGCACCTCCTATGAGCAAGTGTTCAGATTTCAGAAAGTATGTGTTCTAGGACCCATGTTTATTAGACATTTTTTCTTGTCTTGATGCATACTATCACATCCTAAAATATTGGATAGTTTTTAACACCCTGTATACGCGATTACAGTCCATTTCCTATAGGTATCATTCGTGAATTCGATGCTGACAGATGGATCATCCTGCCTCAGCCCCTGATAAAGCCAGGTCCCATCCGCACACGAGTAGGTTTGATGTGTCTGCGCTACTTGTCCAAAATCTCCCACATAATTTCAACTGCAATTACGCCTATGCATTACATTAGAAATACTTGTACAGGCCTATATACAGAGTGATTCACGAGGAGTTACCGCCACTTACGGATCATATTCCCGAATACATTTTCAGCAAAAATGGCCTATAAACATAGGTCGTATTCTCAATATTCTCATTTACACTAATTTGAAGTTGTTAAAAATGCCTTCTTTCTTCAGTTTTAAGATTAAATAATATTACAATTTAAGAATGAACTATTAAGAAGTATAATTTATATAAATGTCTAGTGTTCAGAAGCTAAAAATGTGTCGTTAATTTCATAGTTGCTTTGTACAGAATTTGTTTTTCAATTTTTAACAGTAAAATTACATTTTTCTTACAAATGTATCACAAAATTGTTACAAATCGCGCCATTCTTGTAAACTCTTTAAGACTGTACATTAGGATGCAAAATTGAACTGTAAAGAATCAAGTTTTAGAAGTCGTGTGTTTTGTAACAATTGTTTGATGTCTGTAACAATAATGCAAGTTTTAGTTAAAAATTGAAAAAAAAAAGTTCCGTATAAAGTAACTAAGGAATTAACAATATATTTTTATCTTCAGAATACTAGTCAATTAAAGAAAGTATACTTGTAAACAGTTCATTCTTTATTCGTAACATTCTTTTACCCTTAAAACTGAAAAAAAAATTGTATTTTTAACAATTTCAAATTAGTGTAACTCTGAAAATATTGAGAATAGGACACATGTTTAGATTACAGTTTTTGCTCAGAATGTCTCCAGAAATAAGCTCCGTTAAGTGGCGGTAATTCCTCATGAATCACTCTGTATATTTATGTTGTTTTTTCATTAATATTGTCAACCTGGGTAGCATAGTTGGTATAGCTCTGGCCTTCTGTCCTCGAGGTTGCGGGTTCGATCCCGGCCCAGATCAATGGCATTTAAGTGTGGTTAAATGGACAGGCTCATGTCAGTAGATTTAATGGGCTGTAAAAGGACTCATGCGGGACAAAATTCCGGCACACCGGGGACGCTGATATAATCTCGGCAGTTGTGAGCGTCATTAAATAAATCATAATTAATTTTTTATTAATATTATGTCTAATGTTGTTATAGAGTAAATGTGTATACATTTAATAACTAATACATATTAATGATGTGTTTGTGATTCGTGTGAAGTTTATGGAGCAAACAATCCATATTAATTTTATGTCCAGGATTTGGGCTAATGCATATTATGTTATTTATTACAGAAATTATATGTACCTTATACTGGGTATTAAATAATTATGAGTGAATGAATGAAGTTCATTTATTTGCACATAACAGATTGAAACACATGTACACATGATCCTTCGCAAGAGCCTGTACGGCCATTCGTGCTATAACTATGCACAGTTTGAATCTTCAAGGAAAAAAAAAAGAATACTAATAAATAATAAAATAATCATTACAGTAGGTATGTTTTCCCGTAGCTGATGATAAAATTGCTACGAGTTTAAAGGTTTGGACAACTCCCACACTGTAACTATGTGTATATAGTAGCTGGGATAACAGTGGATGTTAGGAGTTTGTTTCGCTTGAGTGGAGGTACTGCTGCTCTTTTATAGGTGAGATGTCGCCTACGAAAGCGAATGGACTATACCTCACTAGACAGGACTCAAATATGAACGAGACCGAGCTGAAATGTTGCAGTAGGATAATCGGCAAGACAGTACCAAATATTCCCAATATATTCGGTGATAGATTTAGCTGTCGTGTTTTCCACGCAACCCAAAATGCGTTTAACTAAAGATTCAAACCATGCATAAGACTTTATTTCCATAGAAAAATAAAAATAACTCTATAAACCTGTTTTCAGTGAAATAATGCCGCTGCTCCCTTCAACACTTAAAAATAATAATTACCAAATGAAATGAATCACTGTTAAAATCACGTCTATTCCTATTAGAAAAATCTGTTAGTGCATCGAGCTCGTTGTCACAGTGAAAAAAAAAAAAACTGATCCAAAAATTCATTGTGTCTATGTAATGAAATCCAGAACGAAGATGTACTGTTCCAATATCTGCCTCTCTCTGTGTAATGAGATTTTATGAGGCAGCTGCCCTAAGGCCAGAGAACACACTGCAGTAACTGTTGGCTTCGTATTCCGGACACCTATTTCGACATCAGGGGTGCTATTCATAGACATTTCGCTAGCACGGGCTACGAGCGTGCTAAATAGGATTCATATCATATCATATTGCTAACACTGGTTTATGAATACGAAAAACGTTAGTTCGCTGATCATCCAGCGAAAGCCCACGCTAAGAATGTCTATGAATAGGACCCCAGGAGTCAATTTGCTGTTATTTAGCTCCAAATTTATAGAAAATAAATAAACGCCCAATTTCTATTTTATGTCCATAACTCCAAGAGTCTTGTAGCCAGTTGTTAGGCAACCAACATTCAATTTGTTCTAATATCGTTGTGATCCTTATCGTCATTCATGTCGTAGACCATGTCTACTACACAACCTGTATTTTTTATGAAGTGAATATTTGAGTCAAATTTCCTAAGAATTTCTGGGCATTCTATTATTTATTCCTATTTTCTTTCTTTCCTTATTTTATCCCTTTTTGCTTCTCTATTTATTTCTTCCCCCATATCTAGTTACATTATTCGTCACAGTTCTGTACAGTCGTATGATTCATTGTCCTACAGATAGATTTAGAGATTTCGTAGATATACTTTTTAAGTAACTTACCCATGTAGTCATCGTCACTTTCATTACCATCCTCAACTACTGCTGCTGCTGCTGCTGCTGCTACTACTACTAATAATCTCCATGGTCATTATCGCTTTCATTGTCATTAAACTCGTGAAACTAACGCCACTGTCATTACCATTCTCAAATCACCTTTCTCATCCTTCATTTAACGACACTGTATATCTAGCATAAACAAAACTAGTCCTGGCGAGTAAGTATTTCGGCGAGATGAGTCCGAAGATTGGCCATGAGATTACCTCCGAAAACTCAAACCATAAAGCCAGCTCAAGTAGAATGGGAAACGAAGTCTGAAAGCAGTCTAAGAGCACAAGTTCCGCTCACGAACCCTAGAACACGCAGCGGCTAAGAAATTATAATCCGCCACGAGGCAGTTAAGGATATACAGGGTGATTCACGAGGATTTACCGTCACTTACGGAGATTATTTCCGAAGACATTCTGAGCAAAAAATTTAAAATAAACATCTGTCATATTCTCAATATTTTCATAGTTACATTAATTTGAAGATGTTTGTAAAATACCATTGTTATTTAGTTTTAAGTGTAAAAAATACTACAGGAAAAGATTGAACTATTCATAACTATCATTTCTTTAATAGGCTGGTTTTCTGAAGTAACAAATGTGTTGTAAATTTCATAGTTGCTTCGTACAGATTTTTTTTTTTTTTTTTTTTTTTTGATTTCTAACTACAAAATTATATTTCTATTATGCATTTATCACACAATTGTTACAAATCACGCCACTCTTGTGAATTCTTCAAGACTGTACATTAGGATACATAATTGAACTGTAAAGAATAAAGTTCCTAAAGTCGTATGATTTGTAACAATTTTTGTGATAAATACGTAAGAATAATGTAATTTTTAGTTAAAAATTGAAAAACAAAATCTGTAAAAAGCAATTAACAATACATTTTTAGCTTCAGAATACTAGCCAATTAAAGAACTGATAGGCTACTTCTGAATAATTCATAACTCTATTTGTAATATCCTTTTACCGTTAAAACTAAAGAGAAAAAAGATATTTTACAAACAGCTTCAAATTAGTGTAACTCTGAAAACATTGAGATTAGGATACATGTATATATGACTTTGTTTGCTCAGAATGTCTTCGGAAATAAGCCCCGTAAGTGACGGTAAATCCTCGTGAATCACCCTGTATATTAAGAAAATTTAATGAATCATACCGGAAATGGAGACTTGATATAAATTTCCACAAGACGAAATATAATAATAATAATAATAATAATAATAATAATATTAATATTAATATTAATAATAATAATAATATTAATATTAATAATAATAATAATAATATTAATATTAATATTAATAATAATAATAATAATAATAATAATTTATTTAATCTGGCAGAGCTAAAGCCAGTAGGCCTTCTCTTCGCACTTACATAAGGTGCAGAAATCTGCATGTAAACAAAAGATAATGGAAGAATCAAGTGGAATCGTCCATCTACCCCAACTACGCAGCAACATGTGGGCAAAGAGAACAGGTGATAATCCGAAAAACTATAACTTACCATCAAATAGCACACGTTAAAATGAGGTAAAGGCTAATGTTAGCTAGGAGTGAAAGCTAAAGTGATCCTGCGAATGAAAAGGGGTTAGAGGAAGAGACGAAAAAAGAATGCACGGTATAGCAGGAACGGAGAATGGAGAAGATTCAAATCCAGCGACTGTTAAGGATTTTTAGAGTTTTATAAGTATAATGAAAGAGAGATTCGAGAGTAAAGGAGGCGAAAAGTATTGGAAGAGAACGAGTTAGGATAGCAAATCGCAGTACAAGGAAGACGAGTGAGTGAAGTGTGAACAAAGGAGAGTGAAAATAAGTGATCTGTGAACATGTGAAGAAGCAGATATAATAACGTACCTCTTCGTTAGATGGTTTTATTTTTATTTTATCGAGTTATTTTACGACGCTGTATCAACATCTAGGTTATTTAGCGTCTGAATGAAATGAAGGTGATAATGCCGGTGAAATGAGTCCGGGGTCCAGTACCGAAAGTTACCTAGCATTTGCTCGTATTGGGTTGAGGGAAAACCTCGGAAAAAACCTCAACCAGGTAACTCCCGACCGGGATTCGAACCCGGGCCACCTGGTTTCGCAGCCAGACGCGCTGACCGTTACTTCACAGGTGTGGACAATTAGATGGTGGAACAATGACTAGTAATAAGTATTATTAGTAAGCAAAGGCGATCTGGGATAACAAATCACAGATTAAAAAAGAACAAGTGGTATAAATAAGTGAAGCAAATGAGTGAAATTAGGGAACAATTGTTTAATGTAAGAAATATTACTCACAAAGAATCTATTTGTACAGAGATAAAGCAAAATGAGACAGAGATACAGCAACTGAACTGATAAAAAAAAAAAAGAATCAAGAAAGGAGTAGTGGTAGCGATAATTTTGAATATGTTTAATTAAGTCATTAGTGTTGGAATGAAGGAAAAAGTAGAAGAAATTAGTTGGGAAGGATTAATGAGGTTGTACAAAATAGTGCACAGAAAAACGAAACCGTTATAGTACAAAGTAATGAATGGTGATAAGAATAATCGGAAAACATAGTGTCATATTAATTAGGAATGAAAGAAATAAGTAGAGAAATGAATAAGCAGTATAGCAAAATTAAACTAGATTATAATCAAAAACAGAACTGGAAAATAAATATTACGAGTTCTTAGGAGAGAACTAGGAGATAAGTTCATGATAAGTATAAAGCATTGACTAGACATAAAAACTATATTTCAAGAGCAGAAGGGGAAGCATGAATGTGACGCTTGAGTAAGAAGTGAGAATAAGATAGTAGATATGAAATTTAGGTATAATATTGCTTCCGCAAGAAAGCCTTTATGTAATAATAATGTAATTGTGGCGCCGTATGCAACATTGTGAGGTCTACATTACAATGAATGTAATTGCTGACACGACATAATACAGAGGGTTGTTTCCGATCTCTGAAAACGAATTTGAATGATGTCATTTGCGTCAGGAATCACACCGACAGTTGATTTGCGGCAAGAGATGACAGACCAGTAGTGAGTGATTTTACAATCAGAGTGCACGGTGTATCACAATAGCAATGCCCAAGAAAATCTACCCTTTTTGGGACGGGTATATAACAACTCTTTCCGATGCCAAGTACAGTTATGTGAAAATCATAGGAGCCTGGTTTCGTTATTTCCAAGAAAGGCATCATGTGTGTACCCAATAAGACTGGCAAAGCTCGGATGGGATTAATTCCAGAGTGGAAAAAGCAAGCAAATCGACCCTCCGTCGCAAGTCGCCGCACCCCATGAGATGATACAAATTAATTCCATTCGATCTTTACCAATCTTATTAAGTACACAGAAGATACCTTTCTTGGAAGTAACAAAACCTCGTTTATTGCAGACTTCTTTATTTTCACTTAACTGTACTTGGCATTAGAAAGGGTCGTAATGTACCCCTCCAAAAAAGGCTCAATTTTCTTTGGAATTTCTGCTGTGAGTCGCAGTGCACTCTATGAGATCATTCACTACTGGTGTCACCTCGCGCCACAGTTCAGCTGTCGTGTGACTCCTGACGTACATGTCATTCAAGTTCGTTATCAGAGATCGGAAACAACCCTGTATATGTAGGTAAGGAAACATTAAATTTGAAAATAGGAACTTAAACAACGAAAAAAGATGTGACAGAGGATTCATCGAATCCCTGTAATTGCGAGTAACGTATATACAGTTCAGGATTCCTGTTGTGAACATGAATTGTAAGGATATTTTGAATTTGAAATAAAATTTTAATAACTTTTTCACGTCTGTCTTTATCCTCCTCACATTTAAATTTAATAAGCCGCAGCCTTCTCGTTAAGCTTGGTAGCCTACTTCATAATTTGCTTCCTCGTTCCACGAGACCTCCTAATCTGAAGACAACAATGCAATCGATAGTCCAAACGATTCACACAGTAACGTACGCCAATAAACAACTGGTTTTAACAGGGTGGTTCTTCTAACAAAGATAACCTATAAATTACTGAGATAATGATGCATGAAAATATATTATTAATGTATTAATATAATTAATACGTCATCGATATTATTGGAATTGCCTCTATAAAGAGACGACATTCAGAATGGCTGGGTGGTTTCTTTCAATAAATGCAGCGATGCAAATAACCTCTTAAAACATGAAAATAAATACGCATGTATTCGCTTAGGTAGTAATCTATTATAGCTTGCGCATTCTATTTGATCAATCTTGCAACAGAAGCATAATCTAGGCCATGAATGAACTAATGAATTTCTTCAATTAACCAATGCCTTGCGGTTGGTAACGACACAATTCCCATAGGAGTAATGCTATAATCTTTGTTAAATTTTGCTCGAGTAGTACGCAGAAAAGCGTTTCATGTTAAAATTAACAGTACGTTAAAAAAATCTTTCGACCAATAATTTGTTCAACATGTACATATCAAAAGATATAGGATATAAAATTGCATTGAGAAGAAATGAAACAAAATCAATATGTAGTTTAGTTGCAAATAAAAATGTCTCCCAAAAATTTAAGAAAATAATTATTTTGCAATAAAGTTGAGAATAATATAGCTACCATATGAGACAGAAACGTGGCCAAAGACTACAAGGATACGAGACAGAATCACAAATGTGGAACTGTACTTTATAAGATGTTTACAATTAACAAGATAGGACAAAGTCACAAATATGAGGTAGTATGGGAAAGAATGAGGATGGAATGTTTGATGACCAAAAGATTGGGAAATAAATTATTTTAATGGTATGAACATACTGAACTGCTGAAGGAGAGATAGTCCAAGAGTATAAGTGGTCGCCAAGACCGAAGCAGAGAAGAGGATATAGGCCTATTATATTCATAAGGCAATGGAAGATCGAAATTTACAAAAAGATGAACTAGGAAGAACGGTTGATATGAAAGCATAAGACAAAATCCTAAGCGGTGAAATATCAAAGACGAAGAAAATATAACTGTTATAAAATATGATATTTAAATTTGCTCATGACATGTATTACAACAAAAATCCAACCACATCCTTGTACACTTCTTCTCCTAATACAGGGTGCGTCAGAAAGAACGGATGGATTTCAAACTATCAATACGCAGCGAGGGGAGGGATAGAGTGAGGGGGACCACGACTGTTGGATCAGCGAGAGAATGCAGTTTCAGTTGAGAACATGGTGTTGGTCTGGTGTACAACGTGCTTTCATCGCAGAGACATTTTTGAAAAAATAAAGAGTCTGTGATCGTCACTCAGGACTCATTTCGACATCGGACGTCACGCTAGGATTCCAACTCGGGCGGCTTCATTTCGTACCACAGGTTCAATATTAAAGAAGAAATCACCTGGACGAACACGGAGCGCGTGTACTCCTGCAAATGTGGAGACAGACAGTAGGTTGTCCTGCAACCTCAACCATCAGCCCGCAAACATGCTATTGCACTGAGATTGTCGAGGTTACGATAAGATCTTTCTTTGGGACCATTTGAAGGCGTAAGTAACCACATACACTGGACGAACTGAAGACGGCGATTCGTGAAGAAATTGCGGCAATCCCACCAACTATGACTGTGAAAGTTACGGCGAACTTCAGAAAACGCCTCGATGCCTGTATCGAAAGCCAAGGACATCATAGGGATGATGTTATATACCGTAAATAAACTCCATGTATTGGTGAATCTGTTGACAACAATACATTTTTGATTTGATGAATCCTTACAATTTGCTTGCCCTGTGAAATCCATCCGTTCTTTCTGACGCAACCTTTATTAAGAAGCCAGCACCAAGACGAGGTCTTCATTACGTAGCTTCTTCTAATATATTGCTCAACATCAACGCGAAAGTTAACTACCCTTTCGAAATGCGTTAACAAAGAATTTATGACTTGTTAAAAAATGTTGATAGACAAATTACTTAAAAAGCCGTAACACTTTTAAAGAACGACTTCATTTAAATTTTTTCCTCGTTGGGAAGTTTGCATGAGTTTATTTTGCGTGCCTTAACGCATAAGCGTAAAATTTATTCATATATTCATAGTCACTTACATAGAGGGCAGCAGAATCAGACCAGAACAAAGGAGGCCATGCATGAATTGAGAAAAGTTATTCGGTGCTGCAACGCCTGTCTTTTGTTTTGTACCTCTGTTTCCTGTCTGCCAATGCCTCTTGTCTGACACCAGACTTTGCCAGATCCCCATCACTGAACATTTCCTGTCTAATTAAAAAGCTTACAATTCATATGTTTCCTATAGTGGGTGACAGCTCTTCTTTTGTTTCTATTCGAGGTATTTATGCTGAAATGAGCTAGTGCACATACATAATTTCTTTCGCTTTATTATATTTAATGTATCATTAGGAACATGTGACAAAGTTTTTCAATCAACAGCTTCGGACTTCAAATTTTGTTCACAAAATTACCGGTATTTTATTCTATAGATTTCATATAGGCTAATGTATAACATTATGTAAAATTTTACTGTACGAAATTTAATGAAAACATGTAACTTTTATAATGATATGTTTATTCAGGAAGACTTTTTAACATATCAGACTTCAAATTAAAACAAGTAAATTGGTGAGTCGTGAAAGGAACTAACTATACTTTGTGTGGTTTTCGGTAAATTGAAAAAAGTGTGTCGGAAGGTTAAATTGTTTATGTTTACATTTATTTTATTTTTCAGACTTGTTAAGAATGAGTCATTGATGTTAAAATTTGAATATAAATTATAATTTAGCCGTAATCCTGTCTTGAAAATATAAGAAACAATGTATAACTCACTTTATCAAAAAACGTTAGTCTCTTTTAATACTTACCAATTAAAGTATTATTTGCAAAGTTCAGAGAAAAAAATCGACAAAAGCACTAAAAATAAATTTATGTCATTTTAAATACGGCTTTTATGTACAAGTATTGCTGGTTCGATTCCCGGGCTCGGCACTCGGTGAATTTTTCTTGAAGAAGAGGAATTCCCTGGGTGTCTAGAGTCTGGAAATTTGTATGAATGTGAGTGTGATTGTGAGTGTGCCGGGTTAATATTAATTAACCAATCATCACAAATATAAAAATACATCAGGACTGTTGCTGGGCAGTAACCTGAACACACGTTTCAGCGTCACATTGTTGACAAGTAACTCCATCTGTTAGCACAACCATAAAGCATCAGTAGATGCTATAGAGTTACCAACAACGAAAAACAAGTATTGCTCTATGAAACGTAACAAGCTAACATCGTTGATTATAATTATTGCCTTCAAAACTTCTTTGAATTATTAATGCTACATTAAGTTATAGAGTAAAGGTTGGTACTATTGTGATACGAGTAATATTGTGATAGTTCTTTTTGAAAATTTATTACAATTTTACTTAGCGAGAGAAGGACCGGTTTTGTGCAGAAACTTGGCCTTGAACATTCCTTTAATACGTTGACGCAAAAAACGATCTTCCTCTCGCTCACTAAAATTGTAATAAATTCTCAAAAAGAACTATCACATTATCACTCTTATCACATTATTACCAACCTTTACCCTATTACAATTATTTTTAACTTGCAATAATTTAAGCATACATGCAGTTTCCAGAAGAGATGTTTTAATTCTGCTATGCTGCTTCTCCTTAGAAGTTCCAATAGTTTTAAAGTAAACATGTTTAATTCCCACTTAGGACTATCACCAGCTATATAATTTTTATTTCTGAGCTCCACATGCGTGGCAATTCAGTATGGGGTAAAGGTGCCTAATTCCGTAATACCCCTAATGCCGTGATAAAATTTCAATTGACTGCCATGGAGTTGTGGTCTCTGATTTTTAGGTTTTTGAAATACCTAACACATGCCAGGAGATGTCTTCTTTTCAATCCTCTTGAATACCCGCCTTTTGAATAGAGGCAGTCGACTGCAGAAACTTTTGTTCAGTGAAAGGTGGTTGACCAGTAAGTAACCGCTCCTGAAGAAACATTTTATATTTGAGGTAAGAGTTAATATAGCATAATAAAAATGATATATTACTGTAGATTATAGTCAGCTGAATCAATGTGTACTATTATTTAAACACTGTGAGACAATAATAATGCTAAAGGAGCTTTCCTATTTTCGGATTTACTTTCATATTTCTCCTTACTGTTTCACTCGACCAATGATGCCAACGCTAAATTGTGAAAATTAATGTCTATGAAAGAAAACAGTTCGTGGAAAAAATAATAGAAATAAGTTATAGAAAATATCAATTATAATTATAATAAAATAATAGGGCATATATTTAACTTAATTACTGCTGTTGTTAGGAATATAAATAATGAGAAATGGTTGTGTTATAATTCAATTGATTCAAATTTAATTTTGTATTTAATTTAACTTGCAGTTCATTTCGTTTATAATACATTAATATGTAATATGTATCCCTGCAGTTACACAACTATTTTCTATTAAATTTGTCACTTAGGTCCTTTTTCTATGTTGTAATTTCTTTCTTAATCCATATTAAAACAATATAACATGACTTTAAAGTGTTTTTCCAAATACACTTTTCTTTCCTGAACAGTTAAAGAGGATTATTTTAGTATCACGGAATTAGGATATCACTCACGGAATTAGGAAAACACTATCACGGAATATGGATCCCTGTCACGGATTTTGGAGCCACTGTATAACAATGAAGAATCATATAATTATATCAAACTTGTGAAACTGTTGACACTGAATTTTGTAAAAACTGTAGTTAAAAGACCAAATAACGTCATTTAGGTGTCATTTGAAAATATTTAGTACAATGTTAGCAAAAATAAAGACTTCATTAAATATTTCACAGAATTAGGTAACTTTACCCTACTGATCCATGAAGAACTCAACTTTATTTCTTATTTTATGTTTGCAGAAATTGCATATTAGGTTGGTGCATAAGTTCGTAGCGCTTTTGTTTCGTGTGTTGATACTCCGGTTACTATGGGTATATTTATCGATTGTCATTTTTTATTTGAAGTTCAATTGTTGTGCTTGAGCTTACATATTGAAGTTTTCATTTTTGCAAATAGTGAGAGGAGCCGTGGACACTAGAGAATGGAGTGTCAAGTGGAGAAAGTAAAAGTGAAACATTTCCGACATATTCTTCTCTTTGAGTTAAATAGAGGGGCAAAAGCAGCGGAGGCGGCCAGAAACATTTGCGCCGTGTACGGGGACAATGCTATCGGAGAGAGCACGACAAGGAAATGGTTTTTCTCGTTTTAAGGAGGGTCGTTTTGATATTAATGACACTCCACGTTCTGGAAGACCTTTGGGGTTTGATAAAGAACGTTTAAACACATTAATCCACAACGACTCTCGACGTCAGAGTACCCAAGAACTGGCAAATGTGATGAACTGTGACCATTCCACCATCGTGCGAGATTTGTATTCAATGGGCAAGGTTAAAAAATCAGGTATATGGGTACCGCATGCCCTAAGCCAAAACCACAAAAATGAGCGGGTGGCCATATTTACATTTTTGCTTACTCGTTATCGATTGGCTCGTGAACACCATCGAACATTCCTATCCAATGTCGTTACTGGTGAAGAGAAACGGTGTCTTTATCCTAACATAAGGAAAAGAACGGAAAAATCCAATCCGAACAAAAAAGCAACTCCCCGCACAAAAGTCAGCGCTCATCCACAAAAGATATGCGAGGCTGTGCTGTACTACGAATTGCTCTCTCGAGGTGTAACCATCACTGCCAACATTTATTGCCACCAACTGAAACGTCTTGCACACGCAATTCAAGAAAAATGAGCAACAAGACTGCGTGAAGTGATTCAACTCCACGATAACGCCATTCCGCACACTGCTAACGTGACACAAAACACCAGTGGTGTAGCATGAAATTTTGAGCAGGGGAAGCTAACTCAAGTTGTCTTTAATGTACATATGAGAAAACGTATTACAAAAACATAGTCTTAAAATAAATAGTAGTCAGTGTCAAGTCACCAGTCCGAAGATTGGTTGGAACCTCGTAAGTAACACCAATAAGGCATGACCTCAAATGGTACGTAGTAAAATATGATTTCATGGTTTACACATATCCCTAACAAATAGACAAGGTCATTTGTTTTTTAAATCGCACTTTTGTTCGTAAGTCAGTCTTGATAATAGAATTGTCCTAAAAATTCAAGTAAATTGGTGTCAGGAACTGTTATTTCACTCATTATTTATTATATCAGCCGCAATGCACACTAATACTTCAACTGAACAGAACTCACGAAAGAGATAACTCGGAAACTTTCAATGTAAAAGCTAGCTTCTTCCGTGCCTTGCGACCAGGGTAGTTTAGTTAGAAAGGGATGGAAAATCTGCGGGGTGGGTTACACAGAAGAATGAGTGAAAGAAATCAGTCTGCTTGGAAGCTGGTGTGTGCAGGCTTCTTGTTTACTGCTACATCACAAATCATCCTGAGCTGCCGCATCACAATATTTAACGCATAAATATAAACTCTATTAAAATTAATAAATAATTTTGTTCATAAACTGCAGGTTTATTATGAAATTGTTATTAACTGTGGAAGCTCAGCATTTTAGCTTACATTGACGCTACGCCACTGCAAAACACTATCTAGGAGTTGGGTTGGGAAGTCATTCAGCACCCACCTTATTAACCTGATTTTGCGCCCTCAGATTTCCACCTTTTCCGCTCTCTACCGAAGAACCATCAAGAAACTTTCTTTCCGGATGAAAATACGCTCCGAACATGATTTATTTAACTGAAAACCACGCGATTTCTACAGACGTGGAATCTGAAAACTACTCCAGTAGGCTGTTGTAAATAGTGAAGAATATACCGTATATTGTTGATGATTAACTTCTCTCTTATGTGTATCTGATGTGTTTAATAACCTTATCAAAAACTCTACGAACTTATCCACCAAACTAATGTATAATTAAGTACGCTTTAGTTCTGATCTTTATCGCCAGAAGCATCTTCAACCACAACAATGCCTAGGATATGACCAATAAAATAAAAATAAATGTTTCACAATGATGATGAAAAATAACACGGTAGACTAAGGTAGTGGATATGATGGATACTAAAATAAATAATATTATGATAAATTTAACCAAATTTGATTGCATAAGAATGTGTGCGTTCTGAGAGCGGCGTTAGACTAGTCAGTGATCGCCAAAAGTTGTGTCGCGACACATGCCCCTACCTCTACTAAAGCATAACTTTGGCATCATACCCCACCCTCTTCTTTTGCTTTCACTTCGTTAGAAGTAAGTAGATAGTATCTGTATCCGCAGCGAACGTACTCTTATAATTAGACTTCGTAATTCAGCTACCTATTAACTGGAATGAGGTTGCTTGATTCGAAGTATATATGACCTCACAGCGCATGTACAGGTACGTTCGTATACAAAATAGTTACGCATCTTCTGCCCTCTTCCTCTAGAAAGTCAAAACCGGGACGCAGTCATAGTGAGTAGTCTTATCGATCACTGCTCTTACTAGTCGTATTATTTGAATAACTACAACTTTGTGGCTGATTGAAGGTTCATTGCAGAGGTAAAATGCCTTGGGTAAGACGCTCAAGCGTGTAATATTGTAGGGCATAGTTGAGGATATTTGAACTAATATTTTCACTCTCAATATAGACAACATTAGGCTACATATAAACATTTAAAATAAACGTAAACGTGAGACAAAAACAGTGCACTGAAAGACACTGCAGTAACAAAAGGCACAGAAAGTGTGTTGAACGTAATGTAAAAGAACCAGTACTATCAAAATCTGAATATTATGAAGATATTAACTCGACTTTCAGCTTGGATTTGTGTAGCCTACCATGATGTTCAGTGCCAACATCCCGATTAATAAATTGTGTAATCAAGATGTATAAAAAATTTAAAAATCTACATTTTAGAAAATTTCAAGAAAAGTATATAGAAAATTACTGGGGTTTCAGTGATAAGCGACGTTTGTAATATCTTAATGAAATACGAAAAATATCAGACAATAGGAATATCTTGTACTACATCATGTCACATACACGACGTTCAAAGATATCTGACCCTACTAATCGGTAGTGATCGATAATTTGTTGATATAAGTGCAGTTTTTTAGCCATTACATGTATGAATAGATGGCGATGATAATAGTCGTACATAAATATACGCGCATTATATAATTCAATTTTGCATACCACTACACTGATTGTAAAACAACACTGGGTTTAGCTGGAAACCGCTGATATTGTCAATTATGAGAATAATTTATGCTTAATCTACATAATAATTTTCCTGGCACCTTTTCAATGGCCCCAATAATGGAGCCACCTATTCAGAACTAGCGGAACTCTTTCAAAGTTTGTCAATTTTTTCTATCTTTGGTTCTGACTTATCCCGTGGTTGGAAAATTCCCTTACACGATTAAAAAATCGTAGGTCAGATATCTTTGAACGCCAGTTATTGAAATAATTTCTTGCAATATAAAATCATTTCAAGTGACATACAAATATGTTCAAGTTCCGTAAATTACAAATGCACGTTACTATTCACTGCAAAGATAACGACGAAAATGAACATCACGGCTCAAGCATGTGTTTACTAGCATAGGTTCAGAATGTCGGGAGTTGGTTGTACTCCATGGACAGCAGCGACGACCTGTTTGTTTATATCCTTATCCGTTGCATTACTTGTGTTCGGCGTACTATAAACCCAATGTGTCCTTACCTTCAGTCTTTAGGTAGCTGGAATACGAAGCCTAATTATAATGCTGGGTTTCGAAGTGTTTCTTTCAAAACAGAAAACAAATACGCAAACATCTCAATTTCAAGAAGCACAGGAGGAACAATTTTTCTTTTGTGTGCGTGGGAAAAATTTGAGGTGCTTAATTTGTTGTAAAATGTTAAATGGACTATATAAGAACAATGTACAACGTCATTATACTTCTTGTCATCAAGGTTACCATTACCTGTAAGTTGAATATTTCACATAAAGAGACAAAAGTATCGGGTTTTACAGTATGTAGTCTTACAAAATAGAGAGAAACTTCAATGTCATACATTTATACATAAAATATAACCCCATATTACATAAAATATGGAAGTGCTTGTGATTAATATTGATCCAATATTATGTATAGTTCAGATTCTTTTTTCTTATTTTAGGGATGAAAAACTAAAACGCTATAAGATTTGAAACAAGAACATTCATCTAACCTACACACGATAATGATGAAATTACCACAACTCCGATTATGAAGAAAGAAATGTTATAGCTAGCAAAATTGAAAAATCCATGAAACCTTACACAGATGGTCGCTTCATATCTTGTTTTAATGGTGTCACTGAAATAATTTATTCGGAGTTAGTCGATAATTTCAATAAGATTCATAAATTTGTCTCTGAACACTGAATAGACAGGGCGTTTCAAAAATACGGTGCATAATTTCAGGTATGTATTTCCCAAATGTAAACAATCAAAATAGTTCATTACAACATGTGTCCGGAAATGCTTTATTTCCGAGTTATGGCCTTCACAACATTGAAATTCGCCGGAACGTTTTTCTTTCCGCAGGTCGTTGCCGTCAAAGGAGACATTAATAGGGCACTCTGACAGTTCATTCCGAGGCGAAGGTTACATTCAGTGTTGTATAGGCGTTAGACTGTGCGACATGTATTCAAATCAAGAGCTGGCAAAGATACAATTCATGTACGGTAAGGCGGACGGCAATGCTGCGCTGGCTCGTCGTTTGTACCAGGAGAGGTACCCACAGCAACAATGTCCAGATCGGAAGACATTTGTACGTCTCCATTACCGTCTGTGCGAGGATGGAAAATTTAACTCTCCTGGTTTGGGAAGGGGACGACCAAGATCTGCAACTCCAGAAGTACAGGAGGAGATTCTGGAGGTTGTGAACATGACTCCTTCTATCAGCACACGAAGGGTAGCGTTGCAAGTCAATGTTCCTCATACGACTGTCTGGAGACTGTTGAAAGAGTATCAATTGTATCCTTATCATTTGCAACGTGTACAGGCCCTGTCACCAGCAGATTACCCCGCACGAGTTAGGTTCTGTCAGTGGTTCTTGCAGCAGTGTGGTGTAAATCCGAAGTTTCCTGCCTTAGTATTATTTACAGATGAAGCACAGTTCACACGAGATGGCATAACAAATTTCCACAATCAGCATGTATGGGCGTATGAAAACCCACGTGCAACTGTTCCATCTCATCACCAGGTGCGGTTCTCCCTCAACATGTGGGCCGGTATCATTGGTGATCGATTAGTTGGACCCCATGTACTTGTAAACAGACTTACGGGGCAGGCGTACACAAACTTCCTGGAAAACACCATGCCTCATGTTTTAGTAGACACTCCACTGATCAATCGTCAACACATTCACTTCTTGCATGATGGCGCTCCTGCACACTTCAGTTGTATGGCTCGGCGGTACTTGGATCGAAGGTTTCCTGATCGATGGATAGGTAGAGGTGGCCCAATTGCGTGGCCTCCACGCTCACCTGATCTGAACCCTCTCGATTTCTACTTGTGGGGCCATTTAAAATCATTGGTTTATTCGTCTCCGGTGCCTGATTTGGAATCCTTTCGGAATCGAATTGTGGCATGAAAGAGTAATGGAACGGAGAAAAATTCTCTCCGGCGCCGGGATTTGAACCCGGGTTTTCAGCTCTACGTGCTGACGCTTTATCCACTAAGCCACACAGGATTCCACCCCGGCGTCGGAAGAATCGTCTCAGTTTTAAGTTCCAACTCTCGGGTTCCCTCTAGTGGCCGCCCTCTGCACTACGTCACAGATATCTATGAACCTAGGACCGAAGTCCACACATGTGCTGAGGTGCACTCGTAATGAGTGACTAGTTGGCCTGGATCCGACGGAATAAGCGCCGTCTTAAATCACGAAGTGATTTACGAATATCTTATACAGTATATTATCATAATGTACCGAAGTACATATGATATTTCCATGCAGATATTCTGTATTATCATACGATGAAAGAGTAATGGAACGGAATCCGGTGTGGCTTAGTGGATAAAGCGTCAGCACGTAGAGCAGAAAACCCGGGTTCAAATCCCGGCGCCGGAGAGAATTTTTCTCCGTTCCATTACTCTTTCATCGTATGATAATGCAGAATATCTGCATGGAAATTTCATATGTAATTCGGTACATTATAATAAAATATATGAATTGTGGCATGTTCTGAGGACATACGCAATACTCCTGGAGTTTGGGATCGTGTTCGCAGGTCAATGAGACATCGATGTGAGGTCTGTATTCAAGCAGGAGGTGGACATTTTGAACATCTTCTGTAATGACAACGACCTGCGGAAAGAAAAACGTTCCGGTGAATTTCAATGTTGTGAAGGCCATAACTCGGAAATGAAGCATTTCCGGACACATGTTGTAATGAACTATTTTGATTGTCTACATGTGGGAAATACATACCTAAAATTATGCCCCGTATTTTTGAAACACCCTGTATAATATTTTCAAATTAATTGAAAATGAAACAGAAATAACATTTTATCGGTTCATAGCACATTCTCTGGCGCTGGACGAATGTACAAATGCAAAGGACAAGGCCTAGTTAGCAGAGTGCTTCAGAACAGCGCTAACAACCGGTTTATATTCGACCGGTTCCAGATCAACCGGCCTTGAAGCGGTTGCGCCTGGCTACACAGAACCACAGATATAAAGGACAGAATAACAAGCGCATTTCACCGTACAGGAGCTCTGATGACATTTTGTAACTACAGAAACGGAGTAATTGAAGGAAATTTACAATTCCTAATTAAAAAATAGTTAGTTTGATATTTTAAGGAAATATTTGGGCTAAGAGGGATGAAGTTACAAGGGAATGGAGAAAGTTATAAAACGCAGATCCACGAATTGTGTTGTTCACCTGACATAATTAGGAACATTATGTCCAGACGTTTGAGATGGGCAGGGCATGTAGCACATATGGGCGAATCCAGAAATACATATGGAGTGTTAGTTAGGAGGCCGGTGGGAAAAAGATCTTTGAGGAGGCGGAGACGTATATGGGAGGATAATATTAAAGTGGATTTGAGGGAAGTGGGATATGATGATAGAGACTGGATTAATCTTGCACAAGATAAGGACCGATGGCGGGCTTATGTGAGGGCAGCAATGAACCCGCGGGTTTCATAAAAGGCATAAGTAAGTTAGCTTGAGATAGGATTATAATTGATTGGACACTTTGGTATATTTATCTTCTTAACTAATATAGCCCATAAATCAACTAATGGACACCAGTAACAACAAAGGAAATAAGAGTAATGTATAGATGAAATCTGACATGTAACAAATACAAGAATAAAATAAATTACAATTACTTACAAAAGAGAGGAGCAAATATTTAGCACTTACTATTGTAACGTTCATACTCTAAACTCAAAATAGATAGGCTACCTCTGCAAGCATAATAGTTAATATACCCTTTGTCTTTTAATTATTCTAAGTAGATGTAGGCCTATTATTATTATTATTATTATTATTATTATTATTTCTCTAATAAATCGTTTTTAGGGAGATAACAAGTTATTAACAAAAATAAAAGCACTCTCAAGTCTAATGATTGTAGTTTCATGATGCGTGCTTCAGTCAATGAGAGGAGGAAAGGTATACGATGATAATCGCGTCCTTGCAACGATTTTTGGAACTCCTGGATGGCTCAGTATTATCAGTCTTTCATGATCCAGAGCCGTCCAATCGAATGAGACTCAGAAATTCGTTAAACCGAACACTGGACTACTCCGCGAGACGGAAGAGCTTCGCATAGTGTCTATAACGCTAGGCTTTCAGTAGTAATCTGTCTTTTCTATCTTTCTTAACCGGTAATGCAGGACTGTACTAGTTGGCTATGATTCCGGTTAAAGTCCGTCTCTGTCCCGACATTCACTGCCTTACCAGAGGAGATACCCCACTCCATCATCCTTCTGCAATAGTGGTGTGCGGATTGCATCACATTTCGTCATGCTTCACAATCACTGGGTTGGATAGTTACTGAACACTAAAGTTTGAAATAGAAATATTGATAAAATGAAGTGAGCACAACGTACATAGTTGTTTGTATTCCTTTTTCGATCAGGCCGTTTTGTTTCTCAACCTGGTAGCAGTTTGCAGGTCTTCACACACTGCTCATAAATACGTTCGTCACGGAGCATAATCTATGACGTAAACCATACACTGCTAAACGGGTAAAGAACAGGTTAGTTTAATTTTACGTATTCGCACACAGCGTTTTATTGCGGTATTTGCCACATTTGAATCCGCACAGTTCACACAAAGTCTCACGATATATATTAATAATAAAGGAATTGCACACAAATGTGCATTCAGATTTTACTTTCACTACTATATTCACTCAGAGATTTAGTTCTTTTCTTGCACGCGCTGAAGTGGTATCGTACACACGTTTTGTCACAGCTTGCATATCGTCGTTGTTCCTGGTATAACTCCTATGTGCAAAATATAACATTATTCAGTAGGAATAAAAACACATTTATTCATCCTATGGCAACCGTACATAGAAGACTGTAAATTCTTAAATTTTCGAAACAGATACATACATATATATATATATATATATATATATATATATATATATATATATATATATAATTACATACAGGAGATTTTATTATTTGCTGTATCACCATTTCAGTTATTTAATAGATCAAAAACCTGAAAATCGATAAATATGTCACATAGGAATTATTGCAGAAACAAGGACGATATACTACAGTCCGGTGCTGGTTCGTGGAAATCGGTTCTCTTACATAGTTTATGGGAGAGATTATATATTAAGAACCCCTTACCTGTTAGTCATCCAGCTTTACACGTATGTCGGAGAAGTTGCCGTACGATCACGGCGGAATGGCGCTGTTGCTAGCAACAGCTACTTTGCATGAATTTCAAGATTTTAATTCATTGCTCTATTCTCTCATTGAGGTTCTGGTTGATATGTACCTCTATTATCAGGTAGTAGATCTTACTTGACAGTATGTGTCAGCGGAAGAACAATTGTTTGTATACATCTGAAGACAGACAGACAGATAGATAGCTAATCGGCGATGTATGCAACGGAGGTGGAAAAGAACTGGCCACCCTACCCCATTATCTCCTGGCCTAGTTGCTCCAAAAGTGGTGCTCTTTGGTGTCACTTGTGAGCTTCAGACCTGTCTTTGGATAGTTGACTAAACAACAATTTATGACGCCATGAACCCTTCTCATCTGCTCATATGGCACTGGTGAACCAAGTGTGTTAATCTCTGGGAGGGTTATGTTGAGGAATAAATATTGTTTCAGAATAATCCTAGTTTAATTTCTATGTCAGGTTATGAACTTTTTAAACAATCTTCGTATGTCACGTAGTTACTAATATCTGATTTACAGATAAAACAGCTTCAAAACTGCGCGATAGCTGTCGCATACACTTTGAGACGACAATAATAATGAGTTTCAATATACTTGATTCCGATATCGCAAAGTGGCACTCGTTGTGTTCACAATTTTGTTCTCTTCAATTAACAAACAATTTGTTTGGGATTATGAGTTCAAAGCCCTGGACTATAAATCATCATTGCTAAAGCACTCTGTGTGATAGTTCCACGAGCGTGGTGGAGGCGCGAACATGATGCAATTTCTAATCAAGCCTCAAGTGGGAAAGGATATCGATTTTTATGCCGAGCTAATTTAAAATATGCAAATCTATGTCACGTATGAGCGACGCCTGCGGGATGTCTGTCTCATTACAGCGGAGTAAATTGAAAAGTGAGATTAATCCGGATAAAGAGAGAGACGCATCTGACGCCTGAACACAAATGTACAATTGAACGAGAATTGTAAGTCTGTGAAGAAGGGAAAATATAATATTAATATTAGTATATATAAGGTGATTCACGAGGATATACCGTACCTTACGGAGCATATTTCCGAAGGCATTCTGAGTAAAAAATATCATATAAACATTTGTCCAAATCTCAATATTTTCAGAGTTACACTAATTTGAAATTATTTGTAAAATAACATTATTCTTGAGTTTTATGGGTAAAAGAAAATTACAGATAAAGAATGAACTATTCAGGACCATCATTTCTTTAATTAGCTAATATTCTGAAGTTAAAAATTTGTTGTGAATTCGTGCAGAATTTTTTTCGATTGTTAACTACAATACTACATTTTCTTACGTATTTATCATAACAATTACTACAAATCACGCCACTCTTGTAAATTCTTCAAGACTGTATATTAGGACGCATAATTAAACTCTAAAGAATCAAGTTTCTGAAGTCGTATGATTTGTAACAATTTGTGATAAGTGAGTAAGAATGATGTCATTTTCAGTTAAAAATTGACAAATAAAAACTGTACAAAGAAACTGACAACACATTTTTAGCTTCAGACCACTAACCAATTAAAGAAATGATACTTCTGACTAGTTCATTCTCTATTTGTAATATTCTTTTACCCTTAAAACTAAAGAAGAAAGGTATTTTACTAACAAATTCAAATTAGTGTAACTTTGAAAATATTGAGTTAGGACAAATGATTATATGACTTTTTTGCTCAGAATGTCTTCGAAAATAAACTCCGTAAGTGATGGTATATCCTCGTGAATCACACTGTATTGTTATTATCCACCAACATGATCATAGTTCGATTATCGGCAAGTTATTTGCGGTTGATAAAGAGAGCAAGGTGAAGATTTCCTGCCAGTTATTTCCATTCTCTCCATGTTAATCTTTATTATTGCTCCAACATTGCAACGTAATATAGTTTTTAAATATCAAATTAGAATTAAAATAAGCATAGAAATAATATTACAATTCTGTGGTGTTTGGGTAAAGGGAGATAAGTCATAAAAATGAGTTTGGAGATAAATGAAAATTAAACTTGGAACCCATATTACAAATAATTTTCTACACAAATAAAACATCAACTGCTAGTATTCTTTGATTTTTGCACGCCCACTTGTATAATTTAACTTGTGTGTTCATCTGGGGAACAAAATTCCACCTGGACAAAACAATGACTTACCCCTTTACCCGAACACCACAGAATTAACAACAACAACAACAACAACAACAACAATAAGAGACACCTTACTAATTATACATTAATTTTAGAGGATTGTATATAGAGAAAAAGAAATGAGAAATTTTAGAGCTTAAGTGCGATTGTTATATTAATCACAAAATTTACGAAACATATGCTCGGCTCTTCAGTTTCATTTCATTCGTGTATTTTTCAAGATTAAGGTCATGCCCTATCACGCAAGACGCAGCGCATCATCTCATGATGTTATTACAACCCTCGAGAATGTATCGACCACACCTCAGCCATCAGTACTTATGTAATAATAGGTCTATTTATGTGTGAGGTAGAGAATTCAATCCTGTTCCTGGAATCAAGGCCGCCACGTACAAAATTGTTACAGAACGCTGGGAAAATCGAAAGTTGTGGCAGATAAAGCTCGCTTCATTATGCGTCTGAAATTTACAACTATAGTACTTGTGAAATTCAATTGTTTTCAGTTTTGACGTGAATATATCTTTAAAATCGGTGGCACAGGAATAGGAGTGCACTCTAGGAAAACTGGGGCGAGTAAAAGAAGGGTAAAGAACTTTAGCTAATGTCTCAGAAAGTATAACCGATAACCAAAATATGAAAACTGACTTCGATAACCGAAGGATACTAATACCTTGCAATAGTGACTTCAAAGTCACACGTGTGTGTAGGGAGCGGAAGAAGCGTCCATCATTTTTTATTCTTGCTTGCTGAGTCACGTATATGAAGGTTCAAAACCATAGTGGGCCAAGCGCCATTTACTAAAACCGTACAAAACAAGGGTTAAAATGAAGTTATTACCACAATTCAATGGAAACATATAGCAAGTCATATAAAGTATGCACATTAAAATTGAATGATATGTCAAGCTTCATTAAACTATTGTATTCACTTAACTTTAACCCTTGCGTTCTCCGTTCTTAATAAAAGGCGCTCGGCCCACTATGGCTCTAAACCCTTCATATTAAAGTTAATATATCTATAGACTTCAACGTGCTATGACGGTGATATGGGTCTCAAATGATTTTCCTGAACGAAATCCAATCAGGAAACGCTAAATAATAAAAAATATAAATAAAAGTAAATAGTTTTAAGTGAGAATCAAAAATATTTGGGGCTAAGAGGGATTAAGTTAGAAGAATGAGAATGTTACACAACGTACAACTGCACGCATTATATTTCTCACCTGACAAAATCAGGAATATTAAATCCAGAAGTTTGAGATGGGCAGGGAATGTAGCACGTATGGGCGAATGCAGAAATGCATAGAGTGTGTTATTTGGTAGACCGGAGGGAAAAAGACCTTTGGAGAGGCCGAGACGTAGATAGGAAGATAACAGAGTTTTTAAGCAATTTGTATTACTGCACAAATCGGCACCAAAATTACCGGAATTAAATTATATTATTATTATTATTGTTGTTGTTGAACTCTCGGATGATACGTCTCAGTACTTCACAAAAAACCGTGCCGATAGCTCTTGTTATGGTCGCCTGAAATTTCTCTGCGCGGAGGATAACTTGAGATTCTTGACATTTCTGGCCGATGTACTGTCCGCCTTCACAAGGTATCGGAAAACACTTCAGTCAAATTCTACCAATATTGTTGATATGGCTAGATTAACTGAATTCGCGAAGTCAAAAATATCATTTTTGCTTCAAGATCCCATCTTGGGAGGTTGGACATCGATACTCGCAGGAAGCGTTACTGCACTTCCATATGGTTTGAGACAGCTGAAGGGTGTTGGTCTGACTTCCGGAACAGGTGGCGCCTCCGGACCATCAAGATCAAAAAGAAGTCAGGGACACAATCTCTTTGTTAGTGATAACAGGAACTTAACCGCCATATTCGTCGCGGTAAAGGAGGGCTTCATAAATTTCTTAAGAGACCGTTTCAATCTAGATCAAAAATGGTCTCTGGATGAACTTCGGGGCTTATACCGCGTTGTCTTGGTGTTGGTGACTGACGTTTCGACCGCTGTGTTGCGGTCATCTTCAGAGCTGAGCAAATCGGATAAAGAAATAGTTTTTTTACATTGGGGAATTTAATTGAAGTGAATTTATTATGGCAGGCAGAGTATCTATCTCATGCCTACATGTTATATTGCTACCTATGCACTTCAATAGAACCAGGTACCCAGCTATAAAGAAATAGTGTGCGACCTTGTATATATATAGGAGTCTCAATGGGAGAGGACTTTCGGTGATAGGTAGTAGGTTCTCTTTCTAGCATCTGATTGGTTCTTCGTTGTCCAATCCTGTTGAAGTCTGTATGGAGGGGAGTATTCATATTAAAAACTGGCCCTCATAAGGTCCGAAAGAGTGACCTTGCTTTCATGCCTGATGTCCGGATGAAGGGGCGCCGCGTACATGTGGAGACCTGGTTTCGAGTTGTAACCCATCGTCCTTGTTAATGTTGTTGGGGTGTAGTTTGATGTGGATGGCTTCTTTGACCAGTCTTCTGTATAAGTTGTCTTCTTTATCTATTATCCTGATATTGTCGAATTCGATGGCGTGGCCTGAATCTGCTGAGTGTAAGGCTATAGCTGATTTTTCGTATGGTCCGTATTTGTAGAGTCGGATGTGTTCCTTCCTTCTATCTTCCACCGTACGTCCAGTTTGACCAATGTATTTTAGACCGCAGGAGCAAGGGATCGTATATATTCCGGCAGACTGGAAAGGATGAAAGGTTGATTGACATTGTTAAGCCATTTTGCGACCTGTCAAATATGCAGATATAAAGGCTGTATTTAATATCACTTGCAGATCTACCAGAAATAGACTTTGAGTATCGATATATTAAGATTTGCCAAATATAGACATCCACCGCAGCAAAATAGTTGCAGAAAATGTTAAATATTTTGTCTCTTCAGCAAATTACAAAAATTTAGCAACTCTTTTTGCTCGTATCCTTGTGGCTAAGCCTCACAGTGCTGATGTGGAGCGGCTCGTGAGCTTGAAGAGCGAGTACTGAGACTGATAACCTTTATTTCTTTGTTCACTAATCCTTGGGAAGCAGTTCTGGCTCCAGAAATGTAAACCATATACCTGCGATCGTCCGAAGTTGTCACAACAAAATTACTTCACTGGCATATTCAGCTTGCTGAGAAACATCAAGGAGACAGCCCACAGGTGGATAATGCCACAAAAACAAAGAAAAAGACATTGTAAGATACTGTTGGCTGTTACGTGTTAATTTCTTACATCCATTTTGCATAACTATGCTACAATTGTTTACATTCCTTGTACTTTCCTGTTTATTGTAACCGTGTGTAACTCATACAATTCAAATTTCCATGGATACAAGGCTATTACCTTCACTTGGTATCTATTGTTCTCTTTTAACTTTTATTACTGCACATCATATTGGTTTATTACTGCACAAATTGTGCATCACTGCACACTAAAAAAACTCTGGAAGATAATATGACAATGGATTTGAGGGAGGTGGGATATGATGGTAGGGACTGGATTAATCTTTCTCAGGATTTCTGTAAATATACTATGCATTTGTCCGATCGCTCTACAAATCTATAATTAGCTAATTATTGCACAGTAGGAATCTTTATCACGATGTCATAGCCAGTTTTGAAATACTGTTTCCACTTGGTCAATTTAATCTAATTTATTTCATCTGGCGACATCTTTCAAAGGACCAAACGCTATAATATCATAGTACGAGAGCTGAGCTTTAAGATAATGTGGCATAATCACCCAATCTTCATGTCCAATGACAGCAAGGACGAGCGTTAAAATAAAGAAGATTAGCTCCTTTTTGTATTCCACGTCGTCTCCTCAATAACGCATTGACTGCCTTTCATTTTTACGACTATACAATCGTTTTTCGTAATACTTCACTTGTACGAGTATTAAACTGTGCCTCGAATTCTACGCCAACAATAAACCGATTCACGATATTACTATTACTCGTAATATTATTACTATTACTATTATATTATTATCTGAGAATTTTATCCCTCAGAGAGAGTTCTTGATGCATGTAATAGTAGAAGTAATAAGTAGTATTTATTTAACAACGCTTTCATTTGCAGAATTCATTAAGCGTCGAAAATTCAGCATGGATGAAAAATAGCCAACTAATTTTGTCTGAAGTCTTTATCTGAAACAAAATTCTTTCAAGTGTCTTACATATTTGACGTCTGATTACCCGCTTCCCTTCTATTCCCAAGAACGTTACGTTAAGGATTTTATCGACTAACATAATTAATTGACTTCGACCGGATAAACCTAGGATAAGAACGATTTTATGAGGGAAAATAGATAAAACAAATATCGGTACGAACCTTACCCCAATTCCATAGTTACAAGGTAAAATGTGATATATCATATTTCTTTCAGTTTTTCAGGAGCAGGTTTGAACGACTGTATAAAACCATAGCAATCACGTTTTATAAGAACGAGATACAGGGAAAAATAATAGGGATATGCGTGTTATCTTTCCCCAGAAAAAAAATACAAACGTATTATAAACTGACGTATCATATTTTGCCTTGTAACAACACAGTATTTTACTTATCACTACTTTATTATACAAGGCTTTCAATTCAAAACTTCCCAGTCTAAATAACTAGTTATTTAAATTGAATTCAATTTAAACAAAAAAAGTCAATTTAGATATTGAGGGGGAAATCTGAAACCAGGTTTAATTGCATTTTTGATTTCACCCCCACTTTGAAATTTCAAATGGCACCCCTATATTTTTATATTCTGATATTAAAGAACATTCAATTGTTTATACACATCATTAATTTATTTCACATCTTTTGCTTTATGAGTAGGGTAAAGTTGCCTACTTTCGTGATACCCCTAATCCCGTGGTACTTTTTTAAATTCAATGTCAGTCAAGCTTTGCCGTTCTACCATAGCGCCAGACATCTTTCTCGGAAGATTGCATCTTTCGCCTACTTTTGAGATATCTGTGAACTTAATAGCAAGATACTTAATCCCGTGACATTCAGTGAAAAAACCTATCACGGAATTAGGAGTATCACGGAATTATGCAACTTTACCCTATATTTTTGCATGTCAACATCGATTGTTATTACTGTTGATTAGAGCTGAAGTTACAAATGCCACTGAACATTTCTTGTAATAATTGTGTTCGTATAATAAATTATTCTAAAATGGTATCTATCCTTCAAGAGAGAACAGAAATCATATTCATTTATGGAACTGAAAACCATTGTGATCATAGAACTGCTAGAGCTATCAACGAGAGGCATCCTGAGAAAAGCGTAAATCACCGATATGTCATAGATCTAGTACGGAAATTTGAAGAAACTGGTTATGTGCAATAAAGCAAATGGCCACCCTAGAAGACTCGATGAAACTTCGCAGATTGAAATCATTAATGAACCCACCACCTCCATTCCAAAAGTAGCAGTTGCAACAACATTTCGGTTGGTTCCATACATAAAGTGCTGGAAATGGATAAATTTTTCCCCTACAAAATTACAAAGTCACCAATAGCTCAGCGAAGACGATTTTGATAGAAGAATATAATTTTGTGAACAGATGTTTCAGAGAATGGAAGATGATCCAAATATGACAAAAATATTTGCTTTAGTGATGAAGCAACTTTTTTCTTAAATGGGTTTGTCAACAAACACAATTGTAGGTACTGGGACATTGAAAATCTTCATGTGTTTCGTGAAAATAACACCCATTTTCCTCAGAAGATCAATGCGTGGGCTGGAAATTTTGGGAATGACATCGTTGGCCCGATTTTCATTGAAGAAAACCTGGCTGAAGAATTGCATCTGAACATATTAGAAAATGTAACTGATCCACTTATCACTGTCGCTAGAGAACTAAGTCAATGAAGGAAACCTGGTGAGGGACGAACAAAATTTGCATTTTCAACAGGACGGAGCTATCCACACTATGCAGTACCTGTGCGACAAGGGCTGGATAGAAGATTTCCTGGAAAATGGATTGGTAGGAGAAGCGCTGTAGAATGGCCGGCGAGATCTCCAGATCTGACGCTGTTTGACTTCTTCCTATGGGGTCTTTTGAAATCAGTTGTTTATACTCCTCAGCCTGAGAATATTCAAGAACTGAAAAGTAGAATAATCCGAGAATGTAATCGGATTAGTAAGAAAACAGCAAAACGTTCGCGAGGAGCTCAAAAATAGACTGTATTACAGTTTAATCAACAAAGAAGCACATTTGGACACTTGATTTACTTTAAAGTAAACTTTCTTGTCAGGTTGCCAAGTAAAAGATATGAAATAAATTAATGAAGTGTATAAACAACTGAATGGTCTTTCATATTTAAGTATAAAATATATGAGTGCCATTTTAAATTTAAAAGTGGGTGTGGCTGGTGGGTGGAATCTAAAATGCAATTAAGCCTGGTTTCAGACTTCCCCTCAATATCTAAATTGACGTGTTTTTTTTGTTTAAATTGAATTCAATTTAAATAATTAGTTATTTAGACTGGGAAGTTTTGAAATGAAAGTCCTATACAACACTTAAAATGAGTAACTTAATCGAGCAACGCAATACAAATGAATGAATTAGTGAGCGAGTCAATGAGTGAGTGAGTAAAGAGTGAATTAATTATTTCATTACTTAATTAAGGAGAGATGGGAAGAGAAACATTAAATGGAAGACGAAAACGCCTCCTTGCAATGAAGTTTGTGTCTGAGAAAAACTATTGAGCGAAAAATCTGCTTTACAGTATTATATGTCTGAAAATGAAATATAATTGATAATTCATTCGTAAACGAATGCATGGTCAATTGGCTATGTGAGGATTTTTTAATTCAATACACCCTGTAAATAGAAACCGCAATAGTTAATATGTGTATGTAGCTTCATAAATTACGCTACTGGAGGTTGGAATATAGTAATAACAGAGTTTCAAAATTTGTTTCTATATACTTCTAAATAGTGCCACTACGATCGCTTTCAGACTTACTCGTTGTAAATTTTCATAATGTCGCCAGTGTAATTTATATTCGCTTGTAAACAGAATCCACGCGGCCAAGCCGTTTCTGTATTGGCAGTCTACCGTGTTACACATGGACTGTTCCGAAACACATTGCAACAATATAATTATGTTTTTTAGTGGTTTATTTTAAGACTCTTTATCAACATATGTAGTTATCTAACGTCTGAATGATATAAAGGTTATGATGCCAGCAAAATGAGTCCAGGGTCCAGCGCTGAAAGTTACCAACATTTATTCTTAATGAGTTGAGGGGAAAACCCAGGAGAAAAACCTCAACCAGATAACTTATCCCAACCAGGATTTGAACGCGGGCCCGCTCGTTTTCACGGTCAGGTATGCTAACCATTACTGTAAAACGGTGGATAAAATTATGTTTTAAATATAAAACGAAAGAAACTGATTATTTCAGAGTTAAATACCCCGAGCTAAGTGACCCCAAATAAAATAAAGTGTACAATTTGGTCCAATAATGAGAATAATTCAATAGACGAAATATTCAAGACAAGGATTTTCTAAAGAGAGAAGACCCCGAAGGCTAGGCTCAAATAGACTTATTGGGCCGTATTCATAGACATTATTAACGCGGGCTTTCGGTGGATGATCAGCGAACTAAGGTTTTTCGTATTCATAAATTAATGTCAGTTATATGATATCATATGAATCCTGTTTAGCACGCTCGTAGCCCGGGCTAGCGAAATGTCTATGAGTAGCACCCATTGTTTTACCACTCTTTTACTTAGAAATGATGTTGAAGTCTGAACGACCGCTTTTTTGTGTCATCTATTGATTCTCGAATTATGATCAAAGTCTGGAGGTGCACCATCTTGCTGCAGCCACATGCCTTATCTGATAAGTGCAGAGCCTTGATACGTTGGATGTGAAATGGTTATAAACCAAAGTCATGTAGCTGAGCGATGTGCGCGCATTCTGTTTAGAATTAACTGAATTACACTCTTACGACGAGGTTGCATACTGTTGTAATTAAATCACAAGTCAAGTTATTAATTTAGAATTGTTTTCTGTAGATACCGTTGGAATTCGGACTCCTGTAGATTAGAACTTTTTCACTCAAAATAATCCCAGGAACAGGTAGGTAAGCTATAGACATCCTGTAGAAGAAGAAAATTTAAAATTGTTGTCCTGCTTATTATTTCGATCAATGTTATCTCTTAACTTTATTTCTAAGTTTTTAAAGTCACTTCAACCAATTCACTTTAATTTATAAAGAAGTTCAACAATATAGCAAGAAATATCACACATAAAAGAAATAAAAACTTGTCGAAGGACACGAGAAGATATTTTTCAGAGAATGTCAGATGGTAGAAGACAAGTCTCAAAATTATATATATCAACGACGGAGGCATCCAAGTGTAGGATAGCTTAAAAGAAATGAAGCGACAACTTTCCTTTAACATAAGCAAAAAAAAAAATGAATTAGAAGAAAAAAAGATGAAAAAACTTCAACGAATCAGTGATATTATTTATAATAATAATAATAATAATAATAATAATAATAATAATAGTAATAATAATAATATCATCATCATCATCATCATCATCATGTAGCTTCCAAGGAGTTGGACCATCGATTGGCCCGTTCCGGTCTCATATTAGAATCTTAGAAAGCATGATGAAAGATATTCAGATAGTCAGTACAATATGATATAATATAATATTGTTTTATTTGATGTAAAGTCTAATTGACATATCACAATTAAAAAAATTAATGACATTTACATATGTAAATGATCATTGGTATTATGAAACTTAAGCAAACGTTTTCGCCCTTCGGGCATCTTTCTTCCTTATGTATTAATTTCTTAATTACATTTTTACTATAACCATTTTCATTACCTATTTGAATTATTTTGTTGTTTTCTTTGTTATAGTTACGCGTAAAAATGTTCAACGTAAGAACCACAGGTCGTCCGCGTAACATTAATTAACATGACGCATCGAACTAGGTCCGCTATAATTTAACTTAAGTATGTTCATACAATTATCATAATTTCTCCTATCTAACGCCTTATACATTTGGTATTTATACTTCGTTACAGATAAAACCCAATCCCACAAAACTGATTTAGTGAAATTGTAGTCATGATAACCCAGTGCTGCACACGCGTTCTTAAATGAGAGTATTCCGATCACTTTTATCGTTTGTATTATACAAGATTTTCCATCCAAAATTGATTAGAATAATCAATACATTTCAGAATACTTCAATAAAAAACGAGTGATGTACCAGAGACCAAGACTCGCAACAAATATTCAACTAATGGAAGCTATTATGAAGTTTAAAGAGGAACCAAATAGTTTTATCATGTTTGCAATTTCATATGTCATAATTTAAATATAAGACAGACAGGTCAGCTACAATTTTATTTATATATTAAATTTTATACCTGCATTTTATATTTTAGATCGTTAATCATTACAAGTTTATCTCAAATAGTTGGTTCAACATTATATTATATGTTGTGTTTTAATTAGTTTATACAGATTCCACAACAAGACATAAAATGTACAAGATATTGTATAAAAAATGCCTGATGATGCCCGAAGGGCGAAAACGTTTGCTTAAGTTTCATAATACCAATGATCATTTACATATGTAAATGTCATTAATTTTTTAATTGTGATATGTCAATTAGACTGAACATCAAATAAAACAATATTATATTATCTCATATTAGAAGGTGGGAAGTCTTTTCAATAGTCTTCCAGGATTTCTTGTACCTGCAGGGGTGTCATTTTTTAGTAATCTAGGATATCAGTTGCGGGGCATCCTATAGACATTTTGTATCCACTTTGAATGATATTTAAAATTTGTTCAAAGGCTGATGTCATTCTCAATTCTTCCAAAATTTCTGTATTTGTTTTGTAACATGCCGTTCTTCTTAAATATTTCATTTCCGCCGCAGTTATTCTTGATTTATCTTTTGCCTTGATTGTCCAGTTTTCACAACCGTAAAATTGAAAAAGCTAATACGTTAAATCGCATTACATAAACTCAGTTTATATGATACAGTTGAACTGTAGTTCGTCTTGAATTTCTGTTTCTCACAGTTTCACAAGATTAATGGACATCACTAATATCGGGTAAGTATATAACTAACATCTATCTTCAGTAAAGGGAAGTTCCTGTTCTCATGTCCTATTTATCACTTCCTTGTGTGCAGATAGGGAAAGGAGTTACAGCGGCCCTGACCCCACTACATAAATCACACCCCGCAATTCTCATGTCATTTGTCTTTAAGGCAGTTTAAGGAAAGTTCATAGTTCACAGCGGGAATGAATTCCGATGAAAATACTTGTAAATTTCGACAGAGAACTGAAATACTCTACTAGAAACGCATTATTATAAATCCAAATCAAATGAAGTCCAACAGAACTGATAACTCCCAACAGAGACGGGGCCGTGGAAATAAAATTCGTCTTTACCACTTAGCCACTGAGAACGATATCTTGATTAGAGATAGTACGAAGTAAAGACTTCTTTGTTTGGAAGATATCGGAAAGGCAACCGTCATTTCAACGAATCCGCGGCTATGGTGTCACGTGCTGTTTTCAATTCGTATAATAACAAAATTACTTGTTTCTTCGTTCGCATTCCAATGGTTGCTTTCGCTCTATTATTTTGTATTTTATTTCGTGTTTTTGGTAACTTGCTTATAATTTTGTATGCCCGTATTAATTTTGCAAACCTCCAATCACTTGTCAATTACAATTTGCAAAAAGTCACTACATACTTTGAGAACTTACCAAATATAAATTGTGTCCCAGGCAAAGTTTCCGGTGTTTCTATCGGCCGATCAGTTTCAAGTCCCCTCCGCTAGCGCCAATGCTTGCATCAGCGGGGGCCGCTGCAGTTTGAAAAGCTGGTCGCTTCACGTGTTAGCTGTACAGTGAATAGGCTAACAATAAGTGTACATTATATTTTTTTGCAATAGTTACATATCGTCGTGATTTTATGAAACCTATGTCAAAGTACAGAACATGCATTTTAGGAGGAGGAAAATAATAATTAAATATCAATAGACCTACAGAAGAATATTAGATAATTCGGTAGGAAACATTGGTGAATATGATGACATCGTCGCAGATTAGTGTAGGCCTATTAATATTTAATTACTTTTTTCTTCCTCCTGAAAAATTATGCTCTGTAATGTCACATAGGATGATTCATAAAATCAACGACGATATTCAGTGTATGAACGAGTACACATTTTGAAAACGTTAATACGTAAAAAGAAATGTGACAGAACAAGGGAAAATTTTAGACATAATTTTCCAGACCACCCAATTTCGTACGTATAGAAAAACAATACTGCGAAGCGTCGCGAGTTTGTGGATGCAAGCAGCTAGGATAGGGGCGGGGGGGGGACGTGCCGCTTATCGGCTGATAGAAACACCGGGAATGTTCGCTGAGACTGACTGTAATATAAAATCCACTAGATTTTTCTTCCTATAGATTAGTCCTGAGCATAAGAGGGGAAGTGGAAGGGACGCAGAAATCCCTGCCCCTGTCCATTTCGCTTACAACGCCTTATAAAAAACGCAGAGTAAGGCTCTGTGCATCAGTGGTGGATTTTAAGCTCCCAGCGACAGCCGAAAGTTCGTAAAACCTGATACAATCCGTCATTGACGTTCCTGTCCGCTCTCTCAGCCTGGGTAGGTAGAGTGGGAGTGAAGGGATGGTCTACAATGACTCAAACGATGTAATAGCTCCCAAGCCTGCTAGAGATATTGTTTTACTTCATGCTAAGTATCGTGCAGATGAAACATCACTGTATAAATAATTACTGAACATTTATCGAAGCTAGAAAATTAGTGATTCATCTGTTTCACATACAGCTGTGAAAGTTGAAGTTGAAGCACGTACTGTTGCTGGTTTATAGGTTTCCGTTGTCCCGAGGCAATTCAAAATTATAACAATATACACCGCGCCTTCTTACTTAGTGGAAGTCTCGAATAGCTCAATCTTAAATTTATAATTTTCGTTTCAATTATATTAATTTCATTCCACTCTGAATTTTACCAAGGTACACTCATAATACTGACAGCGAGAAGCCGGCAGTTCTATGAAGAGGTTTTTAATTGATACTGCTTTGTACTGAATAATTTTACTTCATCGAAAAACCTCTAGGACTGCTAAAATTTAGCTACTTAATTAAGTTCATTGGTTGGATCACAATTAAAACAGCAAACCTTACTCAAAAACAATCCACATTCATCCTGATAGGATGTGCCAGGAATTTGAAGAATTTGTCTATCTGTTGAACCCCTACACTACAAAATAATTGCGACATAAACATTTGTCTTTTTTCTTTAGTTTGGACAGCTTTCTTAGTAGTATTTCTGCTTAAAGTTTTCTGAAGATGTAAAACATTACGTCACGTCACCATTTACTGGATCATGACTATTTGAATTAATCTTAAATTGTGCAAAGAAGACGAGTTTTGGTTTTATTAATGAGCTTGTAGAAATGTAAACATTTGCACAGTCAACTACTGCACAGGGTAACGAAGGAGATAGGGGAGCTTCTGAAAACAACAATTTCTGCTCTAAGAATGCGTCGCCATGATTAAAACTTATCATTGCTGCTCCGAGAAACTCTCTTCCGGCTTTCATTAGCTCCAACCAGCAGCCGGGATAAACCAGACAGCCTGTTCAACAAGCTCTGTTTCTTACGAGCTGTATCAACAGCAGATAATGTAAAGATGATAACACAAGGAGAGCTGAGCGAACTTCACAACCGAAGAGCGATATGTTTTTACTTCAACATTATCCTGAACTACGGTAAATCGCGGACAAAAATAGCAACGAACTTATCCGTTATTTTATACTACAGTGAATCAATTTAATATTGGGCCAATGTCGTACTACCACTTTGTAGGTCTTTATCTGACATTTGAAACAAACATATACAAGAAATTCAAGCTGTGAACATTATTTCAATTTAAACAACACAAACTTACTTCGTAAAAAAATACAAATTTTTACTTCAAGAGACACGACTCTCTGAAAAATAACCTAATATATATGCACACAATTTAATATTGGGCCAGATAAATTAAACGTTTCCTCGTATGTACAAAAATTTAATCCCTACAATTTAGTTTGATTCCCTTTCTGTCTAATGATCGCTCTCAACCATTGCGGCATATTCTCAATTATTTTCTGGGTATAATTTGAATCAATAAGTGCCTCCTCTTCCTGCAGTCTCTTTTTGAGCTCACGTTTTGATTTCACAGCCCCCTTTTCAGCTATTGCCAACAATTTTTCGATGGACTTTGTGGAGGTGTTTCTATTACTTTCGGGCAGTTATATAACAACCACATTCTGTTCTTCCAAGCTTCATGTTTTGGGTAATTGTCCTGGTAGAACTTAAAGTGTCTCTAATACTGAACTTTTCAACACTCTTATGAAGATTGCTCTTCAGGAGATTTAGATAGTCGTTTTGATTCATTTTACGCCCGATGAAGACCATCTCCCCTATCCCAGCGGAAGATATGCACCCCAGACCATCACATGTTTAACTGTAGGCTGCAAGTATTTAGTTTTTACAGTAGTTCGTAATTTACTCTGCACCATATAGTTATCCTACCATCAGAACCAAAACATTTACCTTATTTTCACCCGTAAAAAGCACATCTTTCCACCAATTTTTATCCTTTTTAACATATACTTTGAGAATTGAAGTCTCTTCCTTCTATTTACTTCACTTATGTATGGCTTTTTTGTGGCAGCTCTACCATTGTACCCTGCTTTCCTAATTACACAACGCACTGTCTCTGGATGTACTTTCTTATTAAACCTGTCCACAATTCGGAAGAAAGTTTTGGTGCACTTATTCTTGGATTAGTTTTAACTATTCGTAGTACGAACCGTTCTTCTCGCTCAGATATTTTCTTTGGTTGACCTGTTTGTGGTATACTCTCTATCCTATCCTCTTTTTCGTATCGTCCTATAATATTTCCAACACTACTCTTGAACAAATTTAGCATATTGCCTATTTGTCTTTGACTTTTATCTCTTGGACGATTGTATATAATCAGTTGCCGCTCCTCAAACGTAATGTTGGGTCCTCTTCGCCCCATATCACTCTTGTTAGCTTCGGTACATCCACACAGCACAGAGACCACACCTGATATCACCTGATACTGAACTGAATACCTTGAGTGGATAATAATACTGATCGGCCCAATATTAAATTGATGCACTCTTACGGTATTTCAAGAAAAATAATGCAAATAATGTCTCCTGATGATTGAAATATATTTACCAAGTTATAGTGACTATAGTGCAATACTTACTTCTCTTACTTTTAATTTTACAATATATTTAAATTTAAATGCAAAATGTGATTCTGCACATATAGTAAGATAGCACTGGCCCAATATTAAATTGATTCACTGTATATATTGGGTGGATGTATAAATTAATTGCGTTTTTGTTTTGCATCACAAAAGGACCTTTGTAAGAAATTTGTTTGGAACTTGTTATTTGTCATTTTAATGTCACAGTATTGTGTTACTGAATGTATAATTAATTTTTCAATTTTAAACAAAGTTTGTGTTAGTTATGGGCGAAAGAATATGAAGTGTCAAGTAGGAAAAAGAAAGAACAATTCGACACATTCTTTTGCTTGAGTTTAACCGAGGAGTGAAGATACATCGAAGGCCATCAGAACCGTTTTTGCCGTTTATGGAGACACCACCATAGAAAATGCTTTTCTCGTTTCAAAGAGGGCCAGTTTTACATGAATGATTCTCCACATTTAGGAAGACTGTCCAATATTGTTGAAAAAAATTTGAACGCTATAAATCACAGTCACCTACGTCAATGAAATCGAGAATTGCTCAGTATAATCGTAACAATCAACCATCGTGCGACATTTACATTTCATGGGAAAAATTAAAATAATCGATCTATGGGTACCGTACATTTTGAGCGAAATCAGGACGTTAGTATTTGTATCTATTAAATTGCTCGTCATTGTTTAACTCATCAACAATATCTATCATTTTTCTTCCAGATTATTACTGGTGACGAAAATTATAGCAACAAAAAGAACAGAAAGAATGGCTGAACCCTAACAACTGAGCTTTAAAACTAGGGCGAAGAGATCTGTTTTTTACTTCTAAATTAACTTTGACTAGTATGGCGGATAGTGTTGGTATTATTTGAGACCGTACTTTACCCCAGGAGACTACAAGTTTAAGTATTACTGGAGTTTTTAAGTGGACGACGGACGTGCATCTAGCAGGCGAACTACTTGACTGGCGGGACACGCGACTCTTGTTTCGTATAGCGGGGTATAACGGAACATTGGACATTTTAGCAATTACACTAATATTTAAAATTAAAATTATTTACACTATGTACAGGGTCATTCCACGAGATGAGGGACATAAAGACAAAATTTTATATTTAATCGAAGAAACTGTTCTTTTGCATTAAAAAATTCTCCAATTCATTGACTTTATACAGCATAGTATAAATTTAATTTTGGCGGCATAATTTCTTTGTTCCCAACAAGCAAAGTCGATATGGCTGCTACAGAGGGATTCTGGTGAGATTACATCATTTGATTTTAGGACATAGCTATCAGAATATTAAATTCCATGAAGTTAGTGCTATATTACCTTTGAAAGTAATTGTTTCAGTGCCTGTATGTAGTAACAATGAGTGGAAATATAATCTGTTAAAGTAGTTATCCACTGTTAAAAGAAATACTTAGGTTATGTAACGTTTGTTACAAAAATATTAATTTTATTTCATAATTAGAAAACTGTTTTTTATTTTAAAATGAAACTTTGTATTATCTTACTTCCTCATGTAAGCTACATAAATACTAGACGTTCTGATTTTTAAAATAATAATTTTATATAAATTCTGTGTAACAAACGTTACATTAAATAATAACAAAAGTTACATAACAATGTGGTAACGTTTGTTACACAAAAAATAATAAGATAATCAGATTTAATACATGAAATTATTGATTAATGGCCTATGTTTGGTAGGCCTATATTTAAAATAAGACGTGTTTTAATACGTTTTCATGTTTGATGGGCCATATATGCATTTCAGTATGAAAAAAGCTACAAAATCTGCTGCTGAGAGAATGCGTGAGTACAGAGCTAGAATGGACACAGAAAAAACTCAAGAGAGACTAGAAAAGTGTCGTAATATTATGAGGAAACTTAGGAAAAAGCCAAAATCAAAATCAGAAAAATCTGCAGAAAGAGAAGCCACTAGGAAGCGAGTACAAGAATGTCGTAGAAGACAAAAAGCAAGAGTTTTAAGTTCATGTATTTTGAAAGACGGTTCTTCAGGAAGTCCTCCTTATAAGAGTGCAAATTCTTTTGGAAAGGCTATAAAAAGAGCACAAAGAAACCTTCCAAGGAGCCCTCGAAAACAAACAGCCGTAGTAAGAAAGCTTGCCGAATCATTTAATCTATTAGTACAGCCAGCAAAACATTCCACATCTTCTACATTGTCTATTACTGCAGATACTATGAAAATGGTGAAGGATTTTTATGAATGTGACGATGTTTCCCGCCAACTCCCTGGAAAAAAAGATTTTATTATAATACGTGAGGATGGAAAGAAAGAATATATGCAAAAAAGACTGCTTGTATATCATTTGCGTGAAGTATACACACTTTTTCAAGAGCAGAATCCAAATGTAAAGATTGGTCTATCAAAATTTTGTGAAATGCGACCGAAACATGTCAGGTTGGTCTCTGATAAGGATCAGATAATGTGCTGCTGCCCTTACTGTGAAAATACGCAGTTAATGATTTCAGCAGTGCCCTGGAAAACAAGTGAAAAACCAAAAACCATCCAGGAGCTTCTGAAAGAAACAGTTTGTCAAACTGAAAATAAGAACTGTATGAAAAGAAGTTGCCAAGAATGTGGAGATATTGAATCCACGCTGATTACAAAAATTGATGATGACTGTGATGAGGTTCACACCAAGCAATGGGAAGGTGGACATCTGGTTCAAAAAGATATGTCTATAAATGAATTCTTCACTTATTTCAAGACTCAGCTAACGCAACTATCCAATCATATATACAATAAAAGAAGACAATGGAAGGAACAGCAGAATCAAAAATCATCACTACAACCAGGACAGCTGATTCTCCTAACAGATTTTGCTGAGAACTATGTAGCAAAATTTCAGAATGAAGTTATGGCAGCACACTGGACACACACATCAGCTGAAACATCAACGACAATCTATACTGCAGTTTGCTATTTCCGAAAATCTTCTACTGATGATGTCACAACAATATGTTTAGCAGTCATTAGTGATACACAGAGTCATGGCACTGCTGAAGTTGCTGCTTTCAATGAAATCCTACTAAACTACCTGTCTACATTAAAGCAGTCTCCCATAACTTCAGTTTATCTGTGGACTGATGGTGCTGCACAACATTTTAAAAACCGGAAGGCAATATCATACTTATACACATTATCCAAAATTCTAGGATGTAATGTTGAGTGGAACTATAACGAGTCTTACCATGGTAAGGGCCCACACGATGGTGTTGGAGCTACCCTTAAACGCAGTGTATGAAAGCGAGTTTTACAAGGAAATGCTACCGTGCAAAATGCTGAGCAATTTTATGACATCACAAAATCTAACATTTACAACATACATTGTTTCTATGTCCCTGCTGGTAAAATTGACTCAATTGCTGCAAAATATGTAGAAGAATGGAGAAGTGCATTGCCAGTGGTAGGAATCCAACAAGCCCGATGTGTGAAAATTGCTGCACCAAACACAGTTGGGCTCTTCTCAAATACTGGAGATGTTGAACCATTTAAAAAACATAAAATAAAAGGAACGCAGGAAGAAACAAGCAGTCCTACAAAATCTACTCATTCCATTGATCATGCCATGAATTCAAAATTTTCAGAACTATCAGTTGGTGATTACGTATTGGTTCATTACCCACAAACTGGACAATATTATGTTGGACATATAATCCTTCTCAATTATGTGAGTAATATGTGTAGTGTACAATTCATGAGAAGAAGAGAAGGAAAGAACACTTACTTTGTGTACCCTACAAATGACGATATAGATGAAATATCCCCAGACCTAGTTTTAAGCACATTGCCTAAACCTAAGGAAGTTAGGGGAAAAATTATTTTCAACACAAATTTTACTGTGCTAGTTGAGTAAGAATGTTATTGTACTCTCAAAAATTACCTTTTTTTAAAATTATCACTAGGATGTTCTTTACAAACTGTTCAATTCTGACTCTGTAACGTTTGTTACACTGTTGTAACGTTTGTTACTCTAAGTTTTTAATTATTTTCAAGTAACATACATCTGTAGAATTAAAAACGTTTATGTCATTTAGTTCTGTAATCTTCCTAGATTCAAGCTGTATTTTTTTTATCTGACATAAAATATTGTAAGAACAGAGAATCACAACAGTCTTTCACAACTTGAGAATCCATGTCCTTTGATGTAACGTTTGTTACATTTTTTAAAATTGTAAACCCAAGAACATGCACCATCACAATATTATATTTTTGGTACTATATAATCTTCACACTATCCTCTATTACCAGGTATGTTCCAAAGCATTGCTCTTGTCTACAGTTGACTGCAGAAAAATGTCAAATGTTCAAATCCATGTAAGAATGTAACGTTTGTTACAATGGAATCTCCCTACACTGGAATACGATATTTTAACTATTCATACTGTGTAATAAAAAATGTAGACCTACATTGATCAAACATTGTTAACACTATTAACCTTATGTGAGGTCTGTATTATTATGTAAGGTAGTTTATTTAATAATACAATATCCTACTTATTTGATAAATTGTGTACAACACTTACTTACTTACAAATAGCTTTTAAGGAACCCACAGCATCACTGCCGCCCTCACATAACTCGCCATCGGTCCCTATCCTGTGCAAGATGAATCCAGACTATCATCATAACCCACCTCCCTCAAATCCATTTTAATATTATCCTCCCATCTAAGTCTCGGCTTCCTCAAAGGTCTTTTTACCTCTGGTCTCCCAACTAACGCACTATATGCATTTTTAGATTTCTCCATACGTGCTGCATGCCCTGCCCTTCACAAACCTCTGGATTTAATATTCCTAATTAGGTCAGATGAAGAATACAATGCGTGCAATTCTGCGTTGTGTAACTTCTTCCATTCTCCTGTAACTTCATCCCTCTTACGCCCAAATATTTTCCTAAGAACCTTATTCTCAAACACCCTTAACGTCTGTTCCTCTCCCAAAGTGAGAATCCAAGTTTCACAACCGTACACAACAACCGGTAATATAATTGTTTTATAAATTCTAACTTTCAGACATTTTGACAGCAGAGTAGATGATAAGAACTTTTCAACCGAATAATAATAGGCATTTCCCATATTCATTCTGCGTTTAATTTCCTCCCGAGTGTCATTTATATTTGTTACTGTTGCTCCAAGATATTTGAATTTTTCCATCTTTTCGAAGGATAAATCTCCAATTTTTATATTTCCATTTCGTAGAATATTCTGGTCACGAGACATAATCATATACTTTGTCTTTTCGGGATTTACTTCCAAACCTATCGCTTTACTTGCTTCAAGAACAATTTCCGTGTTTTCCCTAATCGTTTGTGGACTTTCTCCTAACATATTCACGTCATCCGCATACACAAGAAGCTGGTGTAATCCGTTCAATTCCAAACTCTGTCTGTTATCATGAACTTCCCTAATGGTATATTTTAGAGGGAAGTTAAAAAGTAAAGGTGATAGTGCATATCCTTGCTTTAGCCCGCAGTGAATTGAAAAAGCATCAGATAGAAACTGGCCTATACGGACTCTGCTGTAAGTTTCACTGAGATACATTTTAATTAATCGAACTAGTTTCTTGGTAATACCAAATTCAACTCGTGTTCTACAAAGACTAGTTACATTCCACGTAGCAATTCTCATAGCCTTATTCCTTTGCTGTGGTCGTGCCAGAGAATCAGTCCCATTCCGTGGCTTATTGTATGGATTCGTAACAAGCTGTTTTTACGGTGGTGGGTTGTTAGCCCTTCGCCCAACCCCCAAGCTCGAGGACCAATCCTTATCAGCTGTTCACGACTGCTTATTTAATATATTCGCAGCTACCCTCCATATCTGGAGGCCGTACAATAGTTTAAATAATGTTTGAACAATGTAAGCATTCATTTTTACGATAATGTAAATAGTGAAAACAGCGTATTATAGTGTCGTCTACATAGTGTGAAAGCACTGTCAGACACTGACTACTTTCAAAAGCCGATTGTTAGAAAGACTGCTGCTTTTCGTCTTTAGAATATGATCTTTCTTCGAATATTACTTTTGTAGAATATAATTTTTATTTTTAATATACAAATTTTCCTTCAGTTTGTTAATCATTTCTTCGATCTAAATTGTTTTATTTAACATTAAATTGTGCTTGCTTAACTCTTGGGAATACATGTAACTAATTACATCTATGTTTTCCTCTTATAACAACAATAATTTATTTTTATTTATTTATTTACTATTATTCTTTATACTAAACTGAGAATTTTTAACATAAATGTTAAATCCATGATTTTATATGGCTGTGAAACCTGGAAAATAACAAACTATTATCAATCAACTACAAGTTTTTATTAATAGATGTTAGAGAAATATATTAAACATATTCTGGCCGGTCGAGATATCCAACGAAAACCTATGGTTAAAAACTAAACAAACACCAGTTGAACTTTAAATTTGGCATAGGAAGTGGGGAAGGCAGGGACATACACTTCGCCGACCTCCAGATGACCCCGCCAGGAAGGCATTGGATTGGAAGGCAGCAGAGGAATTGGCAGACCCAAGATAACATGGAAACTAACTGTACTCACAGAAGCAAAAACGATGGGGAAGACATGGAGTGAGATTAAGGCGTTGGCCAGGAAGAGAGTCAGATGGAGAAGCTTTCTGAGAGCCCTATGTTCCACATAGGAATGATGGGAATATTGATTGATTGATTATTCTTTATTGTTCTGTACAATAGCCAGAGGTCAATAACAGTACGGCACAAATTATAATTACAATATGGCAAAATTGATAATGACAAAATAAAAAAAACTGCACAAAATAATTATTACACATAAAGACAATTACAATTAATGACAACAATGACGATGAATGGACAGAATAAGGGATGACTTTAAAATACATAATCAATAATACAATGACGATACTACTGATGATACAATGATAATTAAGTATAATGCCTGAAAGAATACATAAATGATAAATCATTGTAAACAGCAAACTAAATCTATACATTGAAGAGATCGAATTCACAGCCATGCATGTTGGCATTTTTAATGCATCTGGAGATTGGTGAAAGAAATTTCAAATATATATTATAGAAAAGTTTGTGGGCTCTTATATCTTCCGTTGGAATACGTAAAGTAATATTGTTTAAGCAGGCGTCACAGGATATATCACCTTTGAGGACCTTGAGATAATCTAGCTCATGGCGTCTAGCATATAGATTTTGACAATTAAAATATTCACATGTTCTCTCGTAACTATACCCGGAATTAATGAGCAGAAATGTGAATGAACATAAAGATATAAAGTTTCTTTGTATATTTTCTAATTTAGCCGAATCTGTAATTGTAATCGAGTTCCAAGCACCAATGTATAGTAGAGCATTAAAAGAGAACCAGACGTGGAAAAAGAATAAGTTATTGACCGTATTTTTCCCAGCGTTCTGATTGCGTGAATGTAAATGTAATTAACGTGACTATGAAAATACAATTTACCGTCAATGAATATTCCCAAATCTTTTACACAATCCGTTCTATTAATTATAACATTATTTAGATAATAATTAAATTTCAGTGAAGAAGTTTTTCTGGAAAAGGTTATTACATTAGTTTTGGAGACGTTAATTTTCATACCATTGTCTTCCGACCATAGCAACTGAGTTAATGTCACATTGAAGTGATATAATAATAATGATAATGATAATAATAATATATTATTATTATTATTATTATTATTATTATATTATTATTATCATCATTTCATTGTTTTCTGTATTTATGTTCCTTATACTTGCTATGTATTTTTATAGCGGATAAGTGGAAGGGAGTCGTTATGGGCTTAACTCTGCCAGTGCCAGTAAAAATAAATCAAATATATAAATGAACAAATAACTTAAATTGTAGGAGAGGTCATCGTAGTATCAATCTTTACCACTAGAATGCATTTTCAACAGTCTTTGAGGTTTAGTTCTGAATCGTGAATTGAACGTCAAATGCAGCACAAACAAGATGCAAGTGTTCCTAATAGTACCTACGCCACGCGCCAAGAATGACATCACACCAATATAGTCTAAATACATTTAATTTTATGTTCGTACGCCCTGGGATAGAATAAGGTCCCTAGTTATATCTTTGGATCGTACTGGACTGGGAGATAATGTGCCTGTGAAAACCGACCACGGGAGGCAACAGATCCACACTCGAAATTAAAACCGTGGAGAATAATTGTCGACAGCACCCCTTATCACTTATATGCCAGATTCCTCAGCCTTACAGACTTTGACGGCAACAACTTTTATCAATTTCACTATGCTGCCATAGTTACTGCACAATAAGTCATGTTATAACTAGAGCTATGAAGTTAAAACCAAAACTGTTTAGTTGTGTGAGCTTGGGCTATATCCTTACCAAGTGAAAAGTAATAGCGCATGTCTCAATGTCAGTGAACCAGAATGACAAAATATACAGCTGGGTGATAACCAAACATGTGCTGCAATCTTCCACAGCCTTAGAATAAGAAAATAATAAACGATTAATATAAAAAACAATAATTTGTAATTACAGTGGAGCATCGCTTATCCGAAAACCGATCAACCGAAACATCGGTTAAGCGAAAGCGTTCCAGTTGGCAAATTCAAATTTACGCGCGCGTCATATAGAAGTTTTGCTAGAGCTGTTTGCGAGATTTAGCGGCAAAAAACCGAGTCTCAGCTCTGAAGCTAAAAGAAAAAAAACTTCTTTTCCTAAAATGTAGGCCTACTTTAATGACCATTTTAAACTTGTCAAATTAGGCTAGTCAGTTATATGTGTTATTTGTAAGACGTGTGATACAAAATATATACTGGATGTTCAGTTTTCTGTTTAATATCAGTGTTTCTTTGGTTCATACGGCTCCTATGACACCGGTGCAATTTGTTTTCGTAAATGATCGGTTATCCGAAAAATCAGTTATCCGAACATTCCTCCCCCCCCCCCGTCCTCAATTGTTTCGAATAATCTATGATTTACTGTATAAACTTCGTAAGTCCCAAACTAAAATAATTTGCCCATACATATAAAAATAACATACAAAATATATAATTAAGATTCTAGCCTCATTACAAATAACAATAAACATTTTTATTTTATCATAAGAAATACTCTTTTTATGTTCAGGAAAAAAATATTCATACTCTGAAAATATTCGTTCTACATCATAAAACGTTGCTGGAGCAAATCTGAAATATAATATAGTATATCTTACCATTATCAAGTGAACAACTACTTTATAATCTAATCTCGTATGTGGAACATAATATTAAACCCATAATTGTTTTCAAGAAAATTATTTTATTTATTGTACATGTGTTGTAATGACAGCTAGGAAGTTCGTATCGTAATTCTAATGTAGAACTTTGACTGTAACGCAACCCAATGCATAGCAGCACGAGACTCAACATTTAACGAAGAATAATCCGGGAAAAAATAAACGTGTTACACATTCCTGTTTGTATAATATTATTCGATAATAGACGAGTTTACTTTTTTGGAATCATGCATAATATTAACATTATGTAAATAATACAATAATAACAGAATAGTTCACTTTGTTCAGAATTTAAAATAATATTAATATAAATTAACAATATTCTTCAAACTATTCACGACTGTAGATAGGTCCACAGAATGCCACTATGCTTTGTTTTCATGAACATACTATGTAACGTCTGTAGCAAGCGAGAACAGGGCGAGGCGCGGGTGATTATACTCCTCGCTGTACTCAACTGAAATGTACTGTTTTGGTACAAATTACCTACCTATGGTTATAACTCTCATTTGAATTGCATGGAGCAACTGTACTTGCATCTAGCGGTCGTTTTCAATCGACGGTAGCGATCATGGTGATTGTTCTCTTCCACATGTTACCTTTTTTAACATGAGGATGGCCAATCTGTTGTATAGTGATCAGTAGAGACCGGATTTTAAAGGGAAAATCTGTTATCAAAAAAGGACAAAAATGGACAAAAAAGGGAAAATTATAGCCAAAAAAAGGACTTGAAAAAGGACAATATTAGTCTCCAAAACACACTTCAACACATTCATGGATATACATGCCACACACAATTTTACATTTATCTCTTCACAACATAAGGAAAGTATTATATTTGATATAGTCAAAAAAGTACTTCAAAAAGGACTATATTACTCCCTCAAAATGGTGCTATTTTAATTAAAAACACACTTCAGCACATTCATGGAGACACACAGCACACAGAAGCTTATATTTAATCGCTTCACAACATAAGGAAAGTGTTTTATTTGATTACATTCAACATTTCAATGTTTAAATATGATACTGCCCCTTTCAATGCAGAATTTCATTATAAACAGAAAATGACCTCTCAATATCATCTGAAACTAGAGGGGAAAATTTTCTTTTTATCCCAATCTCTAAATCAGTACTCTTTACTACTTTTTGAATGTCTGAAATCAGAAGAAGAATGATATTTATTTTCGATTGCTCAGGAAGTTATAGGCCTATCGCAAAAAAATATAGGAAAATTATCTAAATTTAGACAGTATGTTGTAAATATTCAGATTGTCAATGTTAATACAGATAATACAATATAATATTTGTTTTATTCAGTCTTATGACAAATCAATTATTAAAACAATGACATATATTTCATAACATGTAGTCATTGAGTTTTATACAAAGTAAGTTACGAACGTTTTCGCCCATTCAGGCATCTTCAGGTTCTGTGTACAATATCTCATTATTAATCTGTATGATAATTGCAATGACAGTCGATGAGATGGACTGTTTAAAATTGATCATGATATATATATATATGTGTGTGTGTGTGTGTGTGTGTGTGTGTGTGTGTGTGTGTGTGTACAAACATATGCATAATTAAAATGTAATCATGTTACAAGGTTATAAAATTGTGAAAATTGTGAACACGTAGTGTTTTACATTTTAAACTTCATAATACTCAGTGTAGATCTTGTTTTGTAGATTCCATTAAAATGATGAATTGTATCTAAAATATATAATTATGAAATAGAAAAGAGCAAACCTTCAAACTTAAAAGTGTGATTGGATTGAATTATCAAATGTACTCACGTTATTAAAATGTGGCAACTGCACAGGCTGTTGTGATATATCATTATGATCTGAAGTAGTGTTTATCTGGGTAATGAAAACTTTAATGTCAAAAATTTGGAAAATTTTAAAGTATTGAAATATACTAATTATGTGAACATACTTTTCTATTTCATAATGATATATTTCAGATACAAGTCATCATTTTAATGGAATCTACAAAACAAGATCTACACTGAGTACCATGAAGTTTAAAATGTAAAACACTACGTGTTCACAATTTTCACAATTTTATAACCTTGTAACATGATTACATTTTAATTATGCATATTATGCAAATCTAGTCTTTCAGGTGAAGCTCCCTGTAAAGCAGATTTGAATAATTTCAAGGGAAAAATTGTTCCGGGGCCGGGTATCGATCCCGGGACCTCTGGTTGAACGTACCAGCGCTCTACCACTGAGCTACCCGGGAACTCCACCCGACACAGTCTCAACTTTTCCCTTTATATCCACACAACTCGCGTGGGCTGACGAAACGCCAGAGACCCACAACGAGTGCACACAATCTCTGTGTGACTTGGAATTGTGGTTTTCTGTTAACGTACACAGTAACGTATATATTATGGAAATCTAGTCTTTCAGGTGAAGCTCCCTGTAAAGCAGATTTGCATAATTTCAAGGGAAAAATTGTTCCGGGGCCGGGTATCGATCCTGGGACCTCTGGTTGAACGTACCAGCGCTTTACCACTGAGCTACCCGGGAACTCCACCCGACACCGTCTCAACTTTTCCCTTTATATCCACACAACTCGCGTGGGCTGACGAAACGCCAGAGACCCACAACGAGTGCACACTGCTTTACAGGGAACTTCACCTGAAAGACTAGATTTGCATAATATAGGCCTATACGTTACTGTGTACGTTAACAGAAAACCACAATTCCAAGTCACACAGAGATTGTGTGCACTCGTTGTGGGTCTCTGGCGTTTCGTCAGCCCACGCGAGTTGTTTGGATATAAAGGGAAAAGTTGAGACGGTGTCGGGTGGAGTTCCCGGGTAGCTCAGTGGTAGAGCGCTGGTACGTTCAACCAGAGGTCCCGGGATCGATACCCGGCCCCGGAACAATTTTTCCCTTGAAATTATTCAATTATGCATATGTTTGAACATTTATATATATATATATATATATATATATATATATATATATCATGATCAATTTTAAACAGTTCATCTCATCGACTACCATTGTAATTATCATACAGGTTAATAATGAGATATTGTACACAGAACCTGAAGATGCCTGAATGGGCGAAAATGTTCGTAACTTACTTTGTATAAAACTCAATGACTACATGTTATGAAATATATGTCATTGTTTTAATAACTGATTTGTCATAAGACTGAATAAAACAAACATTATATTGTATCATCTAAATTATCTAAATGTTTGGATATTCTGTCAAAAAAGGACCAAAATAAGAGATTTTTTAAAAGGGGAAAAAAGGAAATATGAACTAACAAAGGGAAAAAAAGGAAGTCAAAACCACATAATTTGATCGGTGGAAGATAGTTTTGAACATCGTAATTAATTATTTCATGTTTCGTGTTGAAATAAAGAAAAGGGATTCCCTTTAAAATTCGGCCTCTAGTGATCAGGGACAGCCCGTAATATGTTATGTCTAAAACACATTATTAATCAGTTGAAAAATGTATAGCACATATGAAGATAAAGAGCGAACGTGTCAAGAGAGTTATCAAATGAAGTAGTCATGTTTTATATGGAAGTCTAGGATTTGACATTTGAGAAATTTTTCGAGATACAATATTGGTTCTTATTGTACTCAATGGGCTGATTTAATGTCCTGATGATTTCATGCAGTAATTTCTAACAGTTCTGTATGTTTACGAGGTACACAAATCGGAAATGAGTTTCAATCAAGCAGAGATCAATGAAGAAGAGCTTGGGATTTGTTAATCGTCTGGTGCGTGGTAATGAAAAGCAATTAAATTCAAATTTCCATCGGTCAGAAAATGTGTTTACAATAACCAGACTCGGGAAGGGGGCTAATGAATGTGTCAGCAATTATGAACTATGGAATAAATATTGTGGTGGGAATGATAAAATTCTCCTTTCCTTTGTTCGATTATCGTGGCTGTCATATTACGAACCGAATTGCTGTTGGGAAGGCACTGTGATGCATTACATAAGCAATAATTTCATTTGGAAATAAATGTGGCGAAATAAAGATTTTTCAATTCTTTCTGCGTTACCTTGTTTTGAAATGTGAAACTATTATAATAATTATGTCTATATCAAATTCTGAACAGATTTATACTCGAACCAGCGCCGCGAAAGCATCAAATCATACAGATCTATAATGTTCATTAAAATTTCAATATATTAACAAAGAACGTTTGAAATAGGATTTTACAATACTGAGTCAATTGCAAGGGTACCTAGTGTCTGTGGAATTGGTCATAGCGCGATGAGATAGAAGACTTGCGAGAGATAAGGTGGCATTTGTCTTACAGTTAGAAAAAATCTCGTAGGCTATAAAACCCCTACCAGGTATCAGGATTTAAAGTTCCCGATTGTAGCATGCAGTGAGATGACCATTTGCTTACATCTCTATTTTTCAGTTTGTAGGCCATTTCATTCTGAACTACTGAATTTCAAGAATTGTACATTAGCGATGAATTTATTTTCACCTTGCGTATTTATTCATGTATGTATGTATGTATGTATGTATGTATGTATGTATGTATGTATGTATGTATGTATGTATGTAGGCTATGTATGTATGTATGTATGTATGTATTTATTCTGGTAGAATTAAGGCCATGAAGCCTTCTCTTCCACACTACCAGAAGTGAAATACATAATGAAACAATGACAAAAATAGTAAAGTCATACTTAAATATAAATATAATTTTCATACACATTAACAAGCTTACACGGGCTATAATGAAATATTAACTGAACATGATACATAATTAAGTTATTTACAATTCATATCCTAATTCTACTTTATGATAGACCTAAATGACAATTTATATGCACAGAATAACCTATAAAAATCGGCTAACACTCACAAATCAATTTCATGAAAAAGTAGACCTATGTAATTCTTAATTCTTAATTTAAATTGATTAATCGTCCGGCAATCCCTAACATGACGAGGTAAGGAGTTCCATAGGCAACAAACTAACACTGTGAAAGAGGATGAACAGAAAGAAGTACGGTGACGAGGAATGGATAGTAAGGCCCGATGTTGATTCCGTAACGTTGTAAGGTATTCAAAGCGAGTTCTCAGATATTTTGGAGTAGAAGTGAACAATATTCTAAACAGAACAGACAAAGAATGTGCTATTCTACGTTCCTTTAAGCGGACCCATGAAAGAACTTCAAAATATGGCGTTATATAGTCAAATTTACGAGTATTGCAGATGAAGCTGACATACACATTATGAACACGTTGTAGTCTTTCAACTAAATTTACAGTTATATTTGTCAAGAGAGAATCGCAGTAATCAAAATGGGGTATCAATACCGACTGAATAATGTTTCTTTTTATGGAAAGAGGCAGACAGTTTCGCAAGTGATTTAGAGAGTGGAGCAATGGAGTATCCTGTGGTTTCTAATCTTAACAAGTCCATTTTATTGATACAATACCACAACAACTGCTGGATCAATGCAAAGGTAAGTTTTTTTACGTGTTGACATTTTATTATAAATTATAGGCCTACCATACACGGTTATTAAATAAAACATCGAACAAATTCGAGGATTTGATTTTTGAAAACTAATTGATGTAAGTTATTCAAATAAAAGGGGTTGAATTAAAATAATTCTAATTATATCATCTCCTTCTATGAAGTAAACAGAGTTATGAAATAACAGATCAACCAGCAAACCAATTCTAGAGATATTGTGGTATTTAATTACAATTAAAACTCAATTTTGAGAGTGGAAAATAAGAAACCATGTGTTCCGGTATCTTTTTAAGATAATTCAACTATGTGCCGGTTGATGACACCAAAATCTTATTTTTACAAAATTGCTAGTTGGACTGTTGTTGCATGACTCCAAGCATAAGTAGGAAGTATTCCAATATTTCAAAAATTCGATTCTAGAATTTTCACTCAAACAAACATTTCAAAATCTCAGACAGTACATACAGTTTTGTCTCTCTCTCTCTCTCTCTCTCTCTCTCTCTACATAGGTCTCGCAAGCACGGAATACCCTCGGAAGGAATGCGAATCACACACTGCGATAGGGAAGAGCGGGCGACAGGAAAGATCACGAGATAACTTGAATGATATTCAAGAGTACAGTCGGAAGAGAAATGACATTGATGGAATCAGTCTTGCGTTGTGATAGTTACATTACGACTTTAGTTTGTTCCATTGCATATGAATGCGTGTCTTGTATCGCACAGTATTATTATTTCATTCGTAAACATACGTTTTGCGTTTAATTTATTTTAGTAGGTTATTTTACGACGCATTATCAACATCTTAGGTTATTTAGCGTCTGAGTGAGATGGTGATAATGTCGGTGAAATGAGTCCGGGGTCAAACACCGAAAGTTACCCAGCATTTGCTCATATTGGGTTGAGGGAAAACCCCGGAAAAACTTCAACCAGATAACTTGCCCGGACCTGGAATCGAACCCGGACCACCTGGTTTCGCGGCTAGACGCGCTGACCGTTACTCCACAGGTGTGGACTGCGCGTTTAATTAGCTTAGAATTTTTCTCTTGCTACGTTCTTTATTTCCACGGTGATGTCCTCATTTGTTCATCTCCTTGGAAGAGACAGTACTTCCATGTGCTCGCACCTCTCCCACCTCGGCGCGCCAACATATAGGGTAAACATTGGTAATTTCGTGGCAGTGGTTATTTCGTGATACTTTTTCTTTGCTCTTTCGTGCACTAACCAATGGTGTTAAGAGACTCAAATTTCCGCCAAGGGATAGCATATGTTATCCGGTTTCCAGAAACATACAGCTACGCTTTGTGTGACTATTGTAGCTGCTTCAGTGAGCTTTTATGTTTGGAGAGAGCAAGTTAGCATCGACTTCTCAGGCGTACAAATTTTGTGGATGTTTGTAATTACATTACAGGCTTATTACTAAAGGTAAGCATATGATATTTGGTACAATAATTTATTATATCTTAATGAAATTTTAGGAAATGTTTTTGGAATTTTAGATACAGCTGTACTAGCCATGCAGGCTTAGCTTTACTGATAGAAATCTTAGCTAATTGAGGCGAAATTTTGTTGAGCATTAAGCGTTACATTTTATACTCTTTTAAAAACTGTATTACAATACGAATTTTAGAAATCTGAAGATAAGATGTGTTAACAAAAAAGAAAAGGGGGACGCAATGGGTTGAGTGTAGCTTCTGTTTGAGTGGTTATCATGCTAAGTGCCAATGATAAGTGCTAGATGAATTACTTGCAAGAATTGTGACAGAAGATGAAACATGGCTCCACCATTTTGGACCGGAGACAGAGGCAGACAATAGAGTGGCATCATGCAAATTCACCAAAGAAATAGAAATTCAGAAGTGCACCTTCGGCAGATAAAGCTATGGCAACTGTGTTTTTCGATTCAGAAGGACTCTTGCCTGTGGACATCAAGCCACACGGAACCACCATTAATTCTGACGCGTATGTGGCAACTCTCAAGAAACTTCAAGCTCGACTGAGTCGTGTTCGACGACATCGGGAGAAGCAGGATATTCTGCTATTGCACGACAACGCACAGCCATATGTCAATCTCAAGACCACAGATCAGATCAGAAAATTCGGATAGACAACACTGAAACACCCGCCTTACAGTCCTGAACTGGCACCGTGCGATTACCATCTCTGGTAAACTGAAGGATGCCTTCGCGGAACGAGGTTAGAAGATGACTCCTTTATGCACGCTGCTAAAGAGTGGCTCAGACATTTTGATCCAGACTTTTACCGTGCTGGTCTACAGACCCTCGTTCCTAGGTTACGTAAGGCAGTTGAAAGGGACGGGGATTATGTGGAAAAGTGGCATTTTGTTCTTAAACGATGTATCTACATTCTGTGAAAATAGCGAAGCTATAGAATAAAAATATATTTAAAAAAATGTTATGCATTGCTTTTAGAGTTACCCTAGTAATATAGGCTATAGTAAAGTCCGTAATAAAAGTGTTCACCCTTTCAGGACAAAGAAGATCCCTTTTTGATTTCAATTTTTACTTTGATTTCATTCTAATTATGTGTTGATATGTATTTCTATGTTTTCTTGCTATGAATATTAGACGGAATTACAATGTTTGAAGTCTTGTAACAATAAATGAGAATTTCATTTGCCTTTAATTAATTTTTCCACAATTCTTCTACCTCTCACGAAATTATCAATGTAATATCACGAAATTACCAAGGTTATCACGTAATAACCAACCTTTTAGCTTAAGTTGTAAACGTGGTTTTTGGCACTTGTTCAAGAACGTGTCCAATCTTTTATGTTTCCAGATTTGTACAGCAAATTGTCGTCTTTTAGATTAAAAAATCGGAATAAGGATATATTTACACATTTTCATTTTAAATTAATTTTCATGAAGTTATCACGAAATTACCAATGTTTACCCTACACGGCAAAACAGACAGCAACGCCACCTTTGGTTTTCGGTAATCGTTTCTTGCGCGCTCTATTTATTTTAAACTACTGAACGTAATTTCTCTTTTAGAGTGATGAGAGTGGTTTAAAAATAACAGAAAGTCGTAGTTTATCCAAATTTAACAAAAGACGATTTATTTCAAGGCTTTATTCCTACGTAAGACCTTGTGGCTGACAGACAGTGTTACTGCAAAAACGTTTGTGTTGGGGATATAAATTTTCACATAACTGTAATCTACTGGCGTTGTCAGACAAGTTTTAGGTCTTAAAACAGTCTCTGTCCGAAATAATTTATAAAGTGAACGTAACCCAAATTTCAAGGTAATAGAAAAATATTGATTGCATTAAATCAGTTCCTTCATAGTTTCAAATGTTCATAATGCTCTTTACACTAGAAGGTCTATATTTTCTTGAACTACTATTTAACCCAGATATGCCTACTGTCCTATTAAAAGAACAGTTGTCATTGTTTGATATTATCCTCTCTACAGTTAACGCATTTGCTTTTTCACAGGGTCACTATTACTGGTCTTAATTAGAGGCTTGCTAGGTGTGGTAAGACTGGTAATTAGGGTTCTGGTCATCGTTGAGTTTCAGATGTGGACGTGAGAATTGTTCGCTTATTTCAGCTATGGCATCCGAGACGCAATTCAATAAGAATGTTAAATATTTTTACAGTTCGGAATTATTTTACAAATTGTTGTAGATCAAATGACTCCTAATAAACATAAATATAAGGTGTAACCACAATGCGTTCGAAATATCTATTCATTGCGACATGACAATGACGAAAACTTATGTATCCTTTTAAAAGGACAGTAGGCATATTCCCATATATTTTGAAATTGTTTCGCTTTTTCAATTTTAGTGCATTTTCCCTGCATGAAATGCTATCTACGTTTTTAAAATTATGCTACGGGCGAAATTTCATCTCAAATACAGACATATCACTATAATGCAGCTTACAAATGCCACACAAAGTTCGTGTGCACTCAAAATTGGGTTTCTGGCGTCTTGTCAGCCCACTGAGGTGTGTGGATATGAAGGGAAAAGTTGAGACAGTGTCGGGTGTAGTTGCTGGGTAGCTAGTCGGCAGAGCGTTGGTGCGCTAAGCCAAAGGTCCCGGGATCGATACCTGGCTCCGGAACAATTTTTCCTTTGAAATTATTCAAGTCTGCTTCACAGGGAGATATGCCTGAAAGCCAGATTTGCACAGCAAGATCTCTTTACAAGTGGAGGACTGGTGACGTTCTGGAGGGAGGTATTGAACAGACATAAGTTTCTATTGTTTTTCCATTTACAATTTTTGGAAGAGGTCTTATTTTCTATATAAATTGTCATTTTCATAACAATGTAGATTTTAGAAAATGAACTGAAACCTGTGTTTCGACATTGCCACAACAACTGCTTCATTATATGTATCGTCACTTCTCTCCCAATATAACCTCCTCCTCGAAACTTCAACACTCTTTTTGCCTATTACTTATTTTTACGTATCAATAGCAATACGGTACTATTCAATGACGAAAGCATTCCAGAGTTATAACGAATTTAGCCACAATGCATCATTCTTCAGAATAATATTAGTAGTAATAATAAAGAAACTATAATAAAATAACAACGTAATAATTTGTTAATAATAATTATAATAATAATAATAATAATAATAATAATAATAATAATAATAATAATAATAATTGTAAATTACAACAATTACATTGTTTCCTTTCATGCAAGCATAATATACACTTATTCCTCAAAATGTATGCTCATATGCCTACTGTCCTTTTAAAAGGACACCTGTTTCTAGCTCAACCAGTTACAACTAGAATGTTTCGAACACCATACAAATACTTCAGTTATATACTACATTAAATGAGATTTGAAAAATACACAAAAATTGCAAAAAAATATTTCAGGCATATCTGGGTTAAAAGACATACATTAGTTAAATCGCTTGATAATACGTAGACATCCTAACAAAATTATGATAAATTACACATAAAAGCTGTAACTTGCAATAAGCATTACAATACTTGATTTCATTTCTAACTGTACAGTTTGCTTAATCCATGCAATTAATTTCTCACAAATTTACGCGAAGTAACTAAATGTATATTATGTCCGCCTCCTTGGTCTCGAGGTAACGTGCTGATCAAGGTGGCCCGGGTTCGATTCCCGGTCGTGAAGTCAGGGGGATTTTAATTCGGACGTCTTCACGGGGACTGGTTGTCTATCCATTGTCCCAGTGTGTGTGGTGTCTCGCTGTGACCCTCGGGTACTCTGACCCAGTAAACGGGGGAATCCTGCAGTGTGTGCGTGTATTCAGTAGAGTTGTGGGTCTAGGCATAATAAGCGGTACCGAAATTAGAGACAAAAATGTATATTGTAATAATTTATACAATTATTTTTATATTTATGGCAATGAACATTTAAAAGTGATAAGAAGTTTAGAATAAATTACTCTTAGTTATTTTTGTCTCTCATTGGTAACAAACTGGTTAATTATAAAAGATGCTATCCTACAACAATGACGTGTTTTTCATTATCTATAGTGACCATGCATGACTTGAATAGGGGTATTGGAATCGAACAAAATTCGCAATAAAAGTAGAAATAACCCTGCATATAATAATTAGTTTCTCCTTAATACTTTGGTCTTGAAACATATTGGCTGGTAAATTAATTAAATTCTTCCACTTAAAACAAATCGTTAAAGACGTCCTTTGCCATCTTGTGTTCTTTCAGATACAGATTAATTCGATTATTATTATTATTGTTATTATTATTATTATTATACTATTATTATTGCTATTATTATTATTACTACTATTATTATTATATTTCATATGCATCACGTTAGAATAAATTGATTCATAACAAATGAATATAAACAAAGTCTGTCAGTCCTTTCTTAATACACACCTCGACAGGTGCTGCATTACCCACTTTACACAATCCAACAACTCTAGAGTTAAACAAAACTTCAACAAATGCTTAATGTCATCACAAGAGGAAGTCTAGAGGATTAAGTTTCTGAGAGGGAAATGTAAAATAACAGACTCATAACGTTACTTTGAATTCTAATATAGTATCCATGGTCGTTATTTCTGAATTTGTGAGAAGAAAACCTGTCACAAACAGAAAGTTACAATACTAAGACACTGAACTAGCAAAGTAATCGATTGAATTGACGGTGAAAGTATATACGTTGTATGTGAAAATTGGGAAATCGCTACTAATCCGTGGCATTTTTGACATACAGTCAACTCTGGATATAGTGAACTCGGTTATAGTCAACATTCGGCTATAGTGAACCTAAATCGTTGGTCATTAAAGTGTACATTAAAATTTCCGTTTATAGTGAACACTCGCTTCGGTTATAGTGAACCTAAAACCAGAACGTCTCCAAAAATATTTAATTTCAAAATGGACAAAATAGTAATAATTTAGGAAACTCCTTCTGCTATAATCTTCCAAGAATATGTTCAGAACAAAATCTCAAACCTTCTACTCTTTAAATGCATTGAAAGACAAAGGATTTTTTCAGCTTCCTGGATAGCTTGAAACATTTTAAAGAGAATAGTGTACGCAGTGAGGGATATAGAAAGGACTGTAGTTCTGACTCATTTAAGAGAGGTTATTAGAATAATAGGAAGAGAAAGTGTTTCCTTTGTAAAAGGAGTAGAGTGATGACCAAATAGTAAATACAAGAAGGATTAGAGTATAATGGTCCTCAACCCTTCCTATCGCATCTTAGTGATAGTGAACCCTGGGAAATTCCAAGGTCGAGTACACAATACCATACCTCTAGTGGGCATAGGTGCGAAATCGGTCAGTGCCTACTACCTACATGGCTAGATTAGATTCAAGTTTTGAACGTAAACATCAGGATGTCGAAGAGTAAAGTGTTTAAGTTGGAAGATACAGCGAATATTAGTACTGATATTGAACGTGGTCTGTCCCAAACGGACATTAGTACTGTATGTATAGGAGTAGTATAAAAGGAGACACTTCGGTTTTAGTGAACCTCGGTTATAGTGAACGAAATAACAGAAGTTTACTATAACCGGAGTTGACTGTACATGGAAACGGAATTCTTTTCATTATTGTGTCTCTGGAGATCCAAATCATCTCGCAAAGTTTGTCAGAGGATTTCACAGACATCCTACCTATTCAGGTAATGTTGAAAGGGCAACACTTAAAACTCCTTTTATAAGTTACTTTTAACACTGAGCCATACTGAATGCTGTGAGAATTCTAAGCAGTATATTGATCTTCACGTCGACACACACTCTAATATAGAGAAGTTACAATAACTTTGTTCTATACTGCGAATTAATTGCCACTTGTGGTAAAAATATTATTCTTACATAGATGATTTTTTTAAAATTATGTTTAAATTAACGTCGCTCGCAACTACCGAGGTTATACTTAGCACACTTAAATGCCATCGATCTGGGCTGGGGTCGAACCCGCAACCTCGGGCACAGAAGGCCAGCACTCTACCGACTGCGCCACACAGGCCGACTGTAGTTGAATTCAAAATATATAGCTGTCTTCAATGGTATTTAAATTAATGTACCGCGAGTTTCTTTCAAAACTTACTGAAATATGTAATTGGCTTATTCATTATACCCAAAGAATATGTGTTATCGCATCTAGGCAACATTGCAACACCATTATGGGCTACTGTAAGAATAAGTTTTATGTTTACAATAATGCAGGGCTGGGCGTCGGGAGCGGATCCAGACTCTAAACGAGGACGCTTAATATTCATCTGTCACTGGATCAACGCTGCGCGGTGTTCGGCGGGGAAGAAAGGGGATGAAGAGAAATCATATGACTCCCAGTGAGAGAGTAGACTCTGCTCTTGCTGCCCCTTCCTGCAATAATGAAACCCTCCCACATATGGGCATTTGGAGTCTTTCAAGACCTCTACATATTTTTTTACAAAAAAAAAATCTTGTTAATATGTATTATCACTCCATTGTAGGACATAAATCACAATCACAAATGAAGGGTTCAGGGAAAGAATGAGATTTGTCCACTTTTTCTTTTAATGAGCTATGATTATTTTGTGGAGCTGGATTCCATGTAGTTTAATCCTACGAATGATAATGTGAACGGTCTAAGTGCTATGACAGATTTCAGATTTGGCATACAAGGAAAGACTATGTAGAGTTACCATGAGAAGAAATTCTATAGGAAGACATGGAAACTAAAATAAGATAACATTGCTGAAAAAGGAGGACTTTTTGAAAATTGGTATGAACAAAATTAAAGATAAAAACAATGGCTCACCTTCGTTAGTTTTTCTCACTAGTTGCTGGATCAGTATTACATCTGTACCCTACTTATCGGTGGAGCCCACTTTGTGCACAAGAGCCTGAAGAGACAAACTTCTATCTTGTAACAAATAACTATGGAATTGTTCACAGGACATGTCGTTGAAATTATATTTCACCATGATGATACCTCTGACTGTCTCCGTCAGCATGCGATTTCGTTCTTTAGTCCATTCAGCAGATATTAGGGAAAATACTCTCAAGACTTCCATTGTGACTTGTATTAAATAAATAGAATTGACATATTTTTAAAAGTTCTCAGAAAGTTTCAGTGCTCGCAGAACTATTGTAATTGAAGAATTTTCACCATTGTTTATCTAAAGTTTAATCTTTGTCCCAAATTAAGTGACTGGCATATCTTTGTACAATGCAGAATAAAACTGATCAAATAGCTTAGAATCATGAATAGTCAATGGGTCATCATTTTTTATGTTTTTATGTGCTCCAGCTTTAACCATTGAAAGCAGTTATATTCATTCATAGATTTCACCATTTGTCTAGATATTCTATGCATAATATCGCACATTGTTCAATATCCATATTAATTCTAGTCGAAATGCGAAATGCCTGACATTAATTTTTTTTAATGCCTGCCGAACAGGATAAAATAATTAAAAAAGAGGACATGTCCACCTTTTGCCGGACGGATGATAACCCTAAGACTATGCTACAGACAGACTTTAAATTACTCTCCTGAGGAATTTAATAAAGTGGACAAAACTTGTAATTTCCGTGTAACCCTTCAAATCATAATTTCTTGCGTAACACAATGTTCATTAGCCTAATCCTTATTACTTGCTGAGCACACTGGAGAAGTTACGTACATGGGCACTTGGAGTTTCTAAGTACCTTGCACTTTTATAACAAAATTTTTGGTTATATATTATCACTTCGTAGCAGCCATAAAGATATAAATCACAAACTGTTATAATAGTTGTTTCGAGCTGTTTCAGTAATTTTATTATTGTACCGTCAAATCAACAATCAAGTTATATTTCCATTTGGATTTTTAATAGCTACATTGGAGAAAAAATGAGAGTATAAGGGTACAGTACATCAGTTATCCACAGATTTAAAAAAGGCATAAAACTCTGTTAAGAGAGAAGTATTATAATATGATATTCTTATTGAATTTGGTATTCCCAAGAAACTAGTTCGATTAATTAAAATGTGTCTCAGTGAAACGTAAAGCAGAGTCCGTATAGGATAGTAGTTTCTATCTGATGCTTTTCCAATTCACTGCGGGCTAAAGCAAGGAGATGCACTGTCACCTTCACTTTTTAACTTCGCTCTAGAATATGCCATTAGGAAAGTTCAGGATAACAGACAGGGTCTGGAATTGAACGGGTTACATCAGATTCTTGTCTATGCTGATGACGTGAATATGTGAGGAGAAAATCCACAAACGATTAGGGAAAACGCGGAAATTTTACTTGAAGCAAGTAAAGCGATAGGTTTGGAAGTAAACCCCGAAAAGACAAAGTATATGATGTCTCGTGACCAAAATATTCTACGAAATGGAAATATAAAAATTGGAGAATCATCTTTCGAAGAGGTGGAAAAATTCAAATATCTTGGAGCAACAGTAACAAATATAAATGAAATTCGAGAGGAAATTAAACGCAGAATAAATATGAGAAATGGGTGTTATTATTCGGTTGAGAAGCTTTTGTCATCTAGTCTGCTGTCAAAAAATCTGAAAGTTAGAATTTATAAATGTTATATTACCGGTTGTTCTGTATGGTTGTGAAACTTGAACTCTCACTTTGAGAGAGTAACAGAGATTAAGGGAGTTTGAGAGAAATGTTTAGGGGAAAATATTTAGGGCTAAGAGGTATGAAGTTACAGGAGAATGGAGAAAGTTACACAACGCAGAACTGCACGCATTGTATTCTTCACCTGACATAATTAGGAGAATTAAATCAAGACGTTTGAGATGGGCATGACATGTAGCACGTATGAGCGAATCCATAAACGCATACAGAGTGTAAGTGGGAGACCGGAGGAAAAAAGTTCTTTGGGGAGGTCGAGACGTAGTTGGGAGGATAATATTAAAATGAAATTGAGGGAGGTGAAATATGATGATAGAGAGTGAATTAATCGTGCACAGGACAGGGATCGATAGCGGACTTATGTGAGGGCTGCAATGAACCTGCGGGTTCCTTAATAGCCATTTATAAGTATGTATAAGTGCCCATCGAATTTTAAGTTTCACATTAATTTATGACAAGAGGGAAAAGAAAAGTTTAAATTATAAAAATAAATTACTGCAGAAAATAAATAAAAAAACACATTTTGGACGGTGGTGATCCCGGTATGAATACGTCATTCACTAGAAATTATCACAAAACTCTGAGGTTTCAAAAGACGCCACGTGCCCTTCGGAGACTAAACTACTGCGGCAGCAGGACGACTAGGTGTCCATTTCCTCCATACTTGAGTTCAATATACTCGTACCTATAAAAACCGCTAATACTCTTGTTTTTTATAACCGGTAAAAGGCCGCACAGTTTTAACATGGTGTATGGTAATTTCTGGGCACCCGGTTGGACCCGGGAAGACAACAGTTTTATCTGCTTGCAATTTCCATCTCCTCTCGTCTGAATCAGACGGTCGTCGTCCACTATCACTTAACACTACGCCCAACTAATTGCGCTGCTCTCAAATGCTTACTTTGAGCCATAATTGCATCTTCTAACATTCCGAGAGTCCCTTGTGTTTACAAGGCAATCCGGACACTGTCTGCTAGCGGCGACTGAGCAATATTAATTACGGTTTGTACTACATTCATCCTTACAGTTTTCATTTTCTAATTGTGAGATGTATAAATATGAAGGTATTGCAATGCAGCAAAAAATAATTTTTAAATATTCCGTGGAAATGTTTATCTTTGCATCCGACAATCAGTAGGCTAATCAGTGATACTGATATATGTATTATTTGTCACTTTCTACCTTCTAACTTCAGTCATTTGACATACTTAATTAAAAGCCTATTCAAATTTTACGAGTAAATTTATTTCGAGTTGTTGCATATCTAATACAAAAGATTTACTAAAATTAGTTAGAATGTTTGCATATAAGATTTTATTTTTGGTAAATAGAAGCAATAATTCAAATAAAAAGTTGAATTTGTAGTTTAAGGTATAGTTCAGTTATAAGTTACAAGAAAAAAAATAAATTTAGAGATTTTGACAGAAAGGAGGGACTATTATAATTACCATTATTATTATTATTATTATTATTATTATTATTATTATTATTATTATTGTTATTATTATTATTATTATTATTATTATTATTATTTGCAAACTTTTATATTATATTTCACAAAGTATGCCGAGGTTTTGCATCCATCACATTAAAAAAATAATCTTAGTATGTCCTTATAACTATCTCTCAATCCGTCTATTCATCCATCTACCCATTTCGACGTAACAATTTTGGTTGAAATATTGCGTGAAATTCATTCAGCTAGAAAAGGCATGATTCTTTGTTGCGTAATGGTGGATGTTGTTATTTAGTCAACTGTCCGAAGACAGGTTTGAACCTCATAAGCAAGCAGCGCATTTTCGATCCCAAACGTACAGCGGATCGAGTAGTTTCTTCTGGTAGCTACATCTATTAGGTCACGTGGATGCATAAGTAAGGTCGAATTGCAAGCAGGTACCAATGGGTTCATTAAATAATAATGATGTAATGTAATATAAATAAGCCCCTGTAACGTCATATGACGTAGAAAGAACATTCTCTTAGTTTAAACAAATTTTATATGATGTTCATAACCTCAGACTGTTTTCGTTCACTGCAACGGGATAGGTTTTGATAAACGAATTATTTGTATATTGTATGAAATGTAATATTTATAATTTCTATATTGATTTTGTTACTGCTACTGCTACTGCTGCTGCTGCTACTGCTATTATTATTATTATTATTATTATTATTATTATTATTATTATTATTATTATTATTATTTTGCCCCTGTAACGTCATGTAATGTAAGAAGAATATTTTCTTAGCTTAAACAAATTTTTACTGGGAGTTATAGTAAAAGATACGAATATCATAATCTCAGAATATGTTTTTGTTTACCGTAATGGAGTTTTAATTGTTTCTGTTGTATATAGAGTAGTTACAGTTAATGTGTAGCCTATCATGTTACTATTATGTTCTATAATATATATATATATATTGTATATACATATATATTGTATATACTAGTTCAGTATTATTATCGATCTAATTATATTTTCTGTAATATGTAGCACTAATATTTTGTACAGGGCAGTTTCGCAGTGTTAGTGCGTTTATATGGTCAAAAAGTAGCTGGACAGACCATTTCAACTTAATAACAATCTCACTTAAAGTTGTTATGCTCCATTATTATTATTATTATTATTATTATTATTATTATTATTATTTACAGAAGCTAGGTTATACCTTTCGTAGCGTTTTGACGTAAGCATGTAGGGTCAGAGTTTTAACTCTAAAACTCTAGGATATACTAACCGATAATTTTCCTAACTTGTTTGGGAACGAAAATGCTTTGCCTGCTCATAAGTAACACCGATAAGGCATCACTCATAAGGCAACTAGGCCAGGAGATAACAGAGTAGGATGGCCAGTTTCTTTCCCTCTCCCATGCCTACACCTCCGATTACCTACATATTCCACTAATCAGACTTCAGATGCATACAAACAATGTTATAATGATGGATATGAATTAAAATTTGGTGTGAATCAAATGGTTTTACGAATAGATGTAATATACAGGATGACTCACGAGGATTTATCATCCTTTACGGAGCTTATTTCCGAAGACATTCTAAGCAAAAAAAAAAAAGTCATATAAACATGGGTCCTATTCTCAATATTTACAGAGTTACGTTTCGTTATTGAAACGAATGGCTGTGAACAAAGTGTGATCTTGGTCACCATGCAGTCAGCAGCCAGCGCGAGCACTACGGAAATCAAAGATACCAGTTTGCAGGCACCTGGCGCGACGAGTGCCGTTCACATGCGTGCGGCCTTAGTGTACTCAAGCGGACGGCGAAATTTTTTTAAAACGTGTTGTAAACTAGGATGCAAAATTGAACTGCAAATAATTAAGTCAGTGGAAGTGGTGTAATTTGTAATAATTGTTGTGGTAACTGCGTAAGAATAATGTAATTTTCTAGTTAAAAATAGAAAAAATATGTCTGTACGAAGCAACTAAGGAGTTCACAGCACATTTTTAGCTTCATAATACTTTTAAATTAAAGAAAGAATACTTCTGAATGGTTCATTCTCTATTTGTATTATTCTTTTACCTTCAAACTAAAGAAAAAAACGTATTTTACAAACAATTTTAAATTAGTGTAACTCTGAAAATATTGAGAATAGTAACTATGTTTATATGATATTTGTGCTCAAAATGTCTTCAGAAATAAGCTCTGTAAAGGACGGTAAATCCTCGTGAATCACTCTGAATATGTTATCTTAATAAGTACATTTTAGGCATGATTTTATAATTATGTAAAATTAAATATAAGAAACAGAATGGGAAAACAGAAGAGATGACCTTATATCTCGAGCTTACAAGAAGAAACAGGATGGTGGCCCAAGATATAAAACATGGCCTTATATCTCGCGCTTACAGGAAGAAACAGGATGATGGCACTAAAAGAGAAACCACCATTTTCACTCTCAAAAATGTATGGGCCAATAATCCCGAACTGTGCGACACCACACCAGACAGTGACGCGTTCACTATGAAGCAGTTGCATGTTGATCTCTTTCGAAATTTCTTCTGCCTAGTACCGGAAGTTCTATTTACACTACCGGACAATTGAAAATGTGCTTCGTCTGACAATAACAGAACAATAATGTTCGACAGGATATCAAGAAACTGTTTAGCAAATCTCAGACGATCTCCCATATCACAATCTTTAAGTTCGTGGACCATTACCATATTTTGTATGGATGAAAGTTAAGATCCTGTTACAAAATTCTGCTAAGGCTGGAATTACTTAATTGCAAAGCATGTTTTCTCGCCGAACGTTGTGGGCTCCTTACGAATGTTTGACGCACAATTGCAATGTTTTGTGGAGATCGCACTGATCTTAGTCGCCCTGGTGGTTTCCGTTTTAGTGCTGAAGCCATATTCCGAAATGACGCAATCCATAATTTTATGGTCTTACGGCTAGGAACGCGTCCTTGACATGGAATCTGAAAGAATGTGCGGAACTGAAGGATGAAATGGTATACCATAAGACATAAATTCATATTACTGTTTGATATTTAACTTCAATATTTTCCATTTTATTTGTGGTTGAAAATGGGGAGATATTTCTGCCTCACGTTGTATTTCTAAGGAGCTTACAAATTGACGTACAGAAGCTCTGGAAATGAAATAATAAACTTATAAAATTAACATCATTCTAATATCTCATTGTACTGAAAATAAATGTTGGAATTTAGCAGATAAAAACTCTTATCAATTGTTGAGAAAGTTCGCTTTGAAACTCTAATCCTAATGTGCAACAATTTAAACACGTGAATCAGTGTTCCCAACAATGAAGTATCTTAAATAAAAGTACAAATAAAAATTAAGTTTTCATCTTGATAACTGCTTACGTGCAGCGATCTACAGTAATTATAAGTCTATTCCTGGATACATCAAGTTGGCTGATTCTGTGCAGTGCTAAGTTTCGCATTAATAATAATTAAATAAATTTATAAATTTGCACTATTTCCATATTTTTGTGTTAATTTTATTTAATAGTAATAATAATTTTAAGAATAGTAATAATAATAATAATAATAATAATAATAATAATAGGCCTAGTAGTAATAATAATAGATTGATGTATTATGGTGGTGTTAAGGCCATCACGTCTTCTCTTCCACGCCACCAGATGTACGTATACATACAGCGTAAAAACAAATTAATAACATTCATTCAAATAAGAACGTTTACAATGAACAGTAACAAAAAACAAAAAATATAACACAAAAACATTAAAAATTTTAAATTTGTACACTGTTAAACTTAAAGCTTAAGATCTATATTAATTTATTAAATGACTGCATTGTTGTCTTCATAAATAAATTTCTGACTATTTTGTAATGTCTCAAAATTTGAGGCTTAAATATTTCAATTTGAAGAATGATAGCAATATTGTAATTTCTGTTTTACTTAATACATTTACGATATGTATATTCTAATAAATACATAAATAAGAGAACAAAATTGAAATATAAAAATCGGTATTTTGCTTGGTGCACCCAGAGTATATTAACATATTTTCAAATATAGGTTCATGTTTAAAAGATTGCCAACCGATGCAGTGTTCAATTTTCCCAGTCTAGGTGGACAAAAATCAAATTTCGACTTGTTTAGTTAGGTATAGGTGAATGTGAATTCATGTTCTTTAACATTTGAAGAATGTTGTAAGAAATAGCTTTTACCGTTTTATCAGCGGAAAACTACATTTAGAAGGGTATGAACAATGAGTTCTTCCTAACACATCGCTCCTGCTCAGCCGTAGACAGGCTTACTACGTGGATGAAAAAGAGCCATTTGTTAATGATTTATCGTGTTGTAAGACATGGAATCTGTTCAGATAGGTACGTACTTACTATGTAACTTCAATTACAAGTTTGTTAAGTATATTTCTTCTTACAGAAGGGTTTAAACATCACAATTGAAAAAAAAATATATAGGCTTATTATTTTAAAGTTTTCCAAATATAATGTGAATTTTAATATACTGTAGTCGGCTACGTCCGGTTACAACAATTCTTTTACCATTTAATGCAGCATCATTTAGAGTATTGAATCCCTGTTTTAAAGTTTGCGCGTTCTTGCGCATTTTTCAGTAATTAATTTTTTCAGTGGTGAGGCACACAGTAACTGTTCCATATTTGGCTTAACAGCAGAAAAGAATCATGGAATAAGGAAGTTTTTAATTACTTGCGAATGTTATTCACATAACATCGAAAATCAGGTTAAAAATACATTGGACACATTTTTATCTAACCTTAACAAACGCACAGTGAATCAGAACGCAAATCACTACCTGGACAAAATTAACAACTTCTCTGCAGTTTAACGAATTGTTATGAAACTTTGTACATGCCTTACAGGTGGCACACATGTTTTGTGTACAAACTCTGATTACGTTTGCACAAGAAAAACTACCCCTTTATAGCGGGTGCATTTGAACAAAATTCACAACTTCTCTCCTATCCAATAGATTTTTATTGAACTTTATACAGAAGTTACAAGTGGAATATTTTATTTTTTGTCTACAAAGTCTGATTATGTTTCATAAGAAGAACTGCCCCTTTATAGTGGTGCATTTAGACAAAATTAATAAACTCTCCTTATAATATGTTTTATGAAACTTTGTACAACAATTAAGTCTATAGGTAGCATACAGATGTTTTCAGAATTTGTTCATAAAAATATATGCTACCTGCAACTCCTGTACGAGGTTTCATAAAAATCTGTTATGTAGGAGAGAAGTTAATTTTGCGTAAATGCACTCGCTGTAAAGGGGTAGTTCCTCTTATGGAACTGTAAATATAGTTCGTACACAAAAATATATTCTACCTGTAACTTCCGTACAGTGTTTCATAAAAATCTGTTAGATAGGAGAGAAGTTGTTATTTTAGATTAAAACCACCCCTGTAATGGGGTAGTTCCTCGTACACAAATGTAGTGAGGATTTGTACACAAAAAAATGTTATATTTATAATGTCCGTACAAAGTTTCATAACAATCCATTGGAATGCAGAGAAGTTATTAATTTTGTTCAGCTAGATTTGGTTATTGCACACTGTGCGATGGTTTACAGTTTACACTCTGTAATCGAGCTGACAAAATTAAACAGAATGTGGAAACAAGAAAACTGTCAGTGAGCTTATATCGAAACCTGCCTCGAAATTTCGCTGACAAAAGGGACGTCTTGTAAGAATGCCATACCGTTACACCAAAAAATCAACTGCGAGCTTCAACTGCAAGGTCCTGAGATGGAAGGTGCAAAGTCGCCTGTTAAAAAGCAGCTATGAATCACTTGTGCACCCATCAGCAGTAGTGGAGCGTGCTGTGGTACTGCGGTCGTACAGGGGCGCACAAACCTAGCGATAAGTTCTAAGTTTTTCCCATAGTATCTTAATAAGGATTCCTAAGATGTAGATTATCAGCGAAATTTCAAGGCAGGTTTCGATATGAGCTCACTGACAGTGCCCTTACAAGGTGAAAAATATAACCTTATATCTCAAGCTTACAAGAAAGAAACAGAAAAAGTGACAGAGTTAAAAAGGCATTATTTAAAAATGTGGAATTATAAAATAAGGTCAGGATAAGGAACATGAATGAAATCAATAATTTAATTTGTTGCGCCTCGTACATCAATGTGAACACATTCCATTACACATTCAAATTTTTTAACCAATAACCATTTAAACTTAATTACTTTAATCCCTTACTCTAGAAGTCGTCGAAGTTACGTACATACAGAGTGGGTCAGGAACAAAGGTACATGATTTGATGGGTGATAATATTGGTAATTCTGAACAAAAAAGTCTATATGAACATATGTTCTGTTCTTAACGGTTTCGAAGAAAACTAATGGAAATAATAAGGAACGAGAAAAGTGGAGGTGACAGTAAATTAAAACATTGTTTTTATGTTCTGTTTAACTGCGTACTTTTCTTGACAGGACATGTTCAAAAAGTCCACCGTCAACTTCAACGCACTTTGTAGACAGCTGCTGTTTTGTTGATCTGAGCTGATTCGGACATTCCTTTACTTGAGAAAAAGCATGTAAAATGCGCTTGTAGACTTCGCTCTTAAGGCAACTCCACACACAGTAAGCCAATGGAATAAGGTCGGGTGATCTCGGTGGCCAAAAAATGACTCCACTGCGACCGACCCAACGCCCAGGATATGTTTCATTGATCCTACTACAACCTAATGCCGTTTTGGTTGCGTTCATATGTGCGTGCTGATGAAGGAAATGAGACTGACGCCAGTGATTTTCAAGCAGCTGTATGTCAGATACTTTTAAGAACAAGGTATATGTTCATATAAACTTTTTTGTTTATGATCAGTAGGGCTAAGAACTGTATGCCGTTACATAGCGCTTCCTGCGCCTCCGACTTTAGGTACCGGTACGTAATTGCGTTGGGGTGGGGGATTTCAGTGTGTTTCGTTCAGCAGTGAACTTCAGTTGATCGGTTACATTACGACCGAATCCTGCTATTTGCAACAGGCAACATTCATCGTCTTGTAAAGAAAAATAATAGCAAGATGTCGAGGACAAAATTTGTGACAATTTCAAATGAGGAAATTTGTAATAATGATACAGATTTTGAGATAAATAATGCTTATGTAAAATATCTGAAATATGTCCCCATTGTTTCAGCAGAAGTGGAACAAAGTTTCTCTACATATGAGGCTGTGTTTTCTAGCAACAGTCAATCATTCTGCTTTGAAAATTTGAAAATGTGGTTTGTTATTCACTGCAACAATATATGAAATGTAAAATTATGTAAAACAAAAGCGTAATATACTGTCATATTAACATAGTGAAATAATAAGGCTTATACTTGTCAATGTTATATTAGGTGTATTTTCTAGAGACAGAAAATAATGATATTGTATCGAACCGAATATTTGGAACACGAAATAGGAAAAAATGTAGCAAACAAGATGAAAAAAAAATACGGGATAAACATAATGATATTTAGCTCTTTGTAAAATTTGTGACAATTTCATATTAGGAAATTTATTAATAATAATACAGATTTAGAGATGGGTAGATAACGTTTGTGTAAAGTATTTCAAATATGCCCCCATTGTTTCTGCAGAAGTGGAAAGAAGTTTCTCTATATATGAGGCTGTTTTCTTAGCAACATGTAATCATCCTAAAACAAAAACGTAATACACCATCATATTATTAACATAGTGAAATAAAAAGGCTGATACTTGTCAATGTTATATTAAGTGTATTTTCTATAGACAGAAAATAAAATGTCTTTAAAATACTGCGATTTTTCTTTAACAAAGAAAATAATGTCTTTAAATTTCTCTTTAGCAGATAGTTGTGTTTCGAAGTCAAAGGAGTGGGTTTCAAGCACCAAAATGCTGGGACTAACTTACCGTGATGATAAGCATGAGTTCAAACGAACGAAAGACACTACGTTAACTCACCCCAACTCTGAGACGTACTCAAAGTCGGAGGCGCACGAAGCGCACAGGTCTTATAACGGCATATATTTCTCCGGCCTAATAATCACCAATATTATCACTCCTCTCAACATGTACACTTAACGGCAAAAAGAATGAGCCGGCGACAATTTCTTAAGTTCCAGACACATAACATTGCGCATACTCGTCTCGTCAAAGCCGTAGTTCACCAGGTAACACATAATTAAACCATTTAAATTTGCTGTATTTTGTTTAAAGGTCTAAAATATGTAATAAAATCGAATGTAGGGTCGATTCTAGATTCATCAGGACCTCTGAAGAGTGAAATAACAATAAAATTGATAAATACAAAATCAACCGAAGCGAATATGAACAGAAACACCACGTATTATGCTGAAACGATATTAACGGTCACAGTAGCGCTAGTCGTTACGGCATTGGTCTGTTGAGTCTGTTGAACAAGTTGATAGTAGTAGCTCAAGGTTCGAATCTCCCACAATCTTCTTTTTTTAATTACAAAGTTTTCATCATATATGTCTCGCAAAGCTATAATTATGAGGCAATATCTCTTAGAATATGCCCAAGCTCTAATAAATAATATACCTTCCTCTCTTTTTCAAGCAATACTCCTATCTGTTAATAAAACGTTCTGTCTCGTCATTACGCTTGAAGAGGCACAGAGGCAATAACTCATTGCCCTGCTTCGCACAGGTTATTCTGCGTATGCTACTCTCCGACAGGACTTCGATTGGAGAAATGGCATTTTCTCCGACGAGGTAATTGTCTCCAGTAGCAACGATAGTCCTGCCTTAGTTTATCGTATGGATACGATACGATGAACGCTTCGTGAGACGACTTAACAGGTCGGGTTGCGTGAGGGTCGCGTATTGGGGGTTGATGTTATACGATGGGGCAGGACTTCTAGAAGGCATCCACAGTCGGTTTACGGCAGAAGTCTACGAACATATTTTTGAATTTAATGTCCCTTCCGCCCGAAAACGATATCCAGAAGGAACATTTTTCTTCCAGCAGGATAATCATCCGCTACACACCGCCAACCGGATTCAAAGATGGTTTACGAGGAGGCGTGATGTCGACCCAGTCGACTGGCCTCCAAAATTACCAGTTATGAATCCGATTCATAATTTGTGGGCTGCAATCGGGAAGAACAACCACCCGTTCGGACACCTGAGGAATTGTGGGACAGAGTTCTAGATGCGTGGGAGGAGATGGCCAAGAATTTAGACCTGTTCCATAATCTTGTGGTCTCCATGCCGCGCAGAATGAGGGCAGTTGTTGACGCAGGTGATTTGTGGACGAGATACTAGACCCCACCACAGGCCTTTTTTTGTTAATATATTAAGAAATTGTTTGTTTTTGTTTATTTGTGTTTGATATGCGTCCGGTTTTTTTGGATGTGAAACAAGTATTTTTGTTTATACATGCCAGGTCTCGCCTATTAATAGCCCTCAGGTTACGGACAATTATATTTTTAGAAGGCAGGCATAACGAAGTTTGTTAACAAATCCCATTTCACATTTAAACTAATAAATTGATTAAAAATTAAAATAAAAAAAAATAAATTTACCGTACCGGGAGGCGAACTCACAACCTCTGTTACGGAGGTCAGACATCTTAAGATATGGACCGCACACTGCTACATTACAGACGGATGACTTTCAATGAAGAGACACCACAGCAATGCCTTGCAGTGCGTTGTTTACACGAGCGAGCCGCGCGATAGAACTTAGCATTTCTATCGACCAAGAGTCGGCCCATTCTTTTTGCCGTTAAGTGTGCCTTTCCTTCTGACTCACACTGTATACTATCAAGTATTGGGAACGGATAATGGCGGGTTCGAACATGGAAGTGATAAGACATTCTTCTTTATTCACGAGAAGTGTATATTTTTAAGTAGTAAGTATAATGCACAGACAAATAGATTTATTTTCTGACCCTCTGAAAACAAAACGCCGTATTATCCTCTTGAAAATCCATTACCGCATATCGGAAATGAACCCGCGTACTTGAGGTCCACATAATTACACCAATGGACCACAGAAATTGAGTTTGAAATAATCTCATTGTGATTAGCAGAGCCGTAACTATTTGCACAAATGTATTCTTAAAAGATACGGAGAATGTTCTAACATTATTAGGCCTACAGTACGATCTAACTTTATCTTAAAGGTCACTATCATTAGCGTTATCCGTGAGTCTTCAGAGTAAGTTACTGTAGCATTTCTTAAATCGTAAAACTACTTATTCAGTTTGTTGGAGTAATCTTATTTGTACTGCACCAGTTTCTTCCTTGTCTAAACTTCTTCGTCGTCTAGCACTTGGCTACAGCTCCGTTAACCATATTGCTGAATTTGAAGAGGGCATATGTGTCCTAAAACGGCTTCTATGACCCATAAACAAATCCCCTGCGTTGCACGCTGTATACCTTTATACTTCCCTTGCAATAAAAAGAAGCCTATAAAAGGCAACTAGTGGTTTAACACACCATATCCGCCCAAGCCGCACAGGAAGGTCGCCACGGACTGCGGTTGTTTACTTCCGCTGCTTTTGAACTAACAACAATCAAGGGAGAATAACTTGCAGTAGTTGATGAATGAGGATACACTTTTAAAAGAGTGAATGTCACGAAGTAATAGTTCTTCACACTATACTGTTCACATGTTTCGTAACAAAGCGGTTTCTTTATCATTTTGTGAATGATATTTCCGTTATAGTTCACTTCCTTGAACCATTATATAACGACTCACCTAAAAACCATTTAATATACACAAAAATAGAAAGATTAACTTTCGGTTTTGACGTAGAGTAGAACTACGCCTTTCTTCTCAGTAGGTATGAGGTGTGGGAGTAAATTTGGAATTGACCGGACCGTCACGAAAAAATTCAATCTCCTCTCTCCGGTACACGAAAAATACGAAGAGAATAGCCTACAAGGAGAACAAGGAGACTATAAGGAAATCAATAGGGAACAATGATAACAAGAGGAATACAAGGAGAACTAGGGGAAGACAAAGAAACACGCTATATGCCTGTCGATTTTTTGGTTAACATTTCATTCTATTTTATGGAGTGCAGTTCGGTGGCTCCTTTGAACAGCCACTTACAGATTTACGACTTCCTACACAAACACCTCTGACCATCTCATCCCTTACACCGTCCCAATATTGTAAGGCATGCATTCATTGTCTTGGGTCATAGAATTCCGCAGATAGTTCTTTCATAAGTTTTAGCTTCGAGAATGATCGTTCGGCCGAAGAAACAGTAACCGGAATAGTTACAAACAGATAAAAATGCCGTGCATAGGCCTAAGTCTAGAACGCTAACAGCTACGATTGAATTTTCTACTACTAATAGATTTGTTAATTGAGATACGGAGGTTAATGAGGCTATTTCTTTTTTCAGAGCGTTTTTGAAACCTATTACCTGGTCTGTGAATTCCCTGGATAAGTCTTCTTCATATTCATTTTGAAGAACCACTGCTGCATTGTGAATCTCTTCGTCGGAAGCAGAATTTAGAAATTTGGGGGAAATAATTTTTAAGAAATTATTAACATTATGCATACCCTCAAATCTGTTTTAATTGGGCTACAATAGTGTCCAAACAGCTATTAAAAACATTGGTTCTGAAATATATCTTTGGATTTACTAGCCGCTCGTCCTGACACAATTCATCAAAATGTTTTTTTTTTCGAATTCTTTTATTTTCAAATTGTGGTAGAATGCTGTAGCATATCCCCTACCTTGTTTAAAATATATATCCAGCAGATACTGAAGCAGTGGAATAATTCATGTCGAGGAATGGGAATTCCAGTTGGAAATGAGACAGTGCACTCGTTGCTATTTGCAGACGATCAGGCGATAATTGCGCAATGTCGAGAAGATGCAAAATTTATGGTAAGGAAACTCCTTGAAGCATTTGAAGCAGGGGGACTGAAAGTTAATATGAGTAAAACCGAATACCTGGTGATAGGTGGAGATGGACGAAATATAAAGTTGCCCCAAGGAATAATTAAAATAGTGAAGGAGTTTAAATATTTGGGGTCGGTTTTGCATGAGACTGGAAACTGTAAAGCGGATATAGATTATAGGATAATGCAGGGTAGAGGAGCAATAAAGATGTTGAATGGAGTGCTATGGAGCAGGACAATAACAATGCAAACAAAAAAGAGAATTCTTGAGGATATAGTGGAAAATATATTGACTTATGGGGCTGAAGGTTGGAGTCTATCGGAAGGCCAAAAAAGTAAGATACAGGCAGTTGAAATGGACGGCATAAGGAGAGGTGCTAGAATATCCAGGCTGGAAAAGAGAAGAAACGAGGATGTTAGAAGGATAATGAACATGGAAGAATCGGTGATTGCAAGAATAGAGAGTAGACAACTTCAGTGGTATGGTCATGTAAGGAGGATGGATGAGGGGAGGTGGCCAAACGTGCTACTTCAGTGGTCTCCAGCTGGTGGAAAGAAACGAGGAAGGCCTAGAAATTCATGGAAGGCTGGAATATTGAGGATGATGAATGATAAGGGACTAAATGAGCAGGATTGGAATGACAGACGCAGATGGAAAATGGGAATAAAGGGTAACCATTGAAAAGTGGAGAGGCCCTCAAAAGTAAAAGTAAGGTTAGAATGCCCCAGCTCTTTGCCAAAGATGTAGCTGATGACATTGCTTCTTCAAAATTATTGGGGTAAGAAGACAAATTATCGGCTGCATTCTGAGCAAGAGAACTTGCTTTATCAAGCTCTGCATTTTCCGATTGCATAATTTGTGATGCTAGATTAGTACATTCTAGAATCTTTAATTGCAACATTATTTGAAAAATGAATTGAAATTTCTCTAATTGGTTTTTCAAAGCAACAACTTGTTCTCTTTCTTCCTTGTTTTTAGATATCAATATTAATTTAGACAGAGCCTTAAGTACATCGACATAAGCATAACGCAAGGCTTTAACAGACTAGTAGGCCTATCTCGACGACCAATGTATTGGGCAAAGTTGTTTTAAGGTATAAAAAGAAACCAAATGTTCCCATCTTCTAATACTATGACTGAAGAAAAGATACATTTCCACTGTGTCATAAAAGGACCTAAAATCTTGAATTCCACATGCAGCAACGTTAAGTTCTAGATTTAAATTATGCGCTGCACAATGTACATATTTTGCAGTTCTTTGTCTTTGTTCAATTCTCGTTCTGACACCTTTGTATACGCATGAAATATTGGCAGAACATTCATACTTCTGATCACGGCATTTAGTTAATAAGAGTCCCTTTTCGTCCATTGCGCTGAGTATTTCCATCTCCATTCCTAATGCACTTTGATCTTTTATTTCGCGAAAACCTAAGAAGCTTTCATTTATCTTCATGTCACAAGGCTTTCCAGTTACATCATGTGAAACTGTAACGTATCTAAATATCTCACTTAATTGCAGTTTTTTGTTATGTCCTGTGTTTTATCTGTAATTATTGAAAAGAATGGGGCAGCTTTAATGTCATTAATAATTTCTTTTTCAACTGCACGGGATAAAATATTTAACTCATTTTGAATAAAAGGACTTAGGTACTTTTGTGTATAGTATGGTTTGCTTGTGAGATCGCGTAATAGAGGATCGTACTTTGCGAGAAGTTCGATGATTGCTAAAAAGTTTCCACTGTTTGATTTTCCAATTTGTTCCCCATGTCCCCGGAAAGCTAGATTATTGGATATCAGAGTTAACATCACATTCACGATACGCTCAAGGACCTGTTTCCTTATGAAGAGTCCACTGCAAGAATTATGGATGTCATTTGGAATACATTTTTCAGGAGAAGCAATTGAAAGTTTGAAATGCTTAGCGCTCAAAGCTTAACTGTGATTTTCCAATCATTACTGGACAATGCCTATCAGTGTTAATTCCATATAACTCTCTATGTACATTCTATATGTCTTAAGCTATGCATTAACTATCTTGGTTTATTTTCGACAAGAAAGTGACATCCATCATTCTTGCAGTGGACTCTTCATATGTTTTCACGTTTCTTTGGTTCTGAATACATACTCGCATCAACTGTGTTTTTCTTACGCCACGAATTGAAAACGACGTATGCGTTCAAATGAGCGTAACTAGTTTCGTGTCACACTATACTTTTGGTTAACCATCTCTAATTTCGTATCCTTTCTCTCCAAACTGAAGAGGACTCTGCTGTCCAAAGAGCCAACACGGTTTACAATAAAGTCATTTTTAATTCATTTTCAATCAATTACTTATAGTAATTTTTAATTGAATAACACAACCATTCTCTCCTAATTCTTTGCCCTGTCAATGTGAATTTATTGTAATATTTCGTGGAAAAGGATCTGTTATCCTGCTTAGGATCTTTAGGGCTCTGGCTGATAAGAATTTTGTCTAACGAAGAACTTTTTAGTTTCAATATCTACTTGTAACTCATAATCTGCACGATCATTTGAATACTCTGCAACTGCGATATTGGTAGGTCTAATTACATTTAAGGCGATTTTGTTACAATCTTCTTTTTCGCTAACGCTTTCACAATTGCTGTATCTACTAACATCTATTTCTATATCACTTTTCACTTCAGACGCGCACTCACTTGTGACACTGCAAACATTTGTAACTGTTGAGCTAGCACTACTACTAGGACAGAAAGAGAAAAAAAATATTCATTTTCACTAATTTGTTTGTTTCTTTTTCTAACTGTCGCTTCTTCTTTCTTTTCTGTGCACCACTTAGATGTTCGTACTTGACTTTAAACGGTTTCATTTTTCAGTAACTACAGTACTATACTGCCTATACTCTCTAACAATAATTTACTCGATTAAAACACAGAAAAATATACGAACAAAATTAAATTAAAAATAATTGTTCAAATAAAGTTGGAAAAATATCACACCGACCATACAACTAACATTACTAACTTCCCGCAAAGAAAGCTCGTTCGAAACAGAGTAAAGTTGATTGATCGTTACTACACAAACATCTTATTCGATAATTCATGGCATTATAAATTTGAACGAAAACACATTCCATTGTTGTCGAATAAATGTATAACAAAAGTTAAACGTTGAGAGAAAGATGTGCATAAAACAATCTCAGGTACCCTACTCATGAAGAAAATACAATTTTACAATTGAAATATGATATTTTGGTATGAATTTTCATTGTCGTCATTATGATAAAATAACTTTCCGCTGCTCTTTTGTGAGGACTGAGGACTGAGAGTGATGCCGCACACCACGTGTACGTGATACGACACGGCAGTCGGCAAGGATATAGGCAAGCATTGTTTACAGCTGTGCTGGATTCAACAACAACATAGTCCGATTCTTTGAAACCGTCGTGAATAATGATCTGACCAGTTCCATGCAGGCTGCAATTAATTAGTTATTTTTTTTACTTTCTTTTTTCTTGCGTGATGTTTGCGGGCCCCTTAAAATTTCGGGCCCGCCTGCATTCCTGGCCCTTCAAGCCCTAAACGTTACGCCGCTGTTGACGGTACTTCCGGCATTTCCTTTTCGATATTTATTTAAATTACTTACGTGAACGAAGTGAGAGAAGTGGCCTGTAAGCTAGAAACTCACTTGAAGTTTAAGATGAGCCAAGTCTCATTTTGTGAACATACATACAAACACACATAACATAACATAACATAACATAACATAACATAACATAACATAACATAACATAACATAACATAACAGCCACCGGCGGGGTTCCTTCGGTTAAAGCGCTTGCCTGCCAGTCTGAAGTTGCGTTCGGGCGAAGGTTCGATCCCCGCTGATTACCTAGGTGGGGTTTTTCCGAGGTTTTCCCCAACCGTAAGGTGAATGCCAGGTAATCTATGACGAATCCTTGGCCTCATCTCGCAAATACCATCTCGCTATCACCAATCTCATCGACGCTAAATAACCTAGTAGTTGATACAGCGTCGTTAAATAACCAAATTAAAAAAAACATAAAAAACATACATACATACATACATACATACATACACTACTGGTCAAAGTTTTCGATCATCTATTAAACTATGGATTTGTGGTTAAAACAGGGATTTCGTTGTGAATATTCTATCATGTAATGCTAAAGAAAGAGAAAATATTTATTTTGTTAGTCTATTTAGTTTCTCCGATGTGTTTGTACATTCAAATAAAGTATATAGTTGTGTTCATAGGTGATCGAAAACCTTTGACCAATAGTGTACATAATCATTGATTCATTCATTCATTGAACTATATTATATAAAGATGATTGAGAAGAGAAAAGAAATTTATTAGGAGAAATATTGCAGCCACGTCGCTTCGTCCGCAATTCATTTTAGAAGCAATCCCCAAGTGTTAGCAATGTAACATGATATTCCTACATTGTAGACAAATGATGTGGATTAGACAGAAGTACGTGTCATACTGGAGGCATTATACTCATAATGCAAGTTGTGCGTGTGGATATTGGTGGAGATATGCGTCTGTGGCTGTGTGCTTATCGATACTGCCTTGACGTCATTATTTAAATATGAATCGTAGAGAATATTTAGCAAGCCGCACAAGACTGAGGGGATAATAACTGGATTTTATAATATGAATTATGGTGAAAGAGAGAAAGTGAATATAGAGAGAAATAAGACAGCCAGCAAGAAAGAAAGACAAAAGAAAGAGGACAGATAAAGAGAAAAAGAAAATCAGAGAGAGAGAGATAGAGAGAAAGAAACCGAGAGAGAGAGTGAAGAAGAAAACCGAGGGAGGGGAAAAAGATATCCGAACGAGAGAAAAAGAAAACCGAGAGAGAGAAAAGGAAAACCGAGGGAGGAAAAAGCCAAAACCGAAGGAGGGAAAAATAAAACCGAAGGAGAGAAAAACAAAATCGAGAGAGAGGAAAAGAAATGAGAACGACAGAAATAAATGTTGAAAATACGAAATACAATTAATAAAATAAAGTGTAGCATAGAGTAGCTACGATGAAAAAGAAGGACGTTAAAGCATAATTAAACAATTAATGATTTGAGAAGAAAGAGTGAAAATAATTAAAAATGAATCAAAAAAACAAAATTGAAAAGTTACTTAATCGGGAGGGAATGAGAGGATGATTTGAAGAGTAAATGCAGAGAGGAAGAGTTAACTGAAAAGAGTAGCATAACTTTATGGCCAGCGAATTCCATGAAATGAGTCCCCAGACAGCTGGAGTTGTACGCTGGAAGGTAAACAAGGCTGTTTAATTGCACGCTGCAGAATAAACAGAAAGTTTGGAGCAGGGAACAAGTTACGGTGACACACGTGGAGAGTTTCCATAGGGATGAGGCCTTAACAACCGGGACTGAGAATGAGTGTGGCAGAAAAAGTAATGCTTGTGAAAGTAACCAAATTTATAAATACAGGGTGTTTCACCAAAATTTCTGAATTATCTCTTCATAAAAAAAATAGACTTAAAAACACCGTTAAAGCCCATTCATAAGCAATATTGATAATTACTGTTGAGAAATATATCAATGGTGTTTGGCAAAAGGGCTTAATAAATCTTTTTTTTATTTTGACTACTTTGCTGTAATTAATGTAATTTAATTTTAATTTAATTAACCAGCTAGCTACCTAATGAGTACAAATCAAAATTATAAAACAAAAATGTTTCTAGGCATTAACGTAAGAGCCAACTTCGTGTACGGTGTGGTCTTAGCTAATAACATAAAATTTACAAGGACAGTTTACTAAATACAGTAACTTAATTCAAACCAGTAAATAACACACAAGAGCAATAAGAAAGAGAAAAAAAGAGAAAAAAAAATACATTTAATATAAATTGATATTCAATAAAAACAGGAATAGAGTCGACAGAAATAAAAGGTAAAAAAAAAAAAATACACATTCGTTAACATTATATCATGAATAATTTTACAAATTTCTTTTTTAAAAGCTTCAATTTTTAAATATTTCAAATTTGGAAAATGGTTTGTAATTTTATTACAAAGTCTTGGGCTGAAACTAGCACTATGTTTAAGGGCAGCACTTGTATGACATTTAGGGTCAATTAATGGGAAAGTAGATTTATGTCTTCGAGTACGATATTCATGTCGATTAGATTTACGTTTTATTTGATTTCTGTGGTAGTAAGTTAGTAAATTATATCTATAAATTTATTCAATAATTAAGACTTTAAATTTAAAGTGAAATTATAAAATGTGAAGAAATGTTTTTGACAATACTATGTTCACATTCCCTCATACTTACTTACTTAGAAATGGCTTTTAAGGAACCCGAAGGTTCATTGCCGCCCTCAAATAAGCCCGCCATCGGTCCCTATCCTGTGCAAGATTAATCCAGTCTCTATCATCATATCCCACCTCCCTCAAATCCATTTTAATATTATCCTCCCATCTACGTCTCGGCCTCCCTAAAGGTTCCCTCATACAAGGTAACTAATAATAATAATAATAATAATAATAATAATAATAATAATAATAATAATGATAATAATAATAATGTGTTAAAATTTAATTTTCGTTGTTCTTGAAAAATCTTTCTTTTGTGAGATGAGCCATTTTACCTTAACACCATCGATATTCAGTGAGAATCTTAAAATATGAAGTTGAAAGTGCCGAATTATGCACTTATATGTGCACTAAAAGCTGAAGAGGCAGAAAACTTACCGTAATATTAGATGCCACGGAAAATAAAACCTAAGGTATAATAAGAAATATTCACATTGTCGGGAATAAAGAAAGAAACAGTCACTTCATTTCTTCGTAATCGTCTTAAAAATGGTTAAAATGGATATTTTAACTAAAACTAATTTGGTACAGACAATTCATTTTCTTTCACGATTGCATGAAATATTGTGACACAATCTTATTCATATATTCAGGATTCAACTTGTTTCTCTGTACGTAAAAATAAACTTGTTCATTGAAAAAGTTCTTTCTATATCGCAATGAAGTGATGGGAAAGAAACTTGTAATCTGGTAACACCATGGGATTTACCTCCACATCACTATCGTGTCCTTGAATAACTTTGCTAATTTCCTATTATCTTCTCCAGACTGTCATTCTTTACTTTATATAGAGCGTGTTTTCTCGAAAAAAAAAAAAATTATTCAGACCCCCTTGAATTCACTTGCAAAATTTCAGGCTGCCGAAAATTAGTTGGAATTATCATCTACCTGGAAAAAGAGAAATTGGAAGACCAAGAAAAGACGTTGTTTAGGTGATTTTGATTAATGGGGACAGAATGAACTGTGAAGGTCCAAACCTTGTAGATGACGTTGATGAAATACATTTTCAGATCATCTAAGTTTATTGGTAATGAGGAAAACAGTATATCGATGGTATTGAACAGTATGTAAAAACGGACAAAATAAGATTTCACTTAATTCCCACCAAAAAATTTTCTCGAAACTTCTACAAACACTTCTTAAGTCAAGGCATGAATACAAAGTTCACAAGAAGAGATTTAAATATCCATTTATTTCAGATATTTGTTCATTTTCAAGATATTAAAATATTTCTTTGCTCTCCTGTAAAGTTCATTTTTAACCATACATTCTTAACAACTCCAAACGGAGAAAACCGCATGATGTCATGTTGCACAAATATGGTGGCCAATCGATAGTCCAAGGCGCCTGATCAACACTTAAGATGAGTTATTAAAAAAACTGCGAATTTCCAATCCGAAGTAGGCTAGATATGTACTCCATCTTGTTGCCGCATTAAAGAATGGAGTAAAGAAACGGTGTAGTAGCTTAGGCAACACAATGCTATTCTTAGTAGCAATAAATGACCTCCCTAAATTCGTTAAAGCTATAACAATTATGTATGCCGATGACACTACATTCTTATGTTCTAGCTCTACTCTGAATGAATTACATGCTCTAACCAATGATATTCTATCACAGATGGCTTTATGGTTTGAATCTAATGGTTTTTTGTTTCATCAAGAAAAGACTATCAACATAACTTTTACCCTAAATCATTTAATAAAAATGAACAACATACAAACTATACCAAATTTCTAGGACATTTTATAGACTCCAGTTTAACATGGGAAAAACATATCGAATATATATGCACAAAATTATCATGAGTTATATTTATTAAAGAAATTAGTCACTTGCGTTTCTCAAAATTATTTAAGATGTGCCTACTTTTCGTTCTTTCAGTCGATAATTAGGTATGGCGTAATTTTCTGGGGAAATGGTAGCAAAATGTCTTGATTCTGCAAAAGAAAGCCATTAGAATTCTATGTCAATCAAACTATCTTGAACTTTGTCAACCTCTTTTCAAACAATCACAGATATTAACTGTCATAAATTTATTTATATATATATATATATATATAGCCTATATATATATATATATAGCCTATATATATATATATATATATATATATATATATATATATATATATATATACGACCTAGTCCTTTACACTCGATAAAATATAGACAATTACTCATTAATAGCCGATATACATGATCATGAAATTAGAAATAGTGAACAAATTAATACCCCATACTGTAGATTACATAAAACTAGTACAAATTTTTCTGTCATGGGGATGAAATTATATAATAAGCTTCCCAGTGAATACTATAAGTTACCAACCAATAGTTTCAAAGCTAGCTGCATTTATTTGAAGAACGTAAACATATGAAACTGGACATAGTGAGAAATAAAATATGTTGTCAAGTTGGCAATAACGCTTCAAGAGACTTAGCAATAAATTCATTATGACTCCGGTAGCATCTTTTCATACTTTCACTAAAACAGAAGAATGTAAACGCATTGTTCAACACTAACTTAATTGTGTGCCTTTGCAAAACGTACAGCAGTCGTAAGAACAACTTATCTGTGATTGACAAAAGAATGTACATGAATTGCAATTGCAATAATTTTAAACTAATCAATTTTTTGTACTTTATTAATTGTGATCATTTAAGAGGAAATTGGCTTTTGTACTCTCTGCATACTATTGGAAGAAATCTGATTCCACTCCTCTTCAATATAGTATTCTGCTACCATAAAATGTATTAGACACTATATAAAATGCAGAATTCTTTAAGATATTAACACAGTTTTATTGGCACCTTTGCAAATTTTAATTTCATCACTGTCTAGATCGGATGACAATAATGAAGATAATGCTTACAAAAGTACGAAACAGGAACAGGTAATTTGTATACCATACAGAGAGTGGAGATTATTGGATGGGATGGTTAAAATTGATACGAAACGCAATGCATATAATGAAATGTAGACAATAGAGACATAGGGCACAGAATAAGGCCAAATGTGGTTATTGATTGCATACATGAATTCAGAGCGGACGCATTGCACGCCAAATGTATGTTATTACAGGCTTACAAACTTCTCAAAAATCATAAAAATAACATCATGAAAACACAAGTCTATCTCGTATTTAGAATAATGTAGTCGTATCTCTAATAATAAATTTGTATTTAGAGTATAAAATTCCGAGATACTGTATTATTCCATTTTTTAGAGTAAACAAAACGTCTACTATGTTACTTCCATTGTCTCTTAACGGTAGGCCTACTGGGTAGAACTGTAAATTGTAACCTATTTTCGCTTATAAATATGAATATATAATATATTTATTTTCTCTAGTCCTATCAAACACAGACTAATATTCTTTTCACCGTGTGATAAACAAATCTTGGTGGGTTATGAACTGGCCACAGAAACAAAATATTACCTTTAAGGGCCGTATTCATAGACAATTTCAGCGCGGGCTTCCGGTGGATGATCAGCGTTTTTCGTATTCATAAACCAGTGTTAGCGTTATGATATGATTTGAATTCTATACAAGTAACCAGTGGATAGCCGCGGCTAGCTTAGTACGCTCGTAGCGCGTGCTGCGAAATGTCTATGAATAGCACCCTAATTGTTTTAATATAGACATTAGAGAAAGAAATTGAGATGGGCAGGGCATGTAACACGTATGGGAGAGTCCGGAAATGCATATAGAGTGTTAGTTGGGGGGCCGGAGCGAAAAAGATCTTTGGGGAGACCGAGATGTAGATGGGAAGATAACATTAAAATGGATTTGAGAGAGGTGGGATACGATGATAGAGACTGGATTAATCTTGCTCAGGATAGGGACCAATGGCGGGCTTATATGAGGGCGGCAATGAACCTCCGGGTTTCTTAAAAGCCAGTAAGTAAATAAGCATTAGAGAAAAAAAATGTATTCAAACAATTATTGCGAAATGAGTGGATTACTTTTTCAATTACACAAGCGCGACGTGACAAATCCCATACTTTTTTTTATCCTATAAAATATCAAATGTTTCTCCACATTTTCACTACTTGAATTAAAGGTTTAATATAGTATCCCATTCATTTTGAAGAAACTAGATAGTTTACATTAGCATACAAAATTTCATCCCTTTATCTTAAGTACTTTCTGAGTAAATGCTTCCTAAATTTAGAACAACAAATTTTGAATACTCTTTTTCTGTCATTCCTGTATTAAAACAATGAAAGATAATTTGTTTCTTTGACCAGCTCACAACTCACCAACATTCGCTTATCACACGGTTCAAAGGACATAGTCTGTATTTAATGGAAACAGAGAAAAAATAAGTTATATATATATATATATATATATATATATATATTATATTATATTTATACGTGAAAATACTGTTAACAGCTCTACCCAGTACCCTTAACAGAAACTGGATTAGATACTTCAACTGTTTATAAGCAAAAATAATTGTGCTGTAATTGTTCCTGAGCAAAAATAATATAAAAATTCTGTTACCGCAACTGTTTCTGAGTAGAAAAGTATTTCGGTCTGTCATTGCAACCGTATCTTAGCATGTTACTTCAATTGTTTCAAGGAAAATATAGTTTTCCTGATTAGATCAAAGATAGTATCTAAGATTCCGTTACTTCAACTGTTACTTAGTAGTGGAGAATATCAAGGACTTTTCACGACAAGTTATTTTTTTACTAATGGCTAGACCTTTCCTGTTCGTCATTTTCCCATATGAAGCCTGTTGTGTAGACCCAATTTACCGACAGAGTCGTTGCCCAGGTTGTGTAATTGCAGGCAGACTGGTAAACGTTACACCCACGGTGAAATGAGATGATGATGAAAATTTGTTAGGATGCTACAGTGAACAGGATCTCCCCCCCCCAAAGAACCCTGTGTACTTGAACCATGGAATTGGCCAACACAAATTATAAATCAGAGGTACATCGGGGATCGAACACGTGTCCAAGGATTATAAGTCCAGCGCTCTAGCCACTGGACCATCGTGGCGGTTATGTAAAATTATTTATGAACAAAAATAATATCGATTGTGTTACTTCATTTCTGAGTTAATATTGTAACTTTAATACAAAACAATAATGTAATTTTATTGTTTCAACAATAATCACTTACTATAACTGAATGTAAATACTACTGTCAACAATGCGATTTCCACTCCACACAGTAACACAGTGTTCGTTATTGCACTCCACAGACGACAATGACAATTTACTTGGATTATTGAGAACAACAATGTACTGCTAATCTTAACTAATGTTCACAAAGCACTATTTACAACACAAAACTGGCAGTTCTCAGTTCACAGTTCGTTTGCCTTGGCTAGTTCTTCTAGCTCAGTCACTCGAGTTCACAGTATCTCGAACCCCAGATCTTCAGAGACAGTCCACTGAACTCCGAACTCAGGTCCGCCAAATGCGGTCCACTGCACTCAAACTCAGGACTTCCGGCGACAGTCCAATGGCCAGGACGCTCACACAGTTGTGGACACACTCAAGTCGAATTCCAGTCTCGAAGCTGGCTTCACTGCTACACACTGCTTGATGTCCAAAAACTTGCAACTACTGCAACTGCAACTAAGTGCTGTCAGCTCACTTGCGTCTCTATTTATAACTAAACCATAGTTTCCAGAGAGTACGATTTCGCGATCAATCTACAGATGCCGAGAAGATGGCGTCTATCTAGACTTCTCAGGATTTCTCCCCTCAGTCACCAGCTGCTTTACTTCCCCCTCTCCCTTCGTCATGTCCGCGCCGGCTCCTCACGCCCCCCCCCCTCTCTTCTGCCGGACGCGCACGAAATTCTCCGAAGCGCTGAGAATATTCGGCCTGCCGTCACAATATATAAGATATTTCAAAAGTCAGTACAAACATTAAACCGCTATAAATATTATAATATTTGAGATAGAAAAAAAACAAAATCATTACAGTGTTGGGCAAAGAACGGGGTTTACAAAACATTAGGAAAATGTCCGCAGTTCTCTTGTTCAACGTACAGCATTATGTCTGCGATACCATGCACAGCATTTTGCAGATAATATCTTGGAATATTGGCAATTTCTTGTGAGATGGCATCTTTCAGTTGCAGTAAGGTTGTTGGTTGTGTCAGGAAAACTCGTTCTTTAAGGTAACCCCGCAACCAAAAGTCGGCAGGATTGAAATCTGGAGATCGCGGCGGTCACATTGTTGGAAAGTGCCTACTGATGACTTTGGTCAGAAAACGAATCACAATTACTCATGTTAACTCCACCATTAATTTTTAGTAGGTTATTTTACGACACTTTATTAACATCCTAGGTTATTTAGCACCTGAATGTGATGGTGAAAATGCCGGTGAAATGAGTCCGGGGTCCAACACTGAAAGTTACCCAGCATTTTCTCATATTGGGTGGACGGAAAACCCCGGAAAAACCTCAACCAGGTAACTTGTTCCGACTGGGAATCGAACTCGGGCCACCTAGTTTCCCGGCCAGACGCGCTAACAGTTACTCCACAGGTGTGGACAATAATGGAATAAGACAGACTGTTACAGTAAACGGGGAGCGCTACTACAGCGTGTTACAGAACTTCGTCATCCCTAGACTGAGGAATCACGCTATGGAAAAAATAATCTTCATGCAAGATGGCGCTCCACCCCACATTTTTATACCTCCAAAACAATTAATTACGAATATGTTTAGCGATCGTGTCGTCAGTAGGCACTTTCCAAAAATGTGGCCTCCGCGAACTCCAGATTTCAATCCGGCCGACTTTTGGTTGTGGGGTTACCTTAAAGAACGAGTTTTCTGACACATCTGCAACTGAAAGATGGCATCTCGCAAGAAATTGCCAGTATTCCAAGACATTATCTGCAAAATGCTGTGCATGGTGTCGCAGACAGAATGCTGAGCAAGAGAACGGCGGACATCTTCCCAATGTTTTGCAAACCCCGTTGTTTGCCCAAGACGGTAATGTTTTTGTTTTTTCCCTATCTCAAATATGATAATATTTATAGCGGTTTAATGTTTGAACTGACTTGAAATACTCTATATATCAATAGTCTTACTGCTTCATTTGTTTCTGAGTGAAAGAGCAATAAATTAACTTATTTCAGTATATTCCTGTATGTTCGTAAATCAATTCTGAATAGCGAAGCCAATCGTTTAGAGCTGGATCAGAAAAAACATTTGAGGATTCTGCAACTCTCGAAGCTGGAAGTTCTAAATGGGACTCGGGTTGTAACTTAGAATTTCAGATTTCTGTTGCAGGAGACGTGTGGAATCCATTTCCATCATTTTTAAAGTTGAATTTGTTTTTGTGAACCTGGATGGGAAGAGATTTGAAAGCGCAGAAGAAGATATACGTTGTTACGGCAGTCGAAATTGGGATTTTAAGACCGATAGATGTCTGGAACGTGTTTCTATTCCCGCTATGTGAACTTGGCCCTGCAAGGAAAACTTTCTCCTCTGCATCTAGCAGATATCGACTCAACTGCAAACATTATGCTGTGGCGTGACATATATCACTATCACACATAAAGCGTCTTTTTTAAGGAATCTGAAATGAAAATGGACGTGAGGTGTTAAATATTCATACCCCATCCGTATAGCGTTGGATTAAAAACTTTGAGGAGCCTAGTGAAAGTGATCCTATCTTTCTTTTTTCGTATCAACATTATTCAACCATAGAGACAATTAAAAAATAAAAGGTTAACGGGTTAATAATAGGGGAGGAAATAGAAGAAGAAAAGACAAAAAGTAAATAACGAAGAAAGGGGAAATAAATGAAAAAACAGAAATTAAGGAATGTAGAAATATAATAATTTTCATTAAAATGAATTTAACGCGTTCCTTATTCCCTTCTTCCTCTATTAACTGTGTCTTGTATTTCCCTCCTTATCCAGCAATGTGTTTTATTTTATCGGCAACCGCAATTCGATGAGTCTAATGCAAGTAGCAGCGACTCATGCACTTAACTACTAAGTGCCTGTTCGCTTGTATTATTATTATTATTATTATTATTATTATTATTATTATTATTATTATTATGAATTCACTTTTTAATATATTTTCTATCTTACTTACAAATGGCTTTTAAGGAACCCGCAGGTTCATTGCCGCCTACATATAAGGCCGCCATTATTCCCCATCCTGTGCAAGATTAAACCAATCTCTATCATCATATCCCAACTCCCTCAAATCCATTTTAATATTATTCTCCCATATACGTCTCGGCCTCCCCAAAGGTCTTTTTCCCTCCGGCCTCCCAACTAACACTTTATGTGCATTTCTGGATTCGCCCATACGTACTACATGCCCTGCCCATCTCAAACGTTTGGATTTAATGTTCCTAATTATGTCAGGTGAAGAATACAATCCGTGCAGTTCTGCGTTGTGTAACTTTCTCCATTCTCCTGTAACTTCATCCCTCTTAGCCCCATATATTTTCCTAAGAACCTTCTTCTCAAACATCCTTAACCTCTGTTCCTCTCTCAAAGTGAGAGTCCAGGTTCCACAACCATATAGAACAACCGGTAATATAATTGCTTTATAAATTCTAACTTTCAGATTTTTTGACAGCAGACTAGAAGACAAAACCTTCTCAACCGAATAATAACACGCATTTCCCATATTTATTCTGCGTTTAATTTTTTTGCTGTGGTCGTGCCAGAGAATCAGTCCCATTCCGGAGCTTATTGTAAGGTTTAGTAACAACGGTGATGGGTTGTTAACCCTTCGCCCAATCCCCAGGCTGGAGGGCCACCCCTTATCAACCAGTCCACGACTGCTTATTCAATATATTCGCAGCTACCCTTCATATCTGGAGGCCGTCTCCTCTATCCTCAACCTGAGGACGCGCTATGCCGTAGTGATAGGAACCCACAATACATGTTTATATTCTATCTAATAACTTCAAATTAAGAAATGATACTATTTTAAATACAATATTATTTGCGGATGATCAGGCTATATTTAGCGACTCCGAGGGTGAACTTCAAATGGCTGTATTATTATAATCTTGAGAAAGTAAGCATAGAACTTAATTTTACAGTATCATATACTATAAACTCCTTAACATTGTTATAGATTTAATATTATAGATTTATTAATTTGTCCTACAGAATTTATCTGTAATATTGACACTGAACCAAGGACCCGGGTTCGATCCCCGGCGCGGGATCGAATTTTTCTCATCAAATATTAAGTGTCCTTAACAATAGCTTTTTTGGCTAGAAATCATTATAACATATGCACTAAATTATTGATTAACAAAATAAAAAAAAAATAACTGCTTAGAAGTTAACGTAGCTCTTACCATGTTGCTAAAAAAACACGTTAACATTAAAGGAATAGATTCCAAAGAATATGTGGATCTATTCGGAAAATTCTGAGAAATAAGACAATGCAGAATAGGGAGAATAGTCCTACACAGTTGTAGTTGTATAGGTATAAAGTAATGAAATGGCTAATATAACATTATTTTCGTGAGAATTGGGCAACGAATGGATTACAACTTACTTGTAAATAGCTTTTAAGAAATCCGGAGGTTCATTGCCGCCCTCACATAAGCCCACCATCGGTCCCTACCCTGAGCAAGATTAATCCAGTCTCTACAAACATATCCTACCTCCGTCAAATCTATTTTTTATAATATTATCTTCCTATCTATATCTCGACCTCCCCAAAGGTCTTTTTCCTCCAACCTTCCAACTAGCACTCTATATGCATTTCTGGATTCGTCCTTACGTGCTACATATCCTGCTCATCTCAAATGTCTGGATTTAATATTCCTAATTATTTCAGATGAAGAATACAATGCGTGCATTTCTACGAATAGATTAAACAGAAAAATGGAAACACCTTAAATTAAAATCTTAAAACCCTTTGCAGGATATACTCATATGGACCAAGAGGGAAATATGAATATTATAGTTCAATTAAATGTAGTTTCTCTAACAGAAAAAGTGATAACTATAAAACAAATTGGTATGAATATAATGCCAGAATCCAGACTTCCCAATATGCTCCTAAATTACAAACCATTAGGGAATAAATTTTCTAGAAGACTTATTACAAGGTGGGAATATGAACTTAAATCCTGAGATTGGAACAACTGTCTAATCTTCAAAAACAGAAGATCATTATTATCATGAACTACGTGCATCTGACTTGTGAGTGAACTTCTGCACCGACTCCCAGCTAGGCGCATTCCAAACCCAAACCAGCTGACTACACTAACATTCGCTATATTATATTGAGCAAGCAACCCCGTTCGCCTCTCCTTCCGTGCATCGCCAGGCAGCGATCGGGGAATGCTATGAAATGATAATGAGAAGAATATTGGACGGAATGATATTGCCTAATGTGGGTAAATGGGGGAGCCCACAAATTTGTCCTCCACAGTTGTCACTATAACTTTTTCAATGAAAAATCTCAAGCATAACCAGAACTCGAACCAGGAACCACTGCTGATAATATAAACTATGCCGTCACTGAAGTGTTAAATATACAAGCTTCCACAACACTGTTAATATTTTCAAAAGCTTCTGATTTTACTGTCACACAACTCTTACAAGTTGAAAACTTTATATAAACTGCGTCCTACTGAATTTTCACCAAATCTAAATTTCTGTAACTAGATCCTAACCGAGCGAGTTGGCTCATGCGTATCGCATGGGACTCGCATTCGGGAGATCTGTGGTTAGATTCCCGAACCGACCAACCTGCCTGTAGTTTTTCCATGATTTTCCACAGTTACTTAAGCAAGTCTACGTAAAGATTAATTTTTGGACCTCTGTCATGGTAACAATGATTATTAGAGGAGAAAAATTCGCTCCGGCGCGTCGGGGATCGAAGCCGGGTCCTTGGTTCTACGTAGCAAGTGCTCTAACCATTGAGCTACGCCGAAGTTCAATCCACAGCACCGGATCGAATCGCTCTCCTCTAGTGTTTTTTCCTTTGTGGCCTGACTCCAAGTTCGACATATAAACGTTGACATCTTTCAAATCCAAGTTAGAAGATTATCTTATGACGAGTTGCCAAACTAACTTACTGTTATGAGAAGTGTTGTATTGCAGGTTTCCACGTATTCACATTTTTTTATGTTCTAGTGATATTTAACTTATTCCATCTTTTTGTTTCATGTTTCCCGATAATGTTATATCTATAATGTGATAACATGAGTTTATATATATATATATATATATATATATATATATATATATATGTATATATATGTATATATATATATATAAAATCATAATTTTTCTTACTTTATTTACCTAAAAATATTGTATTCATTGTACCACTACCTACCACTACCACTACTACTACTACTACTACTACTACTACTACTATTACTATTACTATTAATAATTGTCTTATTTTTTTATACTTCGTATATGTCATTTATTTTGACCTGCTGTTCACATTTTATTATGCTTTTTCCTTCCTTTCTGTATGTTATTATGTCTGATTTCTACTTACTTGTTGTTTACATTATATTGTTATTATTATCTTATTCAGTTTTGTGTGTCGAATTGTAGTGTTTTTGTAACGCAGTTTTACTCCTGGCTGAATGTTAGAGAAGGCCTTATGGCCTTAACTCTGCCAGGTTAAATAATCTATTATTATTATTATTATTATTATTATTATTATTATTATTATTATTAAGTCAACTGCGATTATAAATGGAGCGCACTCAAATGAGTGACTTGGTGGCCGGGATTCCACAGTAATATGCAGTGTTGCTCGGAGAATCTACGTAAAGATTAATTTTTTTTGGTCCTACATAATACGTCTGTTATGGTAACAATGATTATTAGGGGAGAAAAATTCGCTCCGGCGCCGGGGATCGAACACGGGTCCTTGGTTCTATGTAAGGGCGCCGTGGATTGTGACATCTGTAGTTCCCTACTAGCCCCCTTTGTGTGGACTTGCTAGGACTGCGTTCGTACACGGCTCGTGTCCTGTTTACTGTTCTTCCGATGTCTGTAGACCGCCCGGGCTTTTCTCAGGACACAAACAGCCATTGGTTTTGAATTGCCTCACCCAATGCGCAATTCATGTGGTACATCCTTACCAAATTTAGTTCTCCTGTCCTGTAATACATGAATATAAATTAAATACATTACAGCGTTAAAGAAAGTACATATTGTATTTTATAACTTTAATTCGAGTATAGACGTTTCATTAAGTCATTTGGATTCCATTAAATATCCTATAAACTTTTATTTTATTATTTAACGACGCTATATCAATTACTAGGTTATTGAGCATCAATGGAATTGGTAATACAGAGATAGTACTTTGCGATACGAGGCCGAGGATTCGCCATGAAATTATCTGACATTTGCCTTAGACTTGGCGAAAACCTCAGAAAAGATTAATCCACATAATCGGCCCAAGTTGGATTGGAACTCTCGCCAGAGAGTACCCTTGGACGAGTAGACAAACGCGCTACCGCTCCTTTTTAATAATGTATTTCCTGAAATTGAGGTGCTTACAGCAAAGTTATATTGCCAGACATGCGGTTTGTATTCCACGTATGAATGCTTTTATCTCATACATAACTTAAATGCTTAGAACTGACATATTCCCCAGGTTGGATAAACAGCAACCTGCCAGAGAGCGGTTTATGTAAAGAGCGTTCACATGAAATTTCAGGAGGACTGGAACAAAAAGTTTGGTAATAGCTCCATATCTTTGTGTTCTGTGGGCACGGGTCTTTGTCAAAACGAATTAGTTTCTGTAGACACGATTTCAATTCTAATTTCGGTGTATTTGTCTTTGTGAATGCGTCCATCTCTTCGCAGAGCAGGAAACGCAATTAAAATATCTGAACTAAAATAAACTGGAGCGGGTCCATTGAAATTTCGGCGTAATACTTTTCAAATACATCATCACCACCACCACCACCACCACCACCACCACCACCACCACCACCATGTTCATTTTTAACTTATAAGAAGGAAAGGAAAACAAAAAAATGAATGTGTGTGCGAGAGAGAAAATAATAGAAGAGTGAAGCAATTGATAGACAAACTAACGGCGCTACAGTAAAGAGTTAATAGAAGAAAGTAAAGGAGTAATTCAGGGTGATTCAAAAGGAAAGGATCATATATTGAAGGGTTGTATATTGGCGATTCTAAAAGAAAAACATGTAAACTTTATGTCGTATCTCAATGATATCCGAGAAACGGCTATTTGAAAATAACAACAAGCATGATTTCCCTTTTCTTTCTCTGCTTAATTAATCACATTAACTAAGACATAACCAAAACGACATTACGTTGTACTATTGCCTTTGTCATGTTGCCCAGTTTCATGTGCTTATTTATTACCAGAATACTTGGAGATGGTCCTTAGTCAACTCGAGCTGGTATGTACAGCTGTCAAAAGAAAAAGTGGCCGCTCTCCTGAAACAAAGTTCCCTTCGGGTATCTTCGCTACAATTCGGAGACAGGCGATGTTACATGTTGTTGGACCACGTTGCCTGATATCTACAGTTATAATTGAAGTATTCTGTGTGTTATCGATAGCATAATGGTAGCGTTCAGGCCTCTTATTCATGAGGTCCTGCGTTCGACTACAACCACGTGCTTTTTATGTTCTTTTTTGTTCTGTTTTTGAGAGAGACAAACTATACATAATGGCTCCTTTCTCTTTTACGATTATTTTAGTAATTAACATCAGGTTCATTAATATATTATGCCATGACTTTATCATTATGATATTGTGGCTGCAAATGGTAGGAAAAAAATTTTATTCTCAATAAAAATATCTTTCGTGGCATAAACAAAACAAATTTACTGGCGTCGGAATTAAAACATTCAAACAATTAAGCGTTCAAAAAACAAAACAAAAAGCCACAATTCAATATTTAGTCTATCTTCCTCTTATCTCGATCATCTTGCAGTCGAGTGGGCATGGAATTCACAAGTCTTTGCAAATAGAGACTGTTCTTAGACACGATATTCCAGGCATTCTGAACATACATACATAAGTGTTCTGTTATGGGCACATCTTTCATTGCAAACCCAGCAATATCCAATCTTTCCTATTTTCTGCCTTCCTCTTAGTCTCCGCATATGATCCACTTATCCTAATGTCGTCTATTATTCTTTTCAACCTGAGACCCAACCAATTCCTTTTTCTCTTTCTAATCAGTTTCAGCATCATTCTTTCTTTACTCACTTTTTCATACACAATTTTATTTCTTATTCTATCTGTCCACTTCACACGCACCGTTCTTCTCCACATCCACATTTCAAATGCTTCAATTCGTTTCTCTTCATTTCGTCGTAATGTCCATGTTCCTTCCCCATACAATGCCACACTCCACACAAAGCACTTCACTAGTCTCTTCCTTAGTTCTTTTTCCAGAGTTCCGCAGAAGATCCTTCTTCTATTAAAAGCTTCCTTTGTTCATGTTTGCAGTTTTTCTTGTGAAGGATACGTCTAAATGCGGTAACATCCCGTTGCTTTCCGCACACCACTATCTCTTTCGCATCTTATTAAATTCCAGGGGGCCCAAGCGTGGAGATGAGGAGAGTGGATTTGACTAATTGGGCCCTCCGGACTTCACCGAAAGTCACGGCAAGGGTTAAATATTAATTCTATCAGGATGTTTGACCCGATAAGAGACCGGGAAATCTCAATTAGCCTTTGCCCCCCGCATCCTGGACTAGCTTCTACGAATCATCAGAAAATCTTAGAGTGTGATTGGGCCAATTTTTCCGAAAATGTTTCCACACTTTTGCCCTCGTAGCTCAGAGGACGAACGTCGGAATTTAGATGTCAACGTCTCAGGTTCAATTCCTCGTTATTTCTTTTCATTTTATTGTGGTTCAAGATAGTGTAATGTAATAATACAAAAAGAAAAACTAATAGCAGTATTATGCAACTGGATTTTTCGAAACCTAGCATTAAATTTATGTTATTTATATCGCTAAAGAACGATTACAATATAAATAACTTGAATATTATTTATACAGTATCCCTAAGGATCGATAACAGAATATAAATGATAAATATCGGTTTGTTTCATTAATATAAGATATATAATACGTATTTAATTATCTAAATAAAATAACCTATTTAACAAAGAAAGATGTTTATTTGTGTTATAATAATTACTTACATAAAATACAGATTATTTATATTGTGAAAGAACAATAACAATATAAATAACTTGAATATTATTTTATAATGCTAATGGAGGAAAAGAGAATATAAATGATAACTTGAATATTATTTATATCGTTAAAGAACGATAACAGAATATAAAAAACGTGGATATTATTCATATCGGAATTTCACAGATGTATTTAAGAAATTGTAGAAGAATAGTAATTAGTAACAGTGTCCTATTTATTCTTCTTGGAGCCAAATTTGTAACTTTTAAAAGTGTGGTTACTATGTTGAAGTGTATGTGTTGTAACGGATGCTTGATTTGTTATGTATGTGAGTCAGTTATGAGATACTTGATGTCGTCGCAATGTCGTAATTATAGTTTGATTGTGTTTGTGTGACTATTGTGTATTAATGTATTATGTATGGTACGGTAAGCTGCATATTTGTGTTATAGAAGTGTTACGTATGTGTGTTGTTAATGTTTTTGTATGTTTCAAATTGATACCTGATATTTGTTTTGCAATCACAATGCCTAATTTACGGATTGTTTATGTTTTGTTTACATCGCGTAAGCTAATTTAATTTTATTTTCCATTTCTCTTTATGCCCATCTTTTTTTGTGTATAAAACTATAGCCCTAACATACATATGTATACTAGGGCTAACCCCCATTGGAGATACAGTAATAATTATTATTATTCATATCCTTATAAAACGATAACAGAATACGAATGATGACTTGAATTTTATTCATATCTCTAAAGAACGATAACAAAATATAAATAACGTGATATCCATCAAGAACGATAACTGGATATAAATGATAATTTGAATATCATTTACATCGCTAAAGAACGATTAAAAAATAAAATGAAAACTTAAAGAAGGCCCGAACCCACAACCTTTGAATCATTAAACAAGCACTCTACCGCTGGTCTACGAGGCGCAGATATGGAACACTTTCATATTTACGGAACTGCTTGTACAAGCACATGCATCGTGTAACATCGCCGCGATCCGAAGTGGACTTCGAAAATATTCGCTGTTCACGAGTGCGGCCACTTTTTTTTTTTTTGACAGCTGTACTTTCAACAAAACATGGTCCCTTTACATTTGAGCCGGCCAGTCACCCAGTACCTCAATTAAACCTATCCTGAGCGTTGGATTGGTCACGGAGGTATTTATTGGCCACTGAATTCACCCAACCATACATCAATTAGATTGTTTGTGGGGTTGGCTGAAGAATATGGTCTACAAACGCAAAGTGGAAACAAGGGATCAATTGCTTGCCCGCTTTTTAAATGTTTGTGATCACATTAGGGAATATCTGAACCAGCTCAAATTAGCAACACGGCATCTGGCTACGTGAATGGAAGTTAACAGAGACATCCTTGAACATGTTCTGTAAAGAGAAATGGACAATTAAATTCAACATACAGGTAACAGTTGTAATATCGCCTGCACTATTTCCGTTCCTAATGCTTTAGATTGACTTTCTCCAAAAGCGTTGAGAATTAGACATATGTAATGATTTTTTTTCTTTATAATCGTCCATACTATCACCCGTTTCATCCTGAATTAGGCTACTCTGTATATGTAAAGCGTTTCATATTCTCGGTGCCTGCGGACGCAGAAAGATACGCTCTTCAACAGAAGGCAAACAGATGGAATGCAGCGCTGCTCATAATTTGAAATAAAAAGAAATATTGCAGTATTATACAAATGCTCATAGTGAAAATTATATTTTTACAAATTACTTACCAGAATGAAATATAACGTTGAAAATGTTGTCTTCTGTCGTCCACGCATTTTTGGACTTTTTTTTAATTCCCCATCACACGCTTCATGGAAATGAATGAATTTCCCTGCAAATGTTTTCCTCTAGGGCGGCGTTTCTCAAACTAGTAATTTTGACACTGAGAGTCGTGAAACAAATATAACTTAACGTATTCAAAAGAAATAAGCCATGTAATTCTGAGAAAAACGAACACATGGGCCTGTATTAGAAATATTCAATGTCCGGTACGAACATTAAAAGAAAGTTTTATAACTAAATAATCAAGAAATTTATCCAAATGCCGTTTCCTCCAAAAGACAGAGAAACTCGCCAAATTTGTACGATGATCAGAAAATATTCACATGTGCACTCGTATGGCTTGGCATACCCTACTTCATGAAGTCGGGAGTGTCAGCAACAATAGATGAGTGGCTTAGTGCCAGAGCTACCTAAGCCACAATTACAGTCAAAAAAGTTATTGAAATCTAAACTCAAACCTCGTTTTTTAAAACTATATGCTCTCAATTGGAATTTATTTCTCATTTACTATAATCTAATATTTATCTAGTACATCTACTTTGGCACACAGATGAATGATAATTTACAGTTATTTTATGCAGAAATCTGCTGCTAAAAATTATGGTTTAGGCAACTTTGGCACTGAGCGACTCAAATGCAATAATAGTGTCGGTAACATAAATAAAACAATTGAACAGTGGAAATCACTGGGAATGGAATTACGGTATTGCCATTATAAATACTTGGTAAGTTCCTCTATGCCCTGCGCTTGTTTGCTGGTATATGCTATCACCACCAGATTTGTAGTGTAGTGCTACACAAAATAGAGACATTAAAGCAAACAAGAGGAAGCGTTTTGCGTCATGAAATTTGCACAAAAGAGGACGCTAGTAGTAATGGGCGAAGTTGTTCTTTTCCCGGAACAGTCTCGAATTGGGACTGTTACAGTTACAAGTAGAGATGTGTCTGAATCGTTCACTGATGAGAGCTATCTCTTTGACTCTCGCTCCATTTGAGGAGTCATTCAAAAGAGCTGTACAGTACCATCCCTCTTCCCCAAGCAGCTCGCACATACGTTCGAGCACTCATCGCTTGGACTCTCTTAAAATACGTTATCGGCATGACAACATAGCACACATGTTTCTCAATAGATGACATTCCAATCGGTTTGGAAACTTGTTGTGTATGCGGACAGAAGCTTTATGTTTATTAGATAAACAGCTGTTGAATACATGGTCAGAATGCAACACTAATTGGTATATGAAGTCATGAAGACACGGTAACCAACTAAAAAATTTAACATGTCATTTAAAACGTGTAGTATGTAATTTTTGTTCTCCGTGTTACGTGGTTAAAAAAAACTAAAATGATTAATTTTTATTTTTACGTTTCTTAATGCTTAGTTATGATAATAATAATTACATTATAATTTCATACATAATAAAAATATATAACTACAGTGTATATTTATATATTACCAGTAGTGAGACCTGAAATCCCCACACTTAGTAAAATGTTAGAAACGCATCTGTATCAAAATGTAATAATTTAATTTATATTCATGTATAACAGGACAGGAGAAGAGATGTCAGAGGTAAATCTAATAGGAATAGAAATATGACACGGATGTCCTTTATCACCTACATTATCCAAGGGAGGTACAGCTGGCACCAGCGTTTTTGGCGTGTGTCGTAGAGTATAGTGCCCAGTTTGTGAGCATGTTGCTAGTGCGGCTGAGAATGGTGCCACTTCCTATATACGCCACATCAGCCATTTGTCAAACACAGTTGTCACACTGGCTACGGTAAAAGTAAGACACTAGCATTTAACTTTCCCATTACTTATTTCACACGCCATAAACGATGACGCGGACTGTACTCGAGTTGTCAGAAAGAAATATTGGATATTTCTATATCATCAGCAAGAACTAATGACGTAGTTAACGAATCTAAAAAGAAACATGTGATTTTTCAGTGGGTTTAAGCAGATTCGACATACGAAATGAATTGCAATATCTAAGGAATTTCAATTTGTTTATATTCATACGTTCGACATAGGACTCCAAACATCGCAAATGTCATCATTTGTAACAGTTATTATAAAGTACACTTACATGAAACACTTTTTTTTACTAATGGCGGATACTTAGCTGTCCGTAATTTACAAATATAAAGCCAGCTGAATAATCCAATTTACCGACAGAGTCGTTGCCCAGGATGTGTCATAGGAGACTGGTCTACGCTACACCCGCTCTCTGGCCCAAATTTGAATGTCGGACTCGTGAATCGGATGATCGAGGTTTACTGCATTTTCGATAATTACAAATAGCATAATCTCTTCAACAAATTAGTCGTCTAGATTCAAAACCCCCTAAGCGCAATTTTTGCACATTTTCGGGTTTTTATACAATTTGAATCTGTATAATGAATTCTAACAATTGTATAAATATTACAGTTGAAAGTCAACCCAATAGGGCTTAAATAGAGCGATGAAAATTGGGTTTAGCTTTAAAATCCCCCATAGAACGTAAAACTTACAAAATTGTTACATTCAAAATCCTCTATCAACAAAAGAGCCAATCGGTGATGAGAATGCGGTCACGTGCCAATATGGGGTCACGCATTCTGTTGTGGCTTAAATGCGGTCATCTTGTGAAAACATATTTGTGTTTTTCGTTGAAAATCACAGTAAAACATGAGCGAATTTTGTGCACATGCTTCTCTTGTCTCACCGGATAGATTCAGAAAGCGATAGAGACAAATAGAAAGCTGGAAGAGAAGCGGAATTCGCCAAGAAAGGTAATTAAATTTAGCGTTGTAACATAGCTTCAAAGTTTTCTTACGTACGTTTTTTATGTACTATTATTGCAATCAACATCGATACGGTAATTATTTGGCATTTTAATTGTTACAGATATTCTCCCACAGTTCCCGAATTAAGCACAAAACGAAAATATTCCGATGTACAGCATTACGAATGACTGATATAATGAAGTTCCATAAGATATTTTATCAGTCTAAAGACAAATTACAACAGGCTAATTTTATTCTACAACATTGTTAGTGTTCTACAGTAAAGACTACTCGTGTACAATATTCAAAGAGAGGATTAACATTTAAATACAACATTCGTTGTTCGTGATTCCCTAATTCCTATATGTCGAAATTATTTTCTTGGTGGTTTAGGTTTGAAAAAAGACAGTTCAAGTTTGTTTAAAATCATGTATCTTTAGGCCTATTTGATTAGATTCAAAGCTACAGGCAATTGGCATTTCAAATTCAACGCTGTTAACGTTTTTTTTATATCCAGAATAAAACTCATGTTAATATCGTAAAAAATGAAAAAAATTAACTCCGAGGCTGTTCATAACGATTGTGCTTGTGAAGAAGCTCAAGATGACAAAAAATTTGTGTTTTCAACCGTACAGAAAATTTAGTTTATTTGATAATATGATGACAAAAAGTTGGATTCATTTTTGTTGAAATTTTGTCCATAAACGATGTCACTAATTCATTTCTTTTATTTTTCTCACATACACGAGAGAAGGAATCTGAGCTCTTGCGCTGTACGAATGATACTCGGGTAAGCTCGCGCTGAAGTATAGGTATCCAAGGCGACACGCGCGAACAAAGGCTGCGATTATCTGAAGAATTCATTTGAAAAATGCATGAGGGGAGGGTGAAATACGTAGATGCGTGGCTCATTTATTTTAGGACACATCAGGACATTTTTCTTAGCGCCTTATAGAAACCACAGGTAGGACTAGTTGACTTAATTTAGGAGAGATGGTATAATTGCTACGAAATGATTGGAAGACAATATGGCCAAATCGACCCTGAGTACATTTTGTGGGGAAAGGTAGGTATTCTTACAAAAGGGAAACATGTAAGTGTATTCCGGGCTTAGAGATTGTTTGGGGTGCGACATGTTTGCCATCCTCATTCTGAATATAAGTAGGCCTAATTCAGTTGTTCATGGCAACATCCGTCGAGCTGGATGCCGGACTAGCCAGGAAACAGAGTACAGTTCCTTCAACCAATACTGGAAATTGGTGATTTGAAGGAATGAAGGATAACATCCGTGGTATATATTTAGTACCCCAGATTGTGTTTTTAATTGGTTTATTTTACAACGCTTTTTCAACTGTGATGATTATCTAGCGTCTGAGTGAAATGAAAGGGATAATTCCAGTGAAATGAGTCCATCTCTAGCGTTCAAAGCTACCTAACATTTGCTCCAAATGAGTTGAGAGAAAACCCCGGAAAAATCTCAACCCTGTAACTTCTCCCAATCAGGATTTGAACCCGCGTCCGCTCGTTTCACAGTCAGACTTGCTAACCGTTACTCCACAGCGGCGGATACTCGGATTGTAGCTCACCACAGAACAGGATATCGGGGTAATCCTGGTATATGTTGGGGATGGATCCAAATCAGAGTGCTGCAGAACAGCGCTTACAACCGGTTTATATTCGACCGGTTGCAGATCAACCGGCCAGGTTGGACATTCATTCGAATATCCGGCCTTGAAGCGGTTGCGCCTGTCTAGACAGAACCACAGATATAGAGGACAGAATACCAAGCACATTTTACCATACAGGAACTCTGATGACATTTTGTAACTACACAAATGGAGTAATTGAAGGAAATTAACTTTTACTAATTTAGAAAGTGGTTAGCTTGAAATTCTTAGGAAAATATTTGGGGCTAAGAGGGATGAAGTTAAAGGAGAATGGAGATAGTTACACAACGCAGAACTGCACGCATTGTTTTCTTCACCTGACATAATTAGGAACATTAAATCTAGACTTTTGAGATGGGCAGGGCATGTAGCACGTATGGGCGAATTCAGGAATGCATATAGAGTGTTAGTTGGGAGGTCGGAGAGAAAAAGACCTTTGAGAAGGCCGAGACGTATATGGGAGGATATTAAAATGGATTTGAGGGAAGTGGAATTTGATGATAGAGATTGGATTAATCTTGCACAGGATAGGGATAGATGTCGGGCTTATGTAAGAGCAGCAATGAACCCGCGGGTTCCTTAAAAGCCATAAGTAAGTAAGTTAGCTTGAAATGGGGTTATAATTGATTGGACACTTTGGTACATTTATCTTCATAATTAATATATAAATCAACTAATTGACACCGGTAACAACAAAGGAAATAAGCGTAATGCATAGGTGAAATCTGACGTATACACAAAACAAAAATAAAATAAATTACAATTACTTACAAAAGAGACGAGCAAATATGTACACACTTACTATTGTAACGTTCATACTTTGAACTCAAAATTAGGCTACCCCTGAAAAAGTAGTGGTTAATATCGCCTATGTATTTTAATTATTCTAAGTGGATGTATTATTATTTCTCTAATAAGTCGTTTTTAGGGAGATAAGTTATTAACAAAAATAAAAACACTCTGAATTCTAATAATTGTAGTTTCATGATGCGTGCTTCAATCAATGAGGGGAGAGGAGGAAATATCATTTGAAAGTTACACGATGATAATCGCGTCTTTGCAACAATTCTTGGAACTCCTGGGTGGCTCAATATTGTCTGTAATCCACTGAATAGTTTGTTTCAAAACTTATGTGATTCCTATACATATTTATGTAAAAAATTGTTACATCCCATGCATATTCAACTCATATAATGAACGTTTGTTTCCAGAACTCTTGTAATCCAAAGACAGAATCACGTTAATGCTCAGTGTTGAGGAGGGAAAAATTGTTGAAAAATAAGGTAAATCGGTCGAAAATTCTATGTTTTTTGTTGGAATTATTGAGTATAGGTTACAAGGCGCCAAAATAAAGCATAAAAACACCACGCTCCTTCCATTTTAATCAATTTTGATTCTGGAAAGAGTGCATTGCTAACTAGTGCAACATCCAGCTTTTTGGCCTCTTTAAAAATGATTGTAACTCTACAGATTGTTTATTTTCAAGTTGTATGTGATGGATGAAGATTAATTTATTATGGAATCACAGGAACGTGGCCGAAAAAGAGTAAGGAATATCAAAAATTGGAGAAAGGAAGAAGACAAAACGTCCAGGAAAGATACTGTTTTGTAACTTCTGATTATAACATGATTTGTAATGTTTTATACTCACTGAAATCTAATTCTACTTTTTTATATTATAGATATAAATCTAAATCGCTTCCCAGAGCTCCCCAGTCTCATCACGCATCTACAAAAACATACAGCTGTTCAACCCCGAAAATGCAAGATATCAGAAGGTTTCATGAGGGGTTCTATTAATGTACAAGAAAAGTCATGCAAGACTTATATACTTAAGTACACAACACAGTCAGCACCTAAGCGATCAAGGGCTAAGTTAATCCATAGTTCCAGGAAATCTGTAGCTATTAACTATCACGTTTCAACAAAAAAGGAATCATCCAGGTTTGCACAACTACATTTTTATCTATCTTAGGCATTTCACGCGACCGAGTGCAGCGAGTATGTAGGGCTCACCTTGTCTCTGGACAAAGTCCTAGAGAAAATAGGGGTGGTGATAGGCGCAGTAAATTATATTCAAACAAAAGAGAGGCTGTAATAAAATTCATACAGGGACTAAATCCAGTAGTAATGTAAAGTATAACTTCTTTAGGAATATTTTTATTTATAAATTCAATAAAAGTATCAAATCCCCCAGTACTAATGTATGTTCTGAATATATACACTTGAAGGCAAATATTTCTGCAGGTCCAGAAAAAGGTAACAGAGATAATATGCCAAAGCTTCGATTGCACAAGTTAAAGACCAAGGCTTTTTACAACATGTTAGAAGAAAATACTGAATCAACTCTACGCAGTTTTAAGTTTTGATTGTGAGAAACATTTACTGTTGCCCTAGATATCTGATCAGGATGCATATTATAGCCGACAGTTGTAAAAATACAATTTTACAATATGTCAGGGGTCATTCTCAGACCCCCAAAATACTAAGACCGTGACCATCTACACTTGGTTGAAGAATGAACGATATAAAGCTTCAAATGAAATTTCCTCTGTTCTTAATTATCATTTAAACCACGCCAATCTAGATAGTAAGACTTGTATACGGCTATTTTCTGACGGATGCCCTGGGAAAAATAAAAAATTGCACTGTAATAGGTATGTTGGCTAAGTGGTTACATTAAGAGGCACTTCAGAATATATTAAAAATTGAATACATCTTTCCCGTCGTATGACATTATTTCATCCCCCAAATAGGGTATTTGGGAGGATTGAAATGTCTATTAAAATGAAAGAAGGAATAATTAAGCCCGAACATTATGATTCTACTTTTAGTCAGTATGGAACTGTTAAACATCTCTGTGACGAAGTGTCAGTCCTTGATTGGAAGGCTGCAATAAGTGAAGTTGTTAAACCTCCTGGACAGTAACATTTTCAACTGTCCCAGTCAAAGAGACTAATATCAGAAAATCAAACTTAAGGCAGAATATACTAGTAAGATGTGAGTCTCATTATCACTCAGACATTTGCAATAGCATGTCCATTCCAAAAAAAGGGGAAAGTTTTTGTAACATAAAATCAACACGAGCATTTTGTGCCAGTTAAAAAAGCCGAACTGAAGGATGTCTATAGGTTGCTAAGTAAACATTTTGGCAATGAGTGGCGAGTGCGAGACGAATTGCAATATTACAGAGAAGTAATGAATTTTCAATATAATTTAGGAGGTGAAAAAACTTATTATGATGAGGAAGAAAATTGCTATCATACTGATATTGAAGATTACATTGTATAAAGTCCATTTTGTTCACATTAAAGCAGATTGTCTGTAAAAAAAAATTGGAAGACAATTTAATGAAAGTCTACATTTTGTACATTACTTTGTATTATCAAATTTAAAAAACAAATTTAATAAACTACAAAATTCAATAACAAATGCTAAAAAATTCTTATATGTTCAATACCGGTACACGTCTTTATGAATCAAAACTTCCTTTATCCCAAAGGTACTTTTGCAAAACTTTCTATAAGCTTAATTTGGTTGCAAAACTTCTCTTATCCAGAGCTTTTTGTGACATATCTCCGTTATTTTGGGTACTAAGTTTCAAATGATTTAAGTATTTCAATAATTTAAGGACAAACTATTTAAAAGTCAAAAAATCTTCCTGAAATATTAATTTTGCAAAGAGTAATAAGTGTTTCGTATTTTTCTCAGAATCGCTTATAATGGATAAGATAAGTTTTGTACCTCAACGTCTCAATTACACTTCCTTCAGCATGAGACGTAGGAAAAAAGAAACTCTTACACCTTGAGCCAAGCTATTCCATTACACTGCTTACATCGTGAATGATTTGTTCCGTAGTTTTTCTGTGTATCTATGCAGTCTTCCTGCTGCATATAATAAAAATGTCAATTGAAAAGTGTAGTAGGCCTAAAGTAAGCAACCGGTTCATAAGAAAATACGATTCTTTCTGTTTGTGGGATATTCCAAGTGATCCATCTGTTGCAGCAGAAATGACATGTTAAATTTCGTTTATCGATTTTTCTATCAATTCATAAGCTGCAAATCTGGCTGCCATTTCATTTATTACTAATCAGTGGCTTACTCCTTGAACTACATGAATATAGCTGGTTGGAGATTACCATCAGCTCTGAAATACAGTACACCTATCATTACAGCTCTATTATTATTATTATTATTATTATTATTATTATTATTATTACTATTACTATTATTACTATTACTATTATTATTATTATTATTATTATTATTATTATTATTATTATTATTATTATTATTATTAACATTAATGTTGTTAGTATATTCCCTTCAAATTCAGTACCAATAATGAAACAATGAAATTAACACATTAAACATATAGACGTATCCACAATAAAAAAATCTTCCCTGAACAGATCCAAATTTGAACACCTAATGATACAATTACTGTAATTACCACATCTCTGCCAATTAGGCTTATTAACAATGTCGTATTTTCAACACACGTATATTATAAAGCAAACAGTTGACTGACGCCATGCGTATGCTAGGAGACCACAGAATCACGTGACAGTGTTCTTAGCAACGCTCGATATCACTATAAACAAACTGTCATGCAACAAGATTCACTGATACAGGGAGAGTTGCTTCGTGTATGCGAGATTACATAAAGACCTGGTATTACAAAACAAGGACCAACAGATGTATGAAACAGAGAAAGCTTACAGACGTAGTTTATAACATAGAAAGATACCGAAAAGAAATCGGTGTGATTTAAATGATACTCTCACATAAACTGTATGCATTTTATAACAATTGAAACCCCTTATTACGTTTTGAATAATAGAGTTGCTTATAGTCTACTTTTAAGCGATTATTCAAGATACAGTACATGCATAAATGAAATCCTTTAAGGGGTTAGGTACAGCTTACAGCAGTAAAATTTTGGAAATATTCAACTTTTTTTTCCTCCATTACTGTATCTTGTGGAGTAATAAAAAATTAGTATGTGTAAAACACTGTCCTTCTGCTATAAGAAAAAAAATATTTTTTACGATTTAAAAAATTATTTACTTTTTTTTTTTTTTTTTTTTTTTTTTTTTTTTTTTTTTTTTTTTCAAAATTCAGTTCACTGTGCAGTGATCAAGCGTTTCCCACATAACTCAAAACTGTCAAACATTCTGTGATGAAATTTTTTGTGTGTATTTATGCATGTCATATCTAAAATATGATGCAAGGTCACTTCATCACTTTTCTACCTTTGATGGATTGTCTAATAAAAATAAACTCATTAAAAAAATGTTCAAATATAAGTATTTTCTCCCAACACAAAATCAAAAATATATATTATTTATTAAGGAATGCAGTTGAAAGAGCATGATATTGTAAACATGAGTTTCAGTAATACAATAAAAGAGAGAGAACATGAAAAAGTAAGAAGTTAATGAGTTATGAGTAGACAGCGGAAAAAAAGTCATTCGGATGTGAAGGTAACTACAACGCGAGTAGTTTGTCTCGTCAGAGGGTTGTTGTTTGCGTAAGCACAGTTGGCATAATAGAGATGCGTGCAGGTAAGAACTGTTCTCGAATCGATGATTCAGAAGGTGCCTGATATTTTGTGTACTTTTCTATAAAACTTTTAAAGTGAGTTTTGAATGGAATATTACAACTTATCATTCGACACATCCTGGCAAAAGTCATATTTCATATTTGAGGTGGAATTTGAACTTGAATCCTTACATTCTTCTAATAGAGAGCAACACTTTTCATGTTTTTCTGTGTATTACATTGATGTTTTATCCATTGTTTTCTTATCTATTTAATGCACACATACATAACGCACATTTATTGTTTGACCAGTATCACTACTATAAATGTCGACACCATATTCTTGTATTAAAGAATACACCCCGTCTTTTTAACATCTGTCTTCGGTATTATGATCATTTCACCGAACACAAATGAAGAATATGTTTATGTATTAGAGACCTGCAAAAGAGTGCACACAACCGGTTTAGATTCGACCGGTCGAAGCTACAACCGGCTTGGATGAATATCGGACCAGATACTTGGTTGTCGAGCGGTTACGCCTGATGTATTGCAGAGTAGATAGAACATCAGGCGCACTTACACGAAACTAACGTTTTCCGAGTTTACAACCGGAGTAACAAGGAAATTTACGTTGTCTTATTGAAAAAAAAAAGTGTTTGCAAGTACTCTTACAGTCCATTCGACACTATAACACATATATTTTCTTTATTATTCTGAACTTGCAGTAACTTTATAAGTATCGTTTATATTTTAAACTTATAGGGCCGTATTGATAGACATTTTTAGCGCGGGCTTCCGGTGGATGATCAGCGAAACTAACGTTTTTCATATTCATAAACCAATGTTATCGATATGAATACTTCGTCCCTCTTCTGGCAAAGTCGGGGGTAGTTTAGCACGCTCGTAGCGGGGCTAGCGAAATGTCTATGAATAGCATCCTTAGAGTTTTACTAATGAAAGTTGCTTATAGATATGTTAAACATTGTTATAGTTTTTCACAAAACAAGACGTGCACAAGCCATGTATATTTTTCTTACCAATAAACGCTATATAGCTGGCGTTTTCTATACCAGTGTTAAACAGTATACGTCGTAACTTCATCATTTGATTACGTCGTAACTCTTTCTTGTCACATATTGACTGACTCTTGTTCGATTTGTATAACCCAATAATCGATATTACATAAGTTCATGTAAGATCGCGAATTATTTAGAACACAAATCTCACACGGAAATAAATGGTAAGGAGGAAGAAAATACGATATCCAAATAACACCAAATACATTTCATCATACAAGAATTCTTTAACATTTTCTCAGTATACAAACATAGTAATAATATTGAAGGATATTTATTTTGTTTAATTACAAAAAATATGTTTGCTTCAAATAGGAATACAAATAATTTGACACTTTAATACATTTATTTTTGTATATCGAACTTGCAGTAATTTGACTAGTAACAAATAAATGAACAATGGACACAGTGACATTGAAGGAAATAGACGTAATGTATAATGTGAAATATCATAATGTAAACATATTCAAAAATATAATTACAATTCAGTATAAAACAAAATAGGAAATAAGTACATACAGTCCATTATGACGTTTGTACTTTAAACTAAAAAAACGTATAGGCCTACCTCTAAAACAATAGTTGCATGCTGTTTAATTATTCTAAGCAGTTGCAATATTATTTATTAAGAAATCAATTTAAAAAGATAAACAGTAATGTTATTTTCAACATTACGATTACTTTGGCTCCAAATGGTTGTTGTTCTCTACAAAATAAGTATAATTTACACATCTCTAAACTACGAATAACAAAAGAATAGCAAGTTTTAGAAACAAATCATTCTGTATAGAAAAGATCTACTTCAGAGAAAACAAGTGTCATTCAAAGAATTATTTTATTACACACGTGCTAATATCAACTATTGGCCAATATTCGTTTCATAAGTGTTGCTAGAGAGGCTAGAGTTGTTTGGTAATCTTTCCACCAATTTAGTATGTAGAAAATAAAATAAGCATAATGTGTAATGTGAGATATAATAAGTAAATAAATCCAAAATAGAATTACAATTAATCACAAAACATAAAATTAAATAATTATTAACTCTAAATGCATTCCTCCAAAACAGTAGCTATTCACATACAGGGTAGAAAGAAATAACCCTGCAGAATGTACGGAGCGATAAGGTTCACTTAAATGAATTGAAAACCTATATTACGTTTTGTGATTAAATGCACGGTTATTAGAAAATTGAGTTGGAAGTTTCAGCAGTCTGGCAACATCGCCGCTAGTTGCACACTGCTTTTTCTTCTTGTAATACAGATGTAAGACGTCAACGAACTCAGGTCTGTCTACCTAGGTCAAGCATGTCAAAGTGGGCCATAGATAGTATTAAATTTGTCATAGCTGTGATTCGACTTTTCTACAGTGACCAGATGATTGACAACTCACTGAGAGTTCGATTGCTCGAAAATTAGTTGGTAGACTCTAGTCATAGTAAACATACTAAAAGTATTGGTTGTAGTATGTTTCAAAAGATATAAAGATGTTTTTGTTTTAGTTTTACTATTGATTGAGTTTACTGTTTTTTTAAGTGTGTCATTATTGTAATATTATAATTCAGTTTTCTAGTGTAAGCAAAAATTACAACCTTGGTAATTTGTGGATACCGAAAATTTTTTTTTCTGCAATTTACGCTTTAGAACGTCTGTAGTTTCACGCTGCATGCCGTTCGTTCGTCTTGATGATCCGCAGCTATAATATCTGGATGGTTCACTGTGATCTTCCTTTTATACGCCAGAGCCGTCCACCCTCACAGAGATCGAATCAACTCGAATACTCGTTAAACCGAATACTGAGGCAGTACGCAAGCAGATGTACTTCGCATACTGCCTATAACGCCAGGCGTTCAGTAGTGCTATGTAGGGTTTCTTCGGTTACAACCTGTTTTGCAGGACTCTATTACTTATCTCAATGTTCTCTATTCACGTACGGATGAGGACTGACTGAAATCGCAGAGTGGCAGTTGTTTTCGGTGTTCGCGTGGTGCCTTGTTGTAGCTATCTACTTGGGATGTGTGCACACCTCATGCCATAGTCGTACAGCACTTGTAATCCATAGTCATGACTTTTATTTCACTTTTTTCCGCTGTCTATTTATGAGAGAAACGCTTCGTCAAACAGTAATCATTTTGAATTTTAAAAAATATAAATGATATTTTTAAATCGTAAAAAACATTTTTTTCATATAGCAGAAGGACAGTGTTTTACACATACCAATTTTCATTATTGTACAAAATACACTACTGGAGGAAAAAAATGTTGAATATTTCAAAACATTTTAATGCTGTAAGCTGTACTTAACCCCTTAAGCCACACCAGAATATGAAGATAAACTTTATTTGGAATTGAATTTAAGCTAGGATAATTTTAAAATCCTTAAAATGCAGATATTTCACTTAGAATGCATGTAAATCATTTTGTTAAAAAATCACAGGAAATGTCTATTCGTATATACACAATGTCCCGCGATAAGCGATAATTTCAAGTGTAAATAATGCTTTATTAACAAGCCTTTTTACATAATTAGATGTAAAACATATCCGAGTTATGGAGAATGCTCAATACAACTTTATGTGTGCGCCTTGAGTTGCTCTGCAGACATCTAATGGTATTCAACCTCCCGCCAAGTGTTCTGTAACATTTGTGGAGTCACTAGCGCAGCTATTTTTGTGATGCGTTGCCTCAGTTCCTTAAGAGTGTTAGCTCTACCTCTTTGGTACACAGCATCCTGCACAAAGTCTCAGAAAAAAAGTCCAAAGGGGAACAGATAGGGTGATCTGTGTGGCCATACAACAGGTCCTCGTCTTCCGAACTTCCTATCGGGGAATTTTTTATTCCAGAACTCACATACCCTTTGATGATAATGGGGTGGAAAACCGATCCTGGGGGAAGTTCGTCAACAACAAAGTTCTGCAACATGTCCAGATACACATTTCCTCTGACTGTAGCCTGTACGAAGGAGAATGGTCCAATGACGGAGTTCCTCGTTAATCCACACCAAATATTCACTCTGGGCATGTCTCTCTCATGTTCAAGTAGGTAAACATGTGGATTCTCTGAACCCCATATTCGGCAGTTGTGCCTGTTGATTTTTCCACATAAGTGAAAAATTGCTTCGTCAGAGAAAACAATGTTATCTAGGTACGAGTTGTAGAATCATTTCAGCAGCAAAATTTTCCCTAAGCGGACAATCGCTGAACTTTATCTCGTGACGAAGCTGGATTTTGTAAGCATACAAATGTAGATGCTTATGCACGATCCTGTGAATTGTTGATCTAGGATCTTCGTATCGACTTCTGTGGACTCCTAGTGAATGCCGTTGGCACATGTTTGACTGTCTCCAAAGTTACACAGCCTTTCGCATGTTTGCCAGTCTACGGTAGCAAAGATCCTGTTTTCCGGAGTGTTGTGTGTCACTTGAGAATGGCCTTATGCCATGTACGACGAACACGGCGTTGTACTCTAGTAATAGATTTTTCTTGTGCTAGCCATAGCACGAACTGAACTTTTTATTGTGGTGTTCACATGTTTACCATAGTGTGCTCTCCTACAAAATGCGCTAGACTTGTTTTAGTGCTCTAGCAACAAACAAACGAAAGTTACGCATGCAGCCGTTTTTAATCACAGTGTCTCTATTTTGTAAGATGTAAATCACAACGATATCTTTAATTTTAAGTGGTGAACACTTATTTCTCAATCCCTCTAAGCAGGACCGATGTACAGAATATCGGACAGAAGTATTGCACATTGGTGCCTCCTCGATATTTCTTAAGAGGAGGAAAGAAATTAACAGCACAATATGACACCTTCTTGAATGAAACAAATTAGCCTACATGCATACATGTAAGACCAGGCAGTGTTGGGGTTGGCCTTCCCTTTTGTATAGCAATAATCTGTTCTTGTAAACAGAGTTTCCTAAATTTTCCATAATATAATATGTTTTCACTCGCATTCATTGTTTAATAATTGCACAAATTAACAATTACAAGGAAATTCACAACCTCGCAGCATTTTTCGCGCACACTACAGCATTATACGTGTTGGTAGAGACCAGCTACTAACACGTAACCGGAACCGTTTTACGGAGATGAGAATGAGAAATTGTTAGGAAATGGAGAACACTGCACACAACCAAGTGTGTCTGTGTTGCCATATGTACATTTTGCAAGTTCAGTATCGCATGCTTTTGAAGAATGTCAGTTGTTGTAAAGTTATAGTACCATTATTGTTCAAAGCTGTCGGTGGCCGATTACTATTTTATGTTAAAAATAATGTAGTGTGGAGTACTTTCAATTTCAAATATATTTGTACAAAACTGACAACTTAGCTGTTGCCCTGTCTAGTAGATAATGAATTGAAGTGAATTTCAGGGGCCAGAAATATCTGCGATTCTAACGTAAAACTACTTCCTCTTTGTTTTATATAAACCTGAATTTAACTTTCAAATACCCTCGAAAGTTTCAAACCATGAATAGTAGCCTATATAAAGTGTAATGAATAATATATTTTGATTTATAATTTAAAAATGTTTATACGGTGTCTTTCATAGCTTTGCGTTAAAACTGTTTTTATTGTGCTTCCTTCTAGATAAGTTATAGTGTGGTTGATTGCAACATCGCTAGATGGCAGCGGTAGCAAGCTTGCTGCACGACCAGTCGGTTTGTGTCTGCTACACTATTTTCCGCCCATGCGCTGATTCAGACGAGGGTCTCCTTTCTATCCATTCATTTACTTGCTTTAAAACTTTCCTTCTTTCTCTTGCCGGTAGTGCGCTGTTGTCTATGTGTGTTAACGGCAGTAAAGGCGGAAAGGATTGACTTTCCTCCACACAAACAATATCGCATACTTCTCATAGTTTTCTAGAGCACATGAGCGCGCGTCGTTTAAAATTCGATCAACCAAGGTTTTCTTACAGCTGTAAACTTAAAAATTATCGAATCTTTCTCGAATTTCAAGGCACATATTTTATTCGGTATTTACTTTCAAAAGAAGAAAAATGTGAGGAGGACGTTCCTCCCTTCCCTCCTCCTAGGAACCGCCACTAATATTGCCAATAAAAGTCACGTATTTCTAGCAAACGATGACTTATTGTAGAATAACCTTTTTATTTCTAAAGCTTCCTCAACTGTCCAATTTTTATTTTAATATTCTGTTTTGTTTCCGAAAAGATCAATTTTTTCTCTTGTTGAGATTTTTACTGCATAAAATCCAACATAATCACCAAACTTCAGAATCCCTTAACGGAGCATTTTTATGTAGAATACGTCTTACTCGCACCTAATATGGACACCCATTTCCGGATCCTTGGTGAAACAAAAATATCAGAAAATCAAGTGTTTAGTGTAACAACACTATGAACCTCAGCCAAGTGCTAATGTTATTAGTAGTTAGACCATAAACCAATGTAACTTTTGTAACAACGCCCAATGACGTATAAAATTAACCGTGCCGCGCCGACTCTCGGTAATATCCCTGCATCGAGAGCAGCTACAGACCTGTGCGATGACTGGTTTAATTTGTAATCTCGAGTCCTGCAATATTAAAGTGATAATAAACACGAAAGATGTATTTTGAGTGAACTATAGTGAATATTGTGTTCAGAGCTAGTATTAATTTGCAAATGTCGCGTCACGTGAAGGAAAAATTATTGGCCTATTGCCTTTCATTAATTAATTCTCTTCTCATTGATCTATTTTTTCTCTTTGCACGAAGGAGGGACCCGAAGGCTTACACTGCAGCCTGAGGCTTATTGTGCTTACCACTCCTATTCTGTGAATGATTGAGTAGCCGAACGGCCGCACCATGAACTTAACACGGGCTATTGTATAGATGATGATGATGATGATGATGATGATGATGATATGTGAATTAATGATAGCGCGATGAGTCCGAGGTTCAACGCAGAAAATTACCGAGCAATTCTGCTTCAATTTGTTGAGGGAAAACCCAGGAAAAAAACCCCAACCAGTAATTTGTCCCAACCAGGATTTGAAACCGGACCCGCTCGTTTCATAGCCAGACGTTATGACTATTACTTCACAGCGGTGGACTCATTGACCTATAACCTGGATTTCTAAACCGAAACAAAAATAAAACATTAAAACGAACACATTCTAGTTTCCATTCCCGGAAAATGGGTGGTGTATTCTACGTGCCGGTAAATCCCTGATTTTTTTTAGGAAGGCACAATAACAGGAATGACTTAAGGCTGGTTCACAATAAATCGCGAATGGAAACGACAACGAGAACGAGAACGGAAATAATGTTAAAATAAATATATATTAAATCACAATATAATGTTCACATTTAATATATATTTATTTTAACATTATTTCCGTTCTCGTTGTCGTTTCCGTTCCCGATTTATTGTGAACTAGCCTTTACTTGAACATTCTGATAAATTTATTAATTCCTCGAATACCTCAAAGATACCATTTCCAGCAATACTGAGCATCACCACACTGCGCCAGACATTCAAGGTCTATATAGATCAATAGTTTCCAGGAAAACTAATGTGAAATACAGATCCTATTCCATCATCTCATAGATCGCCACATATGATTCCTTTGATGCTGAAGTTCGGTAAATATTTCATGTGGTTAGTATATCTGCGTCAATGGGAGACATTTAAGGGCAACAACAGAGCATATAGGAAGGTCTACTGAAACCTAGAACGCCTGTTATAGATAAACAGATGTTGCAGTAATTAAGAACCTTTAGTCCTTCATCAGTGGCTTACAGGATAAAATATGCGATTTTTATTTTTAAAAATTTTGCAGGATAATAATTATTACAATCACTTGCCATACTATATTTATTTGTAGAAATAGTCACTTTAAAATAACTAAAACATTAAAAATCTTACAGTTCAAATGAACTGTTAAAGGGGACAATAGAAAATTACAGGGTGTCCATATGAAACCTTTACAACTTCAAATACAAATAAATTATTGGAACAAGATATCTGGATGCGGTTTTCTGCATTAATCAGAAATGTTCAGTTTTTATGACAAAATCAATAGACCTCTACATGTGCAACGTTAGTTGCACGTAGGACATCAAGCCGATACTAGATTTCCTACAATGTTCGCTTGAGAATCTGGACATCAACGGCTACCTCGTCACTGAAGACAACACGCCGAAAGAATCCTTCCTCGTCGTCAATTCTAGCCAGCATGTAGACAGCAAATGCTGAACGGCATGGACGATCATCTGGTTGAAGAACTTGCACTAGTTGAACTTGTACGCATACAGCCTCAGATTCTTGTGAAGGACTTCGTGAACAGCGCGGCAAGTTCAATTCCCTGGCGGCAATGCGAATGGGACAAATGCACCATGCACGTTCAATTCCTCTACACTTGTACTTCGCCGCCCACTATCCTTTTGACACAGTACAGCTGTCAAAAAAAAAATGTGGCCGCACTGGTGAACAGCGATTATTTTCAAAGTCCACTTCGGGTCGCGGCGATGTTACACGATGCATGTGCTTGTATAAGCAGTTCCGGAACTATGAAAGTGTTCCATATCTGCGCCTCGTAGACCAGCGGTAGAGTGCTTGTTTAATGATTCAAAGGTTGTGGGTTCGGGCCTTCTTTAAGTTTTCATTTTATTTTTTAATCGTTCTTTAGCGATGTAAATGATATTCAAATTATCATTTATATCCAGTTATCGTTCTTGATGGATATCACGTTATTTATATTTTGTTATCGCTCTTTAGAGATATGAATAAAATTCAAGTCATCATTCGTATTCTGTTATCGTTTTATAACGATATTAATAATAATAATAATAATAATAATAATAATAATAATTATTACTGTATCTCCAATAGGGGTTAGCCCTAGTATACATATGTATGTTAGGGCTATAGTTTTATACACAAAAAAGATGGCCATAAAGAGAAATGGAAAATAAAATTAAAATAGCTGACGCGATGTAAACAAAACATAAACAATCCGTAAATTAGGCATTGTGATTGCAAACCAAATATCAGTTATCAATTTGAAACATACAAAAACATTAACAACACACATACGTAACACTTCTATAACACAAATATGCAGCTTTCCGTACCATACATCATAAATTTATACACAATAGTCACACAAACACAATCAAACTATAATTACGACATTGCGACGACATCAAGCAACCCATAACTGACTCACATACATAACAAATCAAGCATCGATGCAACACATACACACACTTTTAAAAGTTACAAATTTGGCTCCAAGAAGAATAAATAGGACACTGTTACTAATTACTATTCTTCTACAATTTCTTAAATACATCTGTAATAAATCTGTGAAATTCCGATATGAATAATATTCACGTTTTTTATATTCTGTTTTCCTCCATTAGCATCATAAAATAATATTCAAGTTATTTATATTGTTATTGTTCTTTCACAATATAAATAATCTGTATTTTATGTAAGTAATTATTATAACACAAATAACCATCTTTCTTTGTAAAATAGGTTATTTTATTTAGATAATTAAATACGTATTATATAATATCTTATATTAATGAAACAAACCGATATTTATCATTTATATTCTGTTATCGATCCTTAGTGATACTGTATAAATAATATTCAAGTTATTTATATTGTAATCGTTCTTTAGCGATATAAATAACATAAATTTAATATTAGGTTTCGAAAAATCCAGTTGCATAATACTGCTATTAGTTTTTCTTTTTGTATTATTACATTACACTATCTTGAACCACAATAAAATGAAAAGGAGTGACGAGGAATTGAACCTGAGACGTTGACATCTAAATTCCGACGTTCGTCCTCTGAGCTACGAGGGCAAAAGTGTGGAAACATTTTCGGAAAAGTTGGCCCAATCACACTCTAAGATTGTCTGATGATTCGTAGAAGCTAGTCCAGGATGCGGGGGGCAAAGGCTAATTGAGATTTCCCGGTCTCTGATAGGGTCAAACATCCTGATAGAATTAATATTTAACCCTTGCCGTGACTTTCGGTGAAGTCCGGAGGGCCCAATTAGTCAAATCCACTCTCCTCATCTCCACGCTTGGGCCCCCTGGAATTTAACAAGATGCGAAAAAGATAGTGGTGTGCGGAAAGCAACGGGATGTTACCGCATTTAGACGTATCCTTCACAAGAAAAACTGCAAACATGAACAAAGGAAGCTTTTAATAGAAGAAGAAGGATCTTCTGCGGACCTCTGGAAAAAGAACTAAGGAAGAGACTACTGAAGTGCTTTGTGTGGAGTGTGGCATTGTATGGGGAAGGAACATGGACATTACGACGAAATGAAGAGAAACGAATTGAAGCATTTGAAATGTGCATGTGGAGAAGAACGGTGCGTGTGAAGTGGACAGACAGAATAAGAAATAAGATTGCGTTTGAAAAAGTGAGTAAAGAAAGAATGATGCTGAAACTGATTAGAAAGAGAATAAGGAATTGGTTGGGTCTCAGGTTGAAAAGAATAATAGACGACATTAGGATATGTGGATCATATGCGGAGACTAAGAGGAAGGCAGCAAATAGGAAAGATTGGAGATTTCTGGGTTTGCAATGAAAGACCTGCCCATGGACAGAACACTTATGTATGTATGTTCAGAATGCCTGGAATATCGTGTCTAAGAACAGTCTCTATTTGCAAAGACTAGTCAATTCCATGCCCACTCGACTGCAAGATGATCGAGATAAGAGGAAGATAGACTGAATATTGAATTGTGGCTTTTTGTTTTGTTTTTTGAACGCTTAATTGTTTGAAAGTTTTAAGGCCGACGCCAGTAAATTTGTTTTGTTTATGCCACGAAAGATATTTTATTGAGAATAAAATCTTTTATCTTTCCATTTGCAGCCACAATATCATAATGATAAAGTCATGGCATAATATATTAATGAACCTGATGTTAATTACTAAAATAATCGTAAAAGAGAAAGGAGCCATTATGTATAGTTTGTCTCTCTCAAAAACAGAACAAAACAGAACATAAAAAGCACGGGGTTGTAGTCGAACGCAGGACCTCATGAATAAGAGGCCTGAACGCTACCATTATGCTATCGATAACACACAGAATACTTCAATTATAACTGTAGATATCAGGCAACGTGGTCCAACACATTTAACATCGCCTGTCTCCGAATTGTAGCGAAGATACCCGAAGGGAACTTTGTTTCAGGAGAGCGGCCACTTTTTCTTTTGACAGCTGTACACTCCCAGTCTTCATAAATTTTCGGTGCCATTCCCGGATTGTTGGGCGTGATGGCTACTCTCTTGCATATTGGGTCCGGACGTTACACCTGTGTATCTGATCGTGTCTCGATAATCTTGGTACACATTGTACCATTTCCTGAGGTGTCCACATCTTATTCACGGTCTGATTTTATATTTCACCAAAATTCACACTTGCAGTCAAGAAACGGATTTTAATAATCCAACAAAATGTCCATAAAAATGTTGGCAGTTTCTGATTGACACGCAGAAAACCGCATCCAGATATCGTATCTCAATAACTTGTTATTTACATCTTAAGTTGTAAAGGTTTCATGTGGACACTCTGCATATCCTATTATGTATAATAATCTTCCTTCATAATATGAGGTTTTTAAGAATAGTAACAAATAATAATTTAATAATAATGAGGGACTCTGAAAGCTCTACTATCGTACGTGGCTTACACATTATTTTTCAAAATCTTCTTTCGAGAACAAATTTGCGATATTTTTTACAAAAAATTATTTCACAGCAAATTCTACTGTTAGCATTCACTTTGTTCTCTATTCTTGACGGCTAAGGTCATGTTAAATTCAAATAGTAGGTCGTTTGCGTAATTTCAAATGTTATAGCTCATGCCTGTCAAACTCGTGCACCGAAAGTGTAAAGAGTTTCTTGTGAAGGCACTTCGTACGTCTCAGCATTGTGCTCTGTGTTGTTTACCGTGGATGGTTGTGTTAACTGTGCAGTGGCGTTTAGATATGATGGCGTGTAATGTGTATTTCAACCCCGAGTGGGAAGACGAGTATTTCTATGTATTACAAAATGGAAAAGAGCGGTGTTTGATTTGCTCCGTGGAAATAAAGTGCATAACACATTATAATATTAAACGCTATTTTACTCATTCGCATGCAGAAGCCTACGGACATGATAAATTATCAGGAATAACCCGAGGGAATGTCATTGACGAATGTAAGTCAAAAGTTGAGAATAATCCTTCATCTTATGCTAAAAAAAAAGTCTCGGTTAGTTATAATATATGTAAATTAATTGCATCATCGTCAAAACCATTCACTGAGGAATAATTTGTTAGATATTTTACATTAGCAGCAGTGGAGGAAATCTTTCCTGAACTGATATCTACGTTCAAATATATAAGATTATCTTGCAACACTGTTGCACAACGAATACTTGAAATGGACGACAAGTTGGAACAGCAAGTGTCACATTAAGTTAAGAATTTCATTTCCTATTCTTTAGCCCTAGACAAGAGTACTGATAGGAGAGATAATGCACAACTAGCGGTATTTATAAGGGGTGTGGACATTCATTTTAACGTTTTCGAAGATCTCCTTGATGTTGTTTCACTCAAAAGATCGCAAATGTTGATAAAATATTTTTGATGCTATAATGACAATAATGGACAAATTTAATACTGTTTTAATGTTCACTAAAACATTGTTGTAATAGGCATATAAACGCACTTAGTTGTAACTATTGTGTTCCAAAGTGGCAGCATAGCAGTGATTTCTATTATATAAATTTTACGGGCCAATAGGCCTACTGAGAAAGACGAGGATGATGATAAAGTTATTACAGTAATAAGTATATACCAAGGTAGAGATGCAAAGTATACGCACATTACCAGCCGCTTCTGTTACGAGTACAACAGTTCTGTTTACGTTGATGCGCCCTGTCCTACCTTTTATCTACGACATCTACGTTGAGTCAATGCATGAGACATGAAGCAGTCAGGAGGCATGCAACTTAACTAAACGGCACTGCACAGTTAACACAGCCGTCCAGGGTAAACTACACAGAGTATAATGCTGAGACGTACGAACTGTCTTCACCACTGGATACAAGTAGGCCTACACAAGCAACTCTACACACTTTCGGTGCACGAGTTTGACAGGCATGTTATAGGTTGTATGTGGTACACTTTTTAATTGAAGACACCATGCCATTTAGGGTACCGTTCTTTTCTGAACAGAAAATATATATCTATTTTTTAAGTGAATATGTAATCATGTAATAATTATTTCTGTAGCAAGAACTACTTTCAGGGCATACTAATTCATTACACAATTTATCACTTAATTAAACGTAAGGAGAAGTATTACAAGAAATTCGTTTTATATTATTTCCTGTATATCATTTATTGATTTTTCAAAGAAAAACCAATTTTTTTGTAGCATAATTCCTTACATTCCATGCAGTCTACATAATTTCCACAAACATTCATTCGCAGATACTGAATAAGAACAATATCTGCCCAACAGTTCAGGATAAATTGCTGTAGATAAGCTAACGGCATACCAAAAACCACTACTCGTCATCAGGGATGCTAGGAATTTACGATTTTTTAATGTGTTTTCAACTGCCCATTATCAACACTAGCTTATCTGGCGAAATGATGAGACCGAGGATTCGATATGGATTTTACCGACATTCTTCTTAGAGTTGGGTAAAATATCATAATTACTCAAACGTGTAATGAACCCGAGCGTGATTCGAACCGATGTCCGAGCGTTGCCTCTGATTTAGAGATGTGTACCGTCGTGTAAACACAAAAATAGTTTCTTTTTTAAGGAAAATAATTGTTCTCTTTATTTTGCACAATGAAATATAAAAACCTCAGTATCACAGATGTAAGTATATAATTTAAGGACAACTCCATTCATAAGTTTATGTCCAAGTGCACGTATTTCACTGCAAACCCAGCGTTCTCCAATCTTTCCTATATTCTGCCTTCCTCTTAAATCTCCGCATGTGATCCATATATCTTAATGTCGTATATCATCTGATATTTTCTTCTGTCCCGAACTTTTCTCCCGTTCACTATTCGTTCCAGTGCATCCTTCAGTAGGCAGTTTCTTCTCAACCAGTGAACCAGCCAATTCCTTTTTCTCTTCCTGCTCATTTTCAGCATCATTATTTCTTCACCCACTCTTTCAAAACTCCATTTCTTATTCTGTCTGTCCATTTCAAACGTTTCTACTCGCTTCTCTTCACTTCGTCGTAACGTCTATCAACAAATAATGATAGTAACTCGCTTAATTAAAAAAATACCTGCATGCAATGTATCAGAATATTTAATATTAAATATTTAGTGCAATTTTTCTAGCGAAATTCGCTGGGAAATCTACCAGCCGTAAAATTTACGAAAATATAAACACCATTTCATTTTTCGAGGATGAATACTTCTGTGTTTTTGCAAGTGTTTCTAAGCTGGACATATTGTATGTAATTTCAAAGGCCGTCAAAAGTTGCATTGTTATGGCGTATCTGAATATGAAACAAATGAAAGTAGTTCTAAATATCTATATAGATCTATTTATTTTGAACTTGGAATGAACATTTTGAGAAAATTATAAAATCTATGAGGTTGTGTGATATTTAGACATCGGATTTTTAGGCACTAAAAATTGCAGTTTTAGGCGCCTAAAATAAGCTCAAAATTTGTAAAATTAGGCCCTATTTTAATGAAAATAGGCATTTTAGGCACATCAAGGTATCATACTTATTTCTTTCACTGAAATTTTTAGTTATACACTAAAATACGCACAAAAAAGTATGTTTAAACATTAAAAAAGATTACTATATTATATTTATAAACAGAGCTGCACAAATTTAATATATTGAAACTAATGAAATAATGATTATTGATATCAAGATTACTCATTTTAAGTTATTGAAATTCAGTTCCATGCTCAGACTTTATTATAATTATCTGCACAGTACACCACCAGAATTTTTTCTAAATTCTCCACAGTTAACCTTTGCCTTTTGTCACTGAGAATCATTTTGAAAGCAGAAAAACTTCTTTCAACCGAAACTGGTGTGAGAGGCGCAAATTTTAAATTAGGTACAATAGAAACATCAATACTTACTGGAACATTTACACTTTCCCCCGATATCACTCTTGATACTTTTTCCAACAATGAAAATCCTACATTCTTATTTAATACGTTGTCCCACTTATTTTTAACTTTTTTCCCAGTTTCGCCCAAAGCAGAATGTATGTTCACTTGAGCTTCCTTTACTATTGCTATTTGGCTACAAAGAGATTGTTTTTCACGTTCTAATTGTTCAATGCTTGCAGGTATGAAAGAAAAGTTTGATGTTATGTAGGCAATATCGTTTTTCACTCGTAAGTCATTCAGACAATCTTTCACTGCTTTCACACACCCTGCACTATCAGTTTCAGGTACTTTATCAATAACTGTGACCACTTCTTTAAAATACTTAGAATAATACACCACTGACTGAATCCAGGTTCCCCATCGTGTAACAGCCGGCTGAGGTGGGAGTGGGATATCTCGAAAGTTCTCTCTGAATATTGAAATCCTGGATGGGGCTTTACAAAAACATTTTTTTGTGTTAGAAATAAACGAATTGACAAGAGGAAATTCATTCCGGATTGTTTCAGAAACCCTGTGAAGGCCATGTGCTAGACAGGTTACATGCGTGAGGTTAGGATAAAATGTTTTAAGAAGTGGAGCTGCAGCAACCATGTATGAGGCAGCATCAGTACAAAACAACAGAACTTTAGAATCGTCTATATTACCTGAGTATAAAGACTGTAGGCCTTTATTTACAAAATAAGCAATGGCTTGGCTATTCACTTTCGAAAGTTCCTTAACACATACGAGGTGTGGAATCGAAGGTCCATCAGGACTAAGTTTTCCTACTACCATATTTGCTATATACCTATTCATAGGATCTGAGGTTTCATCCACAGAGACCCATATGTAAGAATCACCTATATCCTCCCGAATGGAAGCTAAAGTTTCATTGTATATTCTGTCTAAGTAATTTTTTCTTAGGGTCGACTCAGATGGGATATTTTGTTTGCAATATTTTTGTAAAAACTGTCTTAAAACCGGATTTTCAATTGCATTCCAGGGAATGTTAGCAGCAACAAACGCTCTGGTTAAATCAGCATAGAAATTGCTGCTGAGATTGAATGAAGTAGGCTGTGTTAGTAATGTTTGTTGCAGTTGATTTTTCTGCTGAGCTTTAGCCTTATGAGCCGCTCCTTGCACATGCTGCTTTAGGTGGCACTTCTTTTCTTGCGAAATCTAAAAATGTAAAGTAAACTGAATTAAAATAAAATCCTAATTGTTGTATTGCCGTATTTCTATCACAAAGTTAGTGGGTTCGAACAATCAAAATTTTAATGACCTGCAAATACTTTAACTATCGGAATTTAAAAGGTTAAAGTGTAGTGGTCTTAAAAAGAATTATACCTCTGGATAGCTCAGTCAATGTATAAATATTATTGGCCTACTCATTAAATTAATAGAATTTATATATTTCAACTATTGTTACATACCTGTTTTCTACAAATCTTGCAGAATATTATTTTTCCATCATAAGTGAATTCTGAATATTCTGTTAGCCATTGCCGGATCAATGTAGATTTTGCACTTATATTTTTCGGCATTATCGCGTTAAACTTCACAGGAAAACGTCCTACCGCTCAAAACTTCTCAACACAAATAAGGTGAGGGAAAGAGCAACTGTTAACGAGCATTCAAATGAACCGTTGTTATTGAGATTCAATTGGACAAAAATACAAAGTTCCACTTATTGTTGCATTTCTTGGTAGTGTTAACAGTAGGAGGGCCATTCTTTTAAATATTTTGTAACGGTTTACCCTACTAATTCGCAGTTTTACGACTTTTCATAAATATTTCAAAAACACTCTTTCTCCAAAAATTGTGATTTTATGACACTCTGAAGGGCAGTACAGCTAATCGGTTTCAGACCGAAAACAGTCATTTTTATAGTATAGTATATCTCTGAATCGTTAGCAGCACATGTTGTGATTGTTGCCTGCTTCAAAACTAAGGTTGGTTCTTTGTCGGCATTTATGCCTCCAAACATGTTAAATTCGGTAAAATCTATTGCGAGTGTCGTGAGATTCAAAACATTTTGTTTCCTTTATCAATGGTTTCATGGCCGGTGTGAAGCAAACTTTCCACTTTTTAAATGCCTTAAATTTCGCAGTGAATGCATGTATAAATTATAAAAAGTAAGAGTAAAATGCGAAACTTTACAGTGAGCTAAGCATTTTTAGGCGAATATTAACAAATTAGGCTCTAATAACCGTTTTAGGGCATTTTAGGGCACTATAAAACTCTTTGAATACCTTTCAATTTCCATGAAACACAAATATTAATAATTATTTTTACTTTTCTCCTAAAGAAACAAAATAGGCATTTGCCCTAGAATCCGATGTCTGGACTGATATTTCAATCGAAAGCTATTAACGTCTTGATTGCGGGAAAAATGTACCTTTGTTAAAATTTGTTTGTTAAATTATATACTTTTGAAACTATTTTCTTCTTTCGTCTCTTTTACGGGATATAAGTTTGAGATTTTTGCTTTCGTTTGATAGCAGATAATAAAATGTAGTGCGTTAGGTGAAAATTTATATATACAAGATTCTGTGATTCTTACTGCGTTGCAAAGTAATCCTTTATAATTAGTACCCGTAGCTATCCAAAGAAACGTGGTAAGACTAACAGAAATATTTGTTTTTCGAGATATGACAGACGCGTGTCGATAGTGGCGTGAACAATGCATCAAGAAGGAAAATTGTAACTTACGCTATCAGCATTATATTATAGGTTGAATAAATTACACAGGTCACTGTCAGTCATTTCATTTTAAAGGAGTGATCTTGAATAAGCATTTTAATTCATGCTGCTACAACGGTTTAGTGTCCTTTCCTCAGAACGTGACATACCAGATAGAAAATCGTTTCGAAAACTGTACGAAAACTTAATGTGATGCAAGGTTCATGTGACTGAAAGCATAGACGGATTTTTTCTTTACTAACACCTCTCATATTGGCATCTAGTCATTTGTGCTTCTGCCCACATTTTGGCATTTACGAATTCTGTTCTAGGTTGGGGAACCTAGTAGGTCGGTCGGATTCTGTTAGACCCGTATGATAGGGTGACATGAGTACGGAAGTAGGCAGGATAGGTGAAGATAAAGGTGATAATTATGGCGATATGAAGGCAGGGCACCGAAAGTTACCCCCCATTGGCTCTTAATGGATTGAGGGAAAACCATAGAAAAAAAAAACCTCAACCATGTAACTTGTTCCAACCAGAATTCGATCCCGGGCCCGGTAGTTTCATAGTCAAACGCGCTGACTACTACTCCAAACCGGTAGACGCATCAACGGATATAAAAACTAAAAGTATTTCTATATTTCATTAGGGACACTTTCACAATTATGATGGATATTAAACTAAAAATGTTGTTTGTACTGAAATATTAATACAGTGTTAACTAGACTCAACAGACAGCTTTTCCATAGTATATTACACACACACACACACACACACACACACACACACACACACACACATATATATATATATATATATATATATATATATATATATATATATATATATTATAAAACAGTTATATTACCGGTTGTTCTGTATGGTTGTGAAACGTGGACTCTCACTTTTGAATTCAACCTACAGCAAGATGCTGTAGGTTGACGTAACAACATATTCAAGGTACGTTATCATTACCTTACCACCACCACCACCACCACCAATATGTAACAACATATTCAAAGTACATCATTAAATGAATTTTATTTATTTATTTATTATTATTATTATTATTATTAACTTATTATTATTGCTATTATTATTATTATTATTATTATTATTATTATTATTATTATTAAAAGGCAATTGACTCTGTTAAAAGAGAAGTTTTGTATAATATTCTTATTGAATTTGGTATTCCCAAGAAACTAGTTCGATTAGTTAAAATGTGTCTCAGTGAAACTTACAGCAGAGTCCGTATAGACCAGATTCTATTTGATGCTTTTCCAATTCACTACGGGCTCCGCTCTAGAGTCTAGAATATGCCATTAGGAAAGTTCAGGATAACAGGGTTTGGAGTTGAACGGGGTAAATCAGCTTCTTGTCTATGCGGATGACCTGAATGTGTTAGGAGAAAATCCACAAACGAATAGGGAAAACACGGAAATTCTACTTGAAGCAAGTAAAGAGATAGGTTTGGAAGTAAATCTCGAAAAAACAAAGTATATGATTACGTCTCCTGACCAGAATATTGTACGAAATGAAATATAAAAATTGGAGATTAATCCTTCGAAGAGGTGGAAAAATTCAAATATCTTGGAGCAACAGTACAAATATAAATGACACTAGGGAGGAAATTAAACGCCGAGTAAATGTGGGAAATGTCTGTTATTATTAGGTTGAGAAGCTTTTGTCATCTAGTCTGCTATCAAAAATCTGAAAGTTAGAATTTATAATACAGTTATATTACCGGTTGTTCTGTATGGTTGTGAAACGTGGACTCTCACTTTCAGAGAGGAACAGAAATTAACGGTGTTTGAAAATAAGATTCTTAGGAAAATATTTGGGACTAAGAGGAATGAAGTTACAGGATAGTGGAGAAAGATACACAACGCAGAACTGCACGCATTGTATCCTTCACCTTACATAATTAGGAACATTAAAGCCAGACGTTTGAGATGGACAGGGCATGTAGCACGTATGGGCGAATCGAGAAATTTATATAGAGTGTTAGTTGGGAGAAACGGAACTGTCATCGTCGGTGAATGTTTGTGGGGCACTATGTACGTGGTCTGTCTGCTACGGAACAAATCTCCGAAGATTCGATCCACGGATCATTGCCTGGTCTCTTTTTGTTTAGATGACAACGCTGAAATTCATCACATGTTTTGGAGAGAGACCTTTGGGGAGGCCGAGACGTGGATGGGAGGATAATATTAAAATGGATTTGAGGGAGGTGGGATATGATGATAGAGACTGGATTAATCGAGCACAGGATAGGGATCGATGGCGGGCTTATGTGAGGGGGGCAATGAACCTGTGGGTTCCTTAAAAGCCATTCGGAAGTAAGTATTATTATTATTATTATTATTATCATTATTATTACATATTAATAAATAAATAAATAAATAAATTATTATTATTATTATTATTATCATCATTATCATTATTATTATTATTATTATTATTATTATTATTATTATTATTATTATACATATTTGTCGAAAATCAACAAGCAGCCTTTGCCGCTACAAGTTACTAAATAAAAATATAGTCCAAGAAAAATGTATCTAAGAGATTTGATTAAAATGCATATTATTACAAGAACGTTATGTTATAAACCGTCATCTCACTTGAGTGTAACTTGGTTGAACAAATTACCTTATTCCTCATTTTCGTATCTTCCCAACGGTCAAATCCCATGCGCACGAGTTGAAGCACAGGCTGAGAAATCTCTATGGCAGAACAGTTTTCTGTCCCATAATAGAACCCAGGTCACCCGGAATATGAAGTCGAAATGTGATCATAATTGTATGGAATTGAGATTCATGCCGAACAGATTCCGGACAGGTGACTTGATTGCAGTTCAATACGGGAAACTGCATTAACAAACACGTGTTATGTATCTTTTTGTCCCTGAGGGATATGGACGCAGTGAACTGATGTAATGTGGCCAGTATACAAGCTTTGCACGCATGTCACAGTGCTGCGACTATATCCAATCCAATTACACTTCAAATAAATTAATTAGGCTGCCTCTATAATGCACTGAACTAAAAAAAAGCAACCTAATTCCATTTGCAGGAAAGAAATTCTATTTTCTATTTCCTTTGACACAAAAACAAAAGTGAAACTGTTGTTTACACTAAAGGATACTAACTTAGTACACGAGAATTATCTTGTTGCAGAAATAATCTCCTTCCTTGATGAGGAATACTGCTAGTAAACAAATTGTCGCAAATTCAAATCCTATTCAATTAAAATGGAGTTCTCAGATTTGGGTGACGACTCGGTAAAATAAAAGTGTATATACCTGTCAATAGACTAGATATATAATCGAGAGAAAAAACATCTTCGGTAACGTAGGAATTAATTTTCTTTTCAATGGATTAGAAATTTGAGATTACAAATATGATCTGTAACTTAGGGTGAAAATACGTTTCAATGGACTAGAAATTCGAGAGTACAAAAACCATCTGTAACCTTGGATAAATATATTTGCCACTGGATTAGAAATCCCCGAGTACAATTACCTTCTGTAACCTAAGGTGAATATACTTGCCAATGGATTAGAAATTCGAGAGTGCAAAAGCCATCAATAACCTAGGAAGAAAATACTTGTAACTAGATTAGAAATTCGCGAGTACAAATATCTTATATAATCTATGGTGAATGTACTTGTCAATAGATTAGAAATTCGATAGTACAAATATCTTCTGTAAACTAGGGTTAATATGCCCATAAGTGTCAGTGGATTAGAAATTCTTGAGCACAAAAAAAAATCTTCTGTAAACCAGGGTGAATATTTGTTGTCGATTTGCAAAAGGGGACACGTCCAAAATGACAAAGTGTTCGGAAATCGCAAAAAAAAAAACCCTAATAGACTTAAAAATCAAAATGTTCACTGATCCTGAATGTATGTACAGCTGTCAAAAAAAAAAGTGGCCGCACTCGTGAACAGCGAATATTTTCAAAGTCCACTTCGGGTCGCGGCGATGTTACACGATGCATGTGCTTGTACAAGCAGTTGCGGAACTGCAGACCAGCGGTAGAGTACTTGTTTAATGATTCAAAGGTTGTAGGTTCGCCATTCTTCAAGTTTTCATTTTATTTTTTAATCGTTCTTTAGTGATGTAATGATATTCAAATTATCATTTATATCCAGTTATCGTTCTTGATAGATATCACGTTATTTATATTTTGTTATCGCTCTTTAGAGATATGAATAAAATTCAAATCATCATTTGTATTCTGTTATCGTTTTATAACGATATTAATAATAAATATTACTATTGTAGCTACAGTATCTCCAATGGGGGTTAGCCCTATTTTACATATGTATGTTAGGGCTATAGTTTCATACACAAAAAATATGAGCATAAAAAGAAATGGAAAAAAACATTAAATTAGCTTACGCGATGTAAACAACACATAAACAATCCGTAAATTAGGCATTGCGATTGCAAAACAAATATCAGGTATCAATTTGAAACAAACAGAAACATTAACAACACACATACGTAACACTTCTATAACACAAATATGCAGCTTTCCGTACCATACATAATAAATTAATACACAATAGTCACACAAACACAATCAAACTATCATTACGACATTGCGACGACATCAGGCATCCCATAACTGACTCACATATATAACAAATCAAGCAATCGTTACAACACATACACTTCAACATAGTAACCACACTTTTAAAAGTTACAAATTTGGCTCCAAAAAGAATAAATAGGACACTGTTACTAATTACTATTCTTCTACAATTTCTTAAATACATCTGTAATAAATCTGTGAAATTCCGATATGAATAATATCCACGTTTTTTATATTGTTATCGTTCTTTAGCGATATAAATAATATTCAAATTATCATTTATATTGTTTTCCTTCATTAGCATTATAAAAAAATATTCTAGTTATTTATATTGTTATTGTTCTTTCGCAATATGAATAATCTGTATTTTATGTAGGTAATTATTATAACACAAATAAACATCTTTCTTTGTAAAATAGGTTATTTTATTTAGATAATTAAATACGTATTATATAATATCTTATATTAATTAAACAAACCGATATTTATAATTTATATTGTGTTATCGTTCTTTAGTGATACTGTATAAATAATATTCAAGTTATTTATATTGTAATCGTTCTTTAGCGATATAAATAACATAAATTTAATATTAGGTTTCGAAAATTCCAGTTGCATAATACTGCTATTAGTTTTTCTGTTTGTATTATTACATTATACCATCTTGAACCACAATAAAATGAAAAGGAGTAACGAGGAATTGAACCTGAGACGTTGACATCTAAATTCCGACGTTCGTCCTCTGAGCTACGAGGGCAAAAGTGTGGAAACATTTTCGGAAAAATTGGCCCAATCACACTCTAAGATTGTCTGATGATTCGTAGAAGCTAGTCCAGGATGCGGGGGGCAAAGGCTAATTGAGATTTCCCGATCTCTGATAGGTTCAAACATCCTGATAGAATTAATATTTAACACTTGCCGTGACTTTCGGTTAAGTCCGGAGGGTCCAATTAGTCAAATTCACTCTCCTCATCTCCACGCTTGGGCCCCCTGGAATTTAATAAGATGCGAAAGAGATAGTGGTGTGCGGAAAGCAACGGGATGTTACCGCATTTAGACGTATCCTTCACAAGAAAAACTGCAAACATGAACAAAGGAAGCTTTTAATAGAAGAAGGATCTTCTGCAGACCTCTGGAAAAAGAACTAAGGAAGAGACTACTGAAGTGCTTTGTGTGGAGTGTGGCATTATATGTGGAAGGAACATGGACATTACGACGAAATGAAGAGAAACGAATTGAAGCATTTGAAATGTGCATGTGGAGAAGAACGGTGTGAAGTGGACAGATAGATTAAGAAATAAAATTGTGTATGAAAAAGTGAGTAAAGAAAGAATGATGCTGAAACTGATTAGAAAGAGAATAAGGAATTGGTTGGGTCTCAGGTTGAAAAGAATAATAGACGACATTAGGATATGTGGATCATATGCGAAGACTAAGAGGAAGGCAGAAAATAGGAAAGATTGGAGATTGCTGAGTTTGCAATGAAAGACCTGCCCATGGATAGAACACTTATGTATGTATGTTCAGAATGCCTGGAATATTGTGTCTAAAAACAGTCGCTATTTGCAAAGACTAGTCAATTCCATGCCCACTCGACTGCAAGATGATCGAGATAAGAGGAAGATAGACTGAATATTGAATTATGGCTTTTTGTTTTGTTTTTTGAACGCTTAGTTGTTTGAATGTTTTAATTCCGACGCCAGTAAATTTGTTTTGTTTATGCCACGAAAGATATTTTTATTGAGAATAAAATTTTTTTCTTTCCATTTGCAGCCACAATATCATAATGATAAAGTCATGGCATAATATATTAATGAACCTGATGTTAATTACTAAAATAATCGTAAAAGAGAAAGGAGCCATTATGTATAGTTTGTCTCTCTCAAAAACAGAACAAAAAAGAACATAAAAAGCACGTGGTTGTAGTCGAACGCAGGACCTCATGAATAAGAGGCCTGAACGCTACCATTATGCTATCGATAACACACAGAATACTTCAATTATAACTGTAGATATCAGGCAACGTGGTCCAACAACATGTAACATCGCCTGTCTCCGAATTGTAGCGAAGGTACCCGAAGGGAACTTTGTTTCAGGAGAGCGGCCACTTTTTCTTTTGACAGCTGTACATATAGTGATCTAATTAGATAAAATATAATATGAACATTTTAATTTAACTTATAGTTTTTGCGATTTTCCAACACTTTGTTATTTTGAACATGTCCTCTTTTGCAAATCGACGACAGATATACTTGTCAATGGATTGGAAATTCGAGAGTAAAAATAATGTCTGTAACCTAAGGTAAATATACTTGTTAATGGGTTAGAAATTCAAGAGTACAAATGCCTTTCGTATTGTAGGAGTGACTTTACCTCTCAATGAATTAGAAATTCGAGAGTACAAATATCTTCGGTATCTTAGGCGTGAATATACTTCTCACTGGATTAAAAATACGAGTGTACAAACGTTTTCGGTAACTAAGGTTTAAATATACTTGAAAATTCGTTATAAATTAAAGGATACATACGTCTTGGGCAATCTAGGGGATAATACCTTTGTCAATGGATTATAAATTCAAGAGTACAAATATTTTCGGAGACCGCTATTAAAATTCGTTAGAAATCCGACGATAAAATATCTTCGGTAGCCTAGGGGTTGATAGCGTATCAATGGATTATAAACTCGAGGATACAAACGTCTTCGGTAATTTCTTGGTTAATATAGCTGCCAATGCATTAGGAAATCGAGGATACAAACATCCTCGGTAACACAGAGTTTAGTAATTATATTTGCCGGTGGATAAGAAATTTGAAAGTACAAAGGCATAGGAATTCACACTCAGATAGATTTAGTTTCATTCGTTAGCCCGTATATATATATAAAAATTGCTACAATATCTTTAAATAAAACCCTAATATACTGTATATTCGGGTGAAATAGGTTTCCTCATAAGAGATAAAATAATAATAATAATAATAATAATAATAATAATAATAATAATAATACGAGTAATAATAATAATATGACAATAATAATTATAACATTAATAACATAGGGGTTAATAATATAATCTCCAATAGATTACAAATACGAAGTTACAAAGTAGGTTGAAGGTGGGAATTTGAGGGCAAATACTCGTATATGCAGATGGACATCATTTTGAAAAACTCCAATAACACAGGTTACTACTCAGTACGGAACAAAATAAAATTGTGCGCAAGTTTATTAATAATTTTATACAGGGACATCATTTTATTTTTAATAACATTTTTAATATTAACCTGGCTATAACTTTAGAGAACTGGAAGCACAGGTTGCTACTCCCTTCCACGACAGGAGTTCGATGATACTGACGTAAAACACAAACAATTCACTTTACTAGGTATAGGAGGGAAGAAAAAGTAGTTCATCCATTTACGTAAACTAGGAAATATGGGAATTATGAGTTTGATAATTTTCATTAGGTTTTTGTTTAATCAAAATACAGTACTGTATTAAGAATAAGTGTTTTTACTCACGAACTAAGTTATCCATGCGAAAGTATTCATTATGCAGTGTATATTATACTGTCTACAGCACATTACCGTACACTACAGAGAATGAAGTTAAATTGAAAAATAATCATAATATGGATATTTAAATACATTTTTGAAAATAGGTGGCCGTTCATTTCGATACAAGCTTCAGTTCTTTTGTGCATATTATCGCACTATAGACTATTTCATCTAATTCCAATTACCATTTCGTCTTTCGTACTAGTAACTCATGTTGAAATAATTCTGTATCTACTCTATAAAAGAGCACCTTGCGTACTGTAAATTCAATCTTCTGCCCGACCTGCACAGATAAAATTACTTAGACATGCTATCTGCTGTCCGTCCAAGTGGTTATGTCGCAGGGTCGTAGAAAGGAGGGAAATCACGTGACAGTTAATTACTTAACGAGGCTCTTTTATTTAAGTTATTTTAAACAGTTGTATAATATTACGTAAACGACCAATTCCTAACAGAAATTAATGTTTTCAGAAAAGAGCTAAGCCAGCCGAGCCACTAGACTTTACAGAGGGGCGAGCAGAAGCAGGTGGGGAAAATCGGGATACGACATAGGCAAACGGACGACAGTACCTGTGCGAAAATATGATTCAATATTGGAAGCTCTATCGTCACTGGAAAACTCGAACATATTTCTGGAACGTACTATACTCACTAACTCAGTAGGACCTACTGCTTACTAAATGCGCCTTGGTTCTGTGTGGAGGACAGTTGGAACTTCGTTAGTAGAAGGGGTGGGAGTGAAGTACATTAAAAACTTCTTCTTCTTCTTCTTCTTCAGTCCCTTCTGCTGCTAAGCGTCGGGTTCGCCTCTCTCCGTCCATTTCATCCATTTTTCCCGGTCTCTTCATCTCTACCATTGTTTTCCCTTTCTGTTGGCCTATTCTTTCTATTGTATCCTCCCATTTAATCCTTGGTCTTCCTCTTCTCTTTCTTCTTCCACTCTCATTTCCATCACCTGTTTAACCTTCCTTTCTTCTCCCATACGATATACATGCCCAAACAATTTCAATTGCCTTTCATTAATCACCTCTGTTAATGCTTTTCTCATTTTAACTTCTTCTCTTATTCTGTCATTCCTTATCCTATCTCTTCTGGTCTTTCCTACAGTTCTTCTAAGATATTTCATTTCCACTGCTGTTAATTTACTTCGATGTTTATTTAAGAGTGGTAAGCTTTCGGTACTATATTGTATTATAGGTTTAATTATTGAATTATATATCTGTATTTTTGTCTTAGTGGTTATTTCTTTCTTCCCCAACTATTGTATTATTTATTTGATAGTATGCTGATGTTGCTTTCTTTACCCTGTTCAGTACTTCTTGATCTACTCTTCCAACACTAGTTATTATTGTTCCTAAATATTTAAAACTTTCCACTCTCTCCAGGTTTTGTCCTTCACATTCAATGTTAAATTCTGTTTCCTGTCTATTTTCCTTAGAGATCCACATTACTTTATTCTTGTTGACATTAATCCGCATCGATTTTCTCATTAACTCTTCGTTCCATTCCATCAGCATGTGTTGTAGCCTTTCAGGTGTTTCTGCTATTAATGCTATATCATCCGCATAGATTAACATTTGTAAATATACTGGTCTTAATCTCCAATTTCCCACTTTAGTTCTATGTGTCCTACGTTTACATATTTTAATTATTTCATCCATAAATATTATGAAGAGAAGCGGGCTTAGACTGTCCCCCTGTTTAACTCCTATCTCCATTCTGAACTCTTCTGATAATTCCCCATCCATTCTTAGTACTCCCACCATTTCTTCGTACGTGCTTATAATAGCATTTATCAATCTTGTTGGTACTTTCCTTGCTTTCAGTACTTCCCAAATTTGTTTTCTAGGGACCAAATCAAAAGCTGCCTTTAAATCAATAAAGGCCAGATAGAAGTCCTTGTTTTTTCTCCAGATTCTTCTCTATTGTCGTTCTAAGTATAAATATGTGGTCCTGTGTTTGTCTTCCAAGACGAAAAGCTGCTTGTTCGTCTTCTATATCATCTTCTGCTATCCTCCTAAGCCTCCTTTTTAGAATTCTAGTATATATTTTATATACCACTGAAGAGAGGCATATTGCTCGATAGTTGTCACATTCTGCAGTCTTGCCATTCTTATGGATGGGAATAATTAGATTCTTTTTCCATTCTTCAGGTATCAAGCTATCGTTCCAAACTTTTTGGCATATTTCAGTAATTGCTTTAATTACTGCCATTCCACCATATTTAATTAGTTCTGGGGCAATCTTATCTATCCCAGCTCATTTTCCAGTTCTTAATCTATCAATAGCTATTTCCACTTCTATCTGTTCAATACTATTCTCGACTTCTCCTTCTATCTCTTGGTGGGGTCCGTATATTTTCTCATTTCTTATTTCATTTAGGTCATTTCCTGCAAATTTCTCGTCATAGTATTTTATCCATGTTCCTAAGATTTGGTTCTTCTCAGTTATTATTTTATTTTCCGTTTTTATTGATCTTATAGCTTTGCCATATTTTCCTCTTAGTGTACTTACTGTTTTCCAAAATTTCTTATTATTTTCCCCCCGCCATCTGTTCAACTTCATTTCCAAATTTTTCCCAAGATTTGGTTTTGGCTTCTTTAACTGCTTATTTTACCTCAGTCCGTTTATTCACATAATGTAATCTGTTTTCTTCCTTTCTATTTCTTAGGTATTGTATCCAAGCCTTCTTTTTTTCTTTAACTTTCTCTTTCACTTCCTCATTCGACCATGGTGTTTTCTTTCTTCTTGTGTCTATTATTGTTTCTCCACAGATTGATTTAGCACTATCCAAAATTATATCTTTAAATGTGTTCCATAATGAGTTCACATCTTGTTCATTCATTCCAAAACTTGCTTCAGCTAACTTATTTTTAACCAATTTTTGGTATTCTTCTTTCTTTTCGTTGTTTTGTAGTTATTTTATTTTAATTGTTTTAATTTTCTTTGGTCTTACTTTTTTTGGTTGTTGAAATCTTGTGTCTGCTATAACCAGTCTATGGTCTGTTGCTAATTCCGCTCCTCTTATTACCTTCACGTCTATTATATTCCTTCTTATTGCCCTTGTATATATAAAATAGTCTATAATACTCTTGGCATCCCTTCTTTCTGCTTCAAATGTTATGTTATGTACTTCTTTGTGCTGAAAATATGAATTACCTATTAATAGTTGGTTTGCCACACATAATTCTATCATCCTTCTTCCATTTTCATTTAGTGTTCTTCCTCCTCCAAATTTTCCTATACATCCGTACCCTATTCTCATATCTCTACCTGTCCGAGCATTGAAATCTCCTGTTATTATTATTATTTGTCTTCGTTCTGCTTCCTCTTTATCCGCCACTCTTTGAAGTTCGGCATAGAATTCTTCTTTTTCTAAAATATTTGCGTCATCCGTAGGTGCATAGATTTGGATAATTGATATCGATATCCCTAGTTCCATTCTTAGTATTATTATTCTAGAGTTTACAGGTGTCCAGCCACTCACTTTGTATTCACATTGTTCATTCGTTACTATTCCTACTCCTTCTTTTGCCCTTTTATCAAATCCTACTCCTGAGTATCGTAATGTGTATCCTCCTTCCATTTTTTTGTCTCGCTTCCTCTCTTCTTTACTTCACTCAATCCTAATATATCAACTCTATGTTCCTTCATTTCTTGTATTAGTTCCGGTTCTTTCCCTGTGATAGTTTTAATATTCCATGCTCCAATTCGTAATGTCGTAATTAAAAAACTCAGGTACGATAACAATTGAAGTGAAAATAAAATGATGTCCCTGTATAAGTTGGAATAATTCTATACGTAAAAAATAATTTTTTTATAAGAACGATTCTCATACAATACTAACTCGTCTGTCTAATTTGTCATGCAATATATACGATACAATAAAAAATCACAAAAATTGTGTGATGTTTCTGTAAGTTTAGCGCCATTTTATGTTTTTGATATCAAATAATGGCTTATTAATTTTAGACCTACTAAAATTATTACATTTAATATGTCTCATTCCCACATAAACTGACTTGTAGAAAGTGAATATGAACAAAATGCGGTCAGTAATTCAGAAGTAATCATTGCACTTTGCCAGAAAGTCCGAAACTACTTTCATCGACATGGTTCGTTATTTCAGCATAAAATACTTTGTCTTTTATAAGTCGTATAATTAGAATAAAAATGTATAACTCATTTCATTATTAAAACAGAATCACCTTCAATTTTTTTTACCGTAAGGGCCTCAATGTCCCTGTACTTTGTATATATGTGTACGAACAATCTGTAATAGCATTCAGTACAGGCGTATCGCACAAATACATTTTTAGACAGATCGAAGTCGCATGCAGTTTGCTACATGTCGTGTTTGGCTCATGCACGACGTCTCAGCAATGCAGCGTATTTAGTTCAATGGCTCTTTTAATAAATTTGAACACGCTCCTTCATAAATTACTACAACACTCATGTGATTCGGCGTAGATTTCAAGCAAGGTTGCGGCAAGTACCGTAAGTAAAATCATAATTTACACACGTAAATTCCTCTGTCATAGTTCTGTTGCATAGCAACAGAGTGTGACATTTCCTTAATTTTATTAACTTCAGTGCAGCAAGTTTAAGCACATAAGGAGTTCACTTCGCATACAAATTTATAGGTGTATAATTATTGTGTAAGATCATTTCTGAACTTCAAGAGTTATTTTCAGTGTGAAGTTATTTTTATGTTTCTAAGTATCAGATAGTCTATAATGCCTTGAACCATACTCGTAGATCTGAATGACTCTTATAGCAAGGATATACAGAGTGATTCAGAAAGAAAGGACCATATGTTGATGTGTGATAGTATGAACGAACCTAGAGGAAGGAAAATTATATATAATATGTGTACAGGGTGATTCACGAGTATTTATCGTTCTTTACGGAGCTTATTTCTGAAGACATTTTGAGCAAAAAAATGTCATATGAACATAGTTCCTATTATTACGATGTATAGCTCGCGCAAGAAACGATTACCGAAAACCAATGGTAGAATTGCTGTCTGTTTTGACGTGTGTATGTAGGCTCGCCGAGGGGGGAAAGGAGCGAGCCGATGGAAGAACTGTCTCTACCAAGAAGATGAACAAATCAGGACATCGTTGTGGAAATAGAGAACGTAGCAAGAGAAAAATTCGAAGCTAATTAAACGCGCAACATATGTTTACGAATGAAATATTACTACCCTGCGATATAAGGCACGTATTCACATGCAATGGAACAAACTAAAGTCGTAATGTAACTATCACAACGCAAGACTTCTATCGATGTCATTTCTCTTCCTTATCGCAGTGTTTGATTCGCATTCCTTCCGTTGATAATCCGTGGTTGCGAGACCTATACAGTACAGATGATATTTCCATGGAGAAATTCTGCGTCATCATATGATGATGGATGAGTGGAACAGAGAAAAATTCTCTCCGGAACCGGGATTTGAAAGCTGGTTTTCAGCTCTACGTGCTGACGCTCTATCCACTAAGCCACACCGGATTCCCATCCCGATGTCGGATTGAATCCTCTCAGATTAAGTTCCACCAAATACTCTACAATGATAATACCGGAAAGTCCACGGTAAAAGTGGCGAATGACTCGCCAGTGCTATCTAGCGGCAGGGATTGTAGGTAGCGAGGATGACGTGACGAATAGCGCGTTGAACTGTGATATGAGCTTTATTCTTCAAAAAACACATGATGTCCTAAGGATTATTATCATTATAGTTGTAGCCTACACAATGTCAGTTAAATGTGGAAATATTTGTACTATGTTTTGTAAAAACTATGCCTAGCCAAATATGCTAGAACTTTCTTCAGATTTCCAAAAGGTATAGATTGGGAGTACTTATGTAAACACCAGTAGAACAGTACTTTTCTGTTACAAGATGATGGTGATTATTATTATTATTATTATTATTATTATTATATTATTGCTTCTACTACCGGCACTAGTTATTTGCTTTGTCTTCTAGGTGTGCCATACTCATATAGGTAAACAAACGCAGACAGACTTTAGTTAATGAGGTTTAATAGGGCGCGTCAGCTATCGCTGCTTGCGTCCTTATCTAAACTTCTTTAAAAAACAAAACACAAACGATATCATAAGCAAAGTGTAAAAACGCTGTCAACAGTTCTAGACAAACGTTTAAAATTAGAGGGATAGAATATATTATGTACAAAAGTCGCAAAATATATTGGGATTACTTTTGATTATCGGACGTCAATAACCATAATTCGAAAAAATAGGGGAAAGTAAAAATAGGGTGTAATAAATTGCAAAAGTATACCGAAGTTCTAAATCAGTCTTAGGATTGTTAATTTTTAATACTCTGGTTTTAATAACAGACTGAAGATAATAGTTATTCCTTCACTGAATTTAACAGCTCCTTCCTCCGAAAATATGAGTCAAAATAAAAGCACAATGAAAGAATCGCGAAGGTCCCAAATGAACATATTAGATCTTGCATCGAGGAAGCTGCGGGATTTCTGATATCAGACAGAAACGACAGACCATACTCCTCCATCGTATAATTAGATAGTGCATTAGCTATGATATATTCTCTGTGTTAACTGAAACAATTACTAAACTGTATAAATCTACTTTACATTGTTCATATAAAACACAATTTATTTATAGCCTAGTCTCTCCGTATAAAAATTGAAAGTCTTTACTTTTTTTATCCAAATCGTGTGTCTTGGGATGGGTAACATAAAAATGTGAATTGTTGATTTTGTGAAGAAAGTGGACTCATGTTTTTTCGTAATAAGTGATTCAGGTAGTTATTCGGACAAATAATTTGCCTGCTCCTATATTTTAAAGGCATTATTAATATTTTACTAAATTAAGATCATTTTTTTACGATGCAGGATATCCTAAAAGATAAAAACTGGCTGAACCGGAGATGACAGCTCTAAACACAGCAAGTCCAAATGCTGATTTAATTAAAATTGTTCAAGATGATGAATTCATTAGTCAAGTGTGCTTAAAAAGAAGGAAATGGGGAAACGATATTCCAGTTACAATAAACGTTTTGCCGCAACATTCCATTAAAATTCACCTCAAAACGAAAGATATCTAAGAAGAAAATTATGTTTACCAACAGTTAGATCTCTCAAAAACTGACTTCATGAATTTGATATAGGTCCGGTATAAATCGCACCATTCTACAAGTAATTATTAAAAATAAAATCCGATACTGTACCATTGAATGAAAAGATTGTAACTATTATTGTTTAAGATGTTGTTAATGTTATGTTTTATTTAACGACGCTCGCAACTGCAGAGATTATATCAGCGTCGCCGGATGTGCCGGAATTTTGTCCCGCAGGAGTTCATTTACATGCCAGTAAATCTACTGACATGAGCCTGTCGCATTTAAGCACACTTAAATGCCATCGACCTGGCCCGGGATCGAACCCGCCACCTTGGGCATAGAAGGCCAGCGCTGTACCAACTCGCCAACCAGGTCGACTTATTGTTTAAGATGAAATGCCTTTGAAGAAAAACATAACAAATGCTAAAGCAGACACTTTGAGCGATTCATTGAATTAGGTATAGATAGGCATAATTAACAGATTCAACTGACGTAAAAATTTCAGAAGTACCATTTGCAAACCAAGCACTGGTTGTCACAATCAAAAAATTAAGACAATATTTCGAAGGATGGTTCTCCCTTCGTCTTCAGGTGGATGGAAGGAAGGAGAGAAGAGAAAAACCTACTGTTGGGATCGTTACGTACAGCTATTCTGTATGACTGATCGTCGATTCCTGGCTTCGGTGGAGATTATAATTAAGAAAGACCCGAAGTCATTAGCAGTATGTTGGCACTAAAACCAAACGGAATAAAGAAGATGGGCGTAAAGTGGCTAAAAAATTGATGAAAGACACACAAAAGGAGGGGGTGTGGAACTCAAAAAAATGAACAAGTGTTATGACACCGCGATAGAAAATAATAGAAAGATAAAAAGGATAAAAAATGGATACCAGACACTGCATTTATAACATTCCGTGTGAATGCGGTCGCGTGTATATAGGCGAAACGAGCAGACCTCTGTCCACAAGAATTAAGGAGCACAAGTACAACTTCAAACAATGCCTTATAGACAAATCAAGAATAGTACAACACAGCTTTGAATCCGGACACAAAATAAAGTAGGAAAACACTTCAATCCTACAAACTGAGCGTTCTCTGACTCAGAGGAAATACAAGGAAGCCGCACATATGAGTTTTTCGGATAATGCCATTAGTCAACCTAGTCTAATTCTTCCGGATATTTGGTTACCCATAGTTGAACAACACATCAGAAATATTCAATACAAGAGGAAGAATGCTGTTACAAACACCACGTAGACCACCTGGAGTCATTTCCACCACCATCACACAACGCAACCTAGTGTTACAGCTTAGTAATTAGTAGTAGTGCCTGCTACCGCTAGGTGGCAGTAGTAGTTTTTTTATCTTGTCCTTTGTTACTAGTTTTTTCCTTTTTATCTTTCTATTATTTTCTATCGCGGTATCATAACACTTGTTCATTTTTTTTAGTTCCCCACCCCCTCCTTTTGTGTGTCTTTCATCAATTTTTTAGCCACTTCACGCCCATCTTCTTTATTCCGTTTGGTTTTAGTGCCAACATACTGCTAATGACTTCGGGTCTTTCTTAATTATAATCTCCATCGAAGCCAGGAATTGACGATCAGTCATACAGAATAGCTGTACGTAACGATCCCAACAGTAGGTTTTCTCTCCTTCCTTCCTTCCTTCCTTCCTTCCTTCCACCTGAAGGCGGAGTTAAAACCACCCTTCGAAACGTTGTGTCTTAATTGTTTGACTGTGACAACCAGCAATGGAAAAAGTCCAAACTCCTCACCTAAACATTAACAATCCACCATTGCTATCCAACCCCTCATTTAGATCAAAAATAAAATGGATAATCATTTGCCAAGGAACGAAAGTTTCTAAAGTCATGCACAACTTAATCATAATTACATATGAAAATACGAGAATTGTTCCATTACATTTATACTCCAATAACTTTGTAACTTCTTATTAATTTAAAATGTTGTGAACCTTGTGACTCTAAATAAAACTATTGATTTGCATCTTTGAATACTTCTCAGTTTTTCCTCCGTAACCTAGCACGCCGCAAGAAGTGTGTAAACAATCCAACCCGCTAGGTAGCAGCACAGTCACTTTTCGCCGCCGCTTGCAATGCTAAACAGGCAAGCTTTCCAGTATTATTGTTAGAGTATTTGGTTCCACCTAATGGGTTCCCTCCAGTGGCCTACCCTTATGCACTACATCATAGATGTATGACAATGGCACAATGTCCACACATGTGCAGAGGTGCATTCATCCATCATCACATGATGACGCAGAATTTCTGCACGGAAATACCATATGTACTTCGGTACATCGTAATAATATTGATATGCCAAAAATAATCACTTAGTGATTTAAGATGGAGCTTATTCAATCGGATCCCGGCCACTCATAACGAGTGAACCTCTGCACATATGTGGACACTGTGCCACTGTCATATATCTATGACACAGTGCATGAGGGTAGGCCACTAGAGGGAACCCATGAGTTGGAACTTAAAGTGAGAGGAGTCAATCCGACATCGGCATGGGAATCCGGTGTGGCTTAATGGATAGAGCGTCAGAACGTAGAGCTGAAAACCCGGGTTCAAATCCCGGTGCCGGAGAGAATTTTTCTGTTCCACTCAACCATCATCATAGTTCCATTGTCAATATTTTCAGAGTTACAGTAATCTAAAGTTGTTTGTAAAGTTAGTTTTTCTTTAGTTTGAAGGTAAAAGAATAATACAAATAGAGAATGGATCATTCAGAAATATCATTTCTTTAACTGGCAAGTATTATGAGGCTAAAAATGTGCTGTGAACTCCTTAGTTGCTTCGTACCGACACCCTTTTCTATTTTTTACTAGAAAATTACATTATTTTTACGCACTTATCACAACAGTTATTACAATTCACACCACTCCACCGACTTAATTATTTGCAGTTCAATCTTGCATCCTAATTTACAGTCTTGGAGAGTTTACAACACATTTTAAATATGTCGACGTCCGTTTGAATACACTTGGCTGCACGCTTGTGAACGGCACTCGTCGCGCTACGTAACTGCATTCAGCTATCTTTGATTTCCCTCGCGCTGGCTGCTGACTGCACGTTGAACAAGATCACGAGTTCACAGCAATGCGGTCCAATAACGAAACATACCTCTGTAAATATTGACAACTGTACCCATGTTTGACATTTTTTGCTCAGAATGTCTTCGGAAATAAGCTCCGTAAAGTACAGTAAATCCTCGTGAATCACCATGTGTGTGTGTATATATATATATATATATATATATATATATATATATATATATATATATATATACACACACACATATAATGACGCTGTCTGTGAAACTCCACCTTATAGTCACAAATACAAATTTTCTGTTTGTTTTTTATTGTATTGGAAAGAGAGAAAATGCAGAATATTTTAAGAGGAAAATCATGTTTCTAAAACAGAAATTAAATTTTTATTGAATTCTAAATAGGCATTTTGAGTAGACTATATTGAATTTAAAGTTTAACTTACAAAATTATAACATATTTCAAAATCGATGGCAGCTTTCGAGCTGTATTTTATATATAGTTCATTAAGTAATCTAACAGATGGCATCAAGATCTCAAAATCTACTTTTCTTGCCTTTATTCGCTTTATTTTGCTCTACTGAAAAATTATGTCTGTGGACTTAAGGTGGGGTTTTCCAGGTAGCCTCACTGTCTTATTTTCAACGGTTTGGAAAAAATCGATCGAAACCATGGCCAAGGAGGTCCCCATTTGGGAAGTGTCTAGTGTACGATCAGATGAATCTCATTCCCCAGATCACATATAGATTGCTAATTCCTATGTTAAAATCGGTTGCACTTTGAAGAGAACAACCACCAGGATCGCCACCTATCCGCGTAAACGAACACGAGATGGCAGTACAGTCGCTAATGCAATTCAAATGGGAGTTATGACGTGACTCCTTATGCAACAACTAGATGGCAGCATAGTAAACCTGACAAAAGTTGTTACTGTCAAAACCTATAACGCCGAGCAATCTGGGTATATATGATCTAGGGTAAGTCTGATAAAAGTGGAGGTTAGGCAGAAAAAGAAAGAATGAAACACACAAAGAAAGAAAGAAAGAAAGATACTGATTTCTACCACCTTTCATATATTTTATACTATTGTCGAGTGTGTTTTTTGAAGTTCAGTTAGGGTATTTCCATATGCTTCATAATCCGAACTACACCTGATGAGAATCAGATCGGATTATCGGTGTCTTACTGTAGCTGTTTCTCGGAAACGATTAAAAATAAGAGATAATGATTGTTTTTAGAATCACTCAGATATCAGCTATCAAAGTAATAGCCCTTTCCTCCTAAATCAAACTGTATCTGTATATTCGTTTGATTACTTGTTTCTTCCGTTGCAAAGGCATGGAGTTCGTGTACTGTTTTACTAGGATCTGTTAGCACATTGAAGAAATAGTAACTTTTGCAATAAATTCGTAATTTCTTAGACCGGTGTAAAATGTTTAAAATAAGAAGACAGACAGCTTCACAAACGCCTGTCTTAATTTTTTGAGTGAAAGTGCTTTATCTGCTTATATTTAATAATACTGTATGGTTTGTGGGATACTGCGTGTCTCGGTAACCACCGTGTGGGAGCTCGTCCGCTGACAGCCAAATGTTGCTGCTTTCCGCACGGAAAATAAATAGTTGATTCAGTGGAAAAGGGTTAAAATAAACTCAAATGGAGATACAAACCGATTAGGAAAATGGTGTAGAATTAGACTGGATTAGATAGACAGTTAGCTAGATGGGTGAAACAGACTACATGTGAAGTATGAAAGATGTTTGTCATAATATGCCAAAACGCTCATTATATTGCATCAGATTCCTTTCGTTTCTGTTGATCTTATGGATAGGTATTAGACTCCAACGCAGTGGCAACAGTTCAAAACGAGTCCTCGTTTTCTTGGAAATATTTATGGCATGAATTAATTAAGTCACGTCTATCCCACGTCTCGGTTCGATATCGCGCACATAACTTGTAAATATTTTGTGATTTTTATCGAATTACCTCGGCAAAGGGGAACAATTCCGTACAATAAGGACAGCGTATTGAGCTCGGTTACGCAACCCAATTGCTTACAGAAATGTTTGCCCGCAAAACATGAAAAATAACTTATAAGAAATGCCTCTATTTATTATTTCTGCCTTCTAAAGAATCCAACAGCAGGACTTTAAGAAGCAGAAAATCAATAGCCTAATAAAATAGAGACGAAATAAAGTGGAAGTCAATTATTCCTGATATATTAAAGCGGCTGGACTGCCATCATTTGACCAACGATGAGAAAAAACAAGGCATTAATTATAAACATTACATAACAGTAATGATTATGCTTGGCTGGTGGCTTCCAATGTTCGCGCAGGAAGGAAGTTTACACTAGAAGCCATTCTTTTCGCTGTCTTTCGTAAGTTAGCAGCATTTGCGTCGGCTTAGGGCACCCTCAGCTAGCGGAGAAGGTCGATATGTTTAGCCAGCGAAAACGATGTAATTTCGAACTACAACAATTTTTTTTTATTTTATTGGGTTATTTTATGACGCTGTATCAACATCTCAGGTTATTTAGCGTCTGAAATGATATGAAGGTGATAATGCCGGTGAAATGAGTCCGGGGATCCAGCACCGATAGTCACTACAATTATAGTATACATATTTTTATATGTTATAATTATCACTTAACTTTTGTCCGAAATGTTGGAAGTGTCCTACCTTACCAGTCCACATACCCCAATATCTTGTAATAAAGTTCTCACTTACATATCCCAGTTCTTAAATTTGTAATAGTGACAATAATTCTTTTCGTAATATCTTTTAGAGTCTGTAATGTGCGTGTATCATTTCTATTCATTATTCTTTTAGGGGTCACCATGAGTCACAAATATCAAGATGAAGGGATCGTGGCGGCCATAACCCTCTAGTATAACCCGTGCTCACTATATAACAGATTGCTCAGTCTTATAGGCTTTGACGGCAACAACTTTTATCAAGTTTACTATACTGCCATCTAGCGACAGTAGAAGTAGTCACGTCATAACTCTCATTTGAATTGAATGGAGCAACTGTAATTCCATCTAGTGTTCGTTTCCAGTCGACGATGGCGATCCTGCTGGTTGTTCTCTTCCACATGCTGCCGTTTTTAACATTACGATGATCAATCTGTTATATAAGTGATCAGGGGTATAACCAAAGCTACCGTTTATGGCATGTGAAATAAGTAATGGAATATTAACAGCGAGTATCTTATCTTTGCCGCAGTCTGTGAACGAGAAAGCTGACGATTGGCAGATTGCTGACGTAATTTGTTTTTAGGAGGTGGTACCACTATCAACTGCACTGGCAGCAGATACTCACTGACTGGACATTGTATTCAAGGACAAACGCCAAAATCACTGGCGCGGGCTGTAATGGTCCTCTCCTGAAAATCTGCCTTTCTCAGCTAAATGTTCTGTGGCTGAATCATGTTTGAACCACGCATACTGGCACCCAGTATGAGCAAGCTCTTCGAAAACCGGAGAAGTGCCTCTGTTCTGGCTATTCTCAAAACTATCACGAAAATCTTAAGTTAGTACTCTCAATTTAAATTATCGAAGCAAGAACCGATAGAAGAAAATTGATTACTATACCATTCGCACAATTTTTCGTTCAAAATAATTTTGCAAAACGAGGCAAAGTTTCCCTGCTCCTTCGTATGTCAGCGTCGTAAAATTGTTATTTACACACAGCTTCTCGCCTAGACTATCTCTTGTTTCGATTATGCTTTGTTGATCAAAGGAAGTCTCACATAAGAAGTTCCATATAGACTAACATCTTGGATGACGTATTAGACGATCTAAGTCTCAGCTTCTTGAATCCCGCTCACACAGAACAAACAGTCTGCTAGAGCCGGAGAGATAGGGTAGACCTATACGTCGCGCACAAGAAAGTGACACTTTACCTAAGCCTTCCAGCATCCACAGTTGCTAAAATAGGTCAGGGATTTCCAAAATGTACCCCGGTGTAAGTTATTATGTATTTCCTTGTCAACGTCGTAATTTAAGACGGAGAATTAGCGAGGATTTTGCTTGAAAAATGTAGTTTCTTGAGTTTCTAAAAATGTCCGCTAGAGTGAATTCAGACATATTTCTTATACAGATAATTATAACTGATGAGCTTTGGTGAACAGAGAAAGTATTAATTCTGTTCTTCTCTTTGAAAGGTGTACTATCTTTCATTATTTAAAACTTATAAATGAATAAAATAAAGGAGGATATTTAAAATCGAAACATAACAATTGTCTTTCTCATTACACCAACGAAAAGTCAACAATATTTTGATTTAAGAAAAGTTATATTTCGATATTTTCACGGACAAATAAGTTCTCGAATAAATTCTCGGGATTCTTAATATCATACAAGTCGTTTTCAGCAAGTAATCTGTCTGCATTTCTGAACAACGATTGTCCCTAATATAATGACCGGATTTTCTTCATATTCAGTATCTACGAATCAGTTTATCTTAGAATGATATACAATTTATAATGATGAATACAAATAGTATAAGATAGGCATCATGTCCCGAGACTCCCATCTTTAAGATCAATTAATCATTATATGCAGGACTAAGTCTCTTCTGTGCCGTATATTTTCAAAATTTATATATACAGAGTCTTTCATAAGTAACGAGTATATCGAAAAATAAACTATTTTGGATACATTTTTTTGAAATGATGTTTATCCTCACGAGAAAGAACCCCACCCCCGCAGCCTGAGGAACCTACTTATCCATGTGTAATGTGCATTTGATGCCAACTTAAAATGATCTGGAGCATGGTGTTCTATACGACAAGGATAATGGCACACGGCCATTCCTATACACATTGTTGTAATAGACTGGAATGATAAAAATGCCACGCATCCGCTTAACTTTATCGCAGAAGAGAAAAATTGCTGCCTGGTTTGAACTTGGAAAGAGTGTCGCTCAAATTAAGCGTTTATTCCGTAGACGAAGTGTTTCCAGGCAGGTAGATCGGTCGCACAGGCCCAATCCGTTGGTCTCCGCGATCACCTGATTTCATTCCCTTGGACTTTTTCTTCTGGGAATTCATCAAGGTTCGTGTCTATGCGACTAAGCCACGCACTATTCCTAAATTATGGAACGAATCGATACACTATACAAATGGTTATGATAACATGAAGAGGTGATAGATCGCTTACATTTCTGCATTCAGCAGAACGGAAGACATTTTGAAAATTGTACACCATAATTTATCAACAATTGAAACTGTTTTTACATTAATGTGCTTTAATAAAGGTTTAAAACACTAACCATTCTTTCGTTTAATAGCTGTGGCGACTGTATGGCAACGGAAAGGGTTCTTTCTCGTGAGGATGAACAGCATTTCAAAAAATTATCCAAAATATTTACTTTTCGATAGACTCGTTACTTATGAAAGACCCTGTATATTCATGAGACCTATTCAGGCTAAGCCTGGAAGTTACTGTCCTTATTAAAGAGTGCCTTACTGTTGTAAACTCATTTCCGATGCTTTAGTGAAACAGTGGAGTAAAGTAAATTTTAATATGTTTTAATATTTACATCAATTTTAATTACTAATTATTCATATGCATATGTAGATGTATTGTGTCCTCTGGTTATTGCCGAACACATAACCAATGCTAACCACACATACAATAACATAAATATAGAAATGGAAATCCTATACATAAAACGCAAAAACCAAAAACTCAACACACTAGAACAATATGAAATATACAGACACACTAAAACACACCCTAATCAAATTCTCAACACAGATCACTTACAGAACACACACACTATTTGACACAACTCTTCATCACACGAACGCACCCACACAACAGGCAGCGAACTTGAGATGGCGCCGAGACACAGAAGGCTCTGAGGGTGATGTCAAGTAGCACCGAAACAGCTGTAAGCCGCACATGCTTGCATAATTAACACGAGTAAGATCGCCATTTAATCAATTATTTATATTCAAGTGTTAAAAGTAGTGTACGAAAGATTCAACATGGAATATTTATTAATTTTACTTTTCAAAATTTATTATATTTCATGTGCATCACTATTGGATAACTTGAAATGTGGATACTCAATATTAACAAAATCTGCCCAATAATCCAGGAAAAAAATGCTGTGCACAGAGACAGATTGTGTACCCGAAATCACTATTTCTAAAAGGATTCTGAAAATTTCTGTCTTCTGCGTTATTATTCTTTTCATTTCTGTTTTGTACAATGACAAGAAAAACGTTACTTCATATACACATATTCGTACATCAGTAGCTACATAGCCTATTCTTTCCAGTGGACAGTGGAAGAATTCTGTCACATTGCACAGCTGGGCGATAGTAACAAATATTTTGTGCTCAGTTTGTCAGTCAAGAGTAATCTGGCGCTGGTAAGACCGCACGTCAGTCCTCTCTAAAAGCCCCCCTAATAGCCTGTCCGGCCCCGTTACAAGTGATGCCCAATCAACACGTTCGCTTCCAATCATGCTCGCCACACCTGAAGGATCAAGGGCTTGCTGCGCTGTGCCAAGCGGAGCGGAGAGAAATTAAAAATCCCCAAGCAAAACCCCATTTAACTCGGCACTAACACATACTTTGGGAACGTTACAGCGACTGGACAGAACACTGCTTGCAATAATAAAATTGTGAGGATGAACATACAGAGTGTTTCAAAAGTGATGGTCAAAAATTTAGGGATGACAAGTGAAAACGATCAGTAAAAAAAAAAAAAGTTCCAGTAAACATGGGTCCTTCAATTAACAGTTTACAAAATAATGCCATTTTTGCTGGTAGACGCCGCCAGTGAATCGAGCGCCTGGATATGGTAAAGCGGCAACATTCATGCTTCGTATGTATGCCGCACTCTCCCCATCCCATTTCCTTTTAAGTGTGAGACGATATCTAAACAAACGATGTTTAACGGTGGATAGGTAGAGGAGGACCTGTACCTACACTCTATACCAGTTGTCTTTGGAGCAGACCATACGAAGGGTCTCTATGCATCTCATGTTATCTCTGCGCTCCCATTGGTTGGCGAGTCATTACTTAGCTGAGAGCGTTGTAGACACTAGCGCGTGCATATCCTGGTTACGAGACGGTATTCAGAGACGCGTCCACTGCTACAGTTCTATTGCGTCTAGCACCTGTGCGGTGTATGAGCAGATGACAGCAGTACAACTAGTGACTGATGCAAGAAGGTATGTTCAAAGACACATTCCTATAATTTTCACTTTTCGTTATATGAACGTAATCGGTCACTGAATTCATACGCAGACTTTTAGTATCGTGTGACCCGCGTTCTCTTGCACTTCGTTCCGTTGTTTATATCTGCTCCAAAGACATCTGGTAAAGAGTGTAGATCACCGGATTTAAATTCTTTGTATTTTTTTTATATAAGGTTACGTAAAAAGTCTAACTTATACAACACACATCACCACACCTGAAGAATTACAACAACGGATTGTAGATGCCTTCAGCAAATGAAGAATGACCCAGGATTGCTCGAGCGAGTTCTAGACAGATGCATTCAAGAATATGACTAGCATTTTGAAAAGTTAACATGTGCATACTATACTGTACACTGTTTATCCACAAATTTTACTGTTGTTCGAAGAGAGAAAAAAAATTTTCTCTTGTGTATGTCGAATCATTTTTCTGTGGTATTGAAGCCAAAATTATGAATGTTACACTCTCGTGATTAATAAATAGTAACACTGTCACTGCTTTTGTAGGAATTAGTAATTAATATTCAGCAAGTCCCAAGCAACACACAATGGCATTATCTCGTAAACGGTTAATTTGCGGACCCATGTTTACTGAAACATTTTTGCTTCTATTCGTTTTTACTTCCAATCCATAAATTCTTGAACATCAATTTTTGACCACTCTGTATAACGAAGTGTTGCGACGTGCATGTATAATAACAGAAGTAATTTTACAACGATTTCAACTCAAGATGTTATTCATCGCCAGACTTAAACGTGAGCGATAAAATGACCAAAAAATGTTGTCTGAAATCCTCAACCACAAACAAGTTATTTTATGAGTCGTAATCTACTACACTGGGACAGATAGATTTATAGCACTATTCATAATGTGAGCAATCGATTATTTATTCGTCTCTCGCGTTTACTTTATCTTTGTAGACTTCGCTTTTCATCCATCCCAAGAGACAATAATTACAAATAGTAGATTTTCACAATCATGATAAATGCGAAATGTGCCTAAGTGCTGTCAAAAATAAATAGGCCCTAATTTAATGTTAAACATTTTAACTGTATTACTTACTTACAAATGGCTTTTAAGGAACCCGCAGGTTCATTGCCGCCCTCACATAAGCCCACCATCGGTCCCTATCCTGTGCAAGATTAATCCACTCTCTGTCATCATATCCTACCTCCTCAAATGCAATAATATTATCCTCCCATCTAAGTCTTGGTCTCCCCAAAGACGTCTTTTTCCCTCCGGTCTTCCAACTAACACTCTATATGCATTTCTGGATTCCCCTATACGTGCTACATGCCCTACCCATCTAAAACGTCTGGATTTAATGTTCCTAATTATGTCAGCTGAAGAATACAATCCGTGCAGTTCTGTGTTGTGTAATCTTCTCCATTCTCCTGTAACTTCATCCCTCTTAGCCCCAAATATTTTCCTAAGAACCTTATTCTTAAACACCCTTAATCTCTATTCCTCTCTCAAAGTGAGAGTCAAAGTTCCACAACCATACAGAACAGGTAATATAACTCTTTTATAAATTCTAATTTTCAGATTTTTTGACAGCAGACTAGATGACAAAGGCTTCTCAACCGAATAATAACAGGCATTTGCCATATTTATTCTGCGTTTAATTTCCTCCCGAGTGTCATTTATATTTGTTACTGTTGCTCCAAGACATTTAAATGTTTCCACCTCTTCGAAGGATAAATCTCCAATTTTAATGTTTCCATGTCGTACAATATTCCTGGTCACGAGACATAATCATATACTTAGTCTTTTCGGGATTTACTTCCAAACCTATCGCTTTACTTGCTTCAAGTAAAATTTCCGTGTTTTCCCTAATCGTTTGTTGATTTTCTCCTAACATATTCACGTCATCCGCATAGACAAAAAGCTGATGTAACCCGTTCAATTCCAAACCCTGTCTCTTATCCTGAACTTTCCTAATGGCATATTCTAGAGCAAAGTTAAAAAGTAAAGATGATAGTGCATCTCCTTGCTTTAGCTCCCAGTGAATTGGAAACGCATCACATAGAAACTGGTCTATACGGACTCTGCTGTAAGTTTCGCTGAGACACATTTTAATTAGTGGAACTAGTTTCTTGGGAATACCAAATCCAAGAAGAACATTATATAAAATTTCTCTCTTAACTGAGTCATATGCTTTTTTGAAATCTATGAATAACAAGTGTATTACTATAGTTATTAAATTCTCGATAAAATGCGAAATTAAGTACAACATGCGAAATGTACTTTGTTTGTTGTGATGAAATGGAATTTCGGGAAGAGGCATTATGATCCAGCACTGCGACTTTTCCAGATCTATCGCGCTAACCCTCAAACTAGGCGCATTCCCAAACACATACTACCTGATTACACTAAGGTTCGCTTCGTACCCAGGTTTCGAGCAGGCAACCCCACTCGATCCTATGTCAGTCCCCTACTTGCGTCGGTAGCCAACGTTCAGGGAATGCTATGGAATGACGATGAAATGGAGAAATGTTGATGGAATGATGTAGATACCTAATGTGGGGGAAAAGGGAGAACCCCTAGAAAAACCCCAAATGTGGCCTCGTCAGCCACAAGAGTCACTTTGGACCTTTCAGTGAAAAATCTCAGACATGGCCGGGACTCGAACCCGGGTCGTCTGCGTAACAGGCTGCTACTGTATGTGTTCCTGCAAAATGAGAGTGAAATTTTATTTTATGATACATTTTTATGATATTGTAAAAAAATGAGAATTATCTAAACGTTCTTACATTCAAGGGGTTCAAGAGTTCCGTTCCACTTCCCCATTGTGCCCTAGCGGGATCCGGAATTCTCGTCATGGAAACCCTAGTTATTGCATCACCTCGTCACTGCTTTTTAGTCTTTCGGTTCTCAGGTCACCATGACTTTTTTTTTCATCAGCGTTCTTGGTCATTTCCATCTTTTTGTCATCTCTTCCTTGGTCACTTGTTGGTTAAAATGAAAGGTGAATTATCTTACATACAATACAAATGTAATTTGTTCAGAGAGGGTACAGTATTTTGTAATTTATTTTTCAAAATTTCCAGCTAAATGAATGTCCAATGGTTCTCAGGTACGCCAGCACGTCTCCTTCTTCATAATCTGGGTATCGTTCAATAATACGATGAGTCCTTTTATCCAAATTTTCGTACTATTTTTTATGCGGAGGGAATGTCCTCCTTCTAGTAGCTCAATATCTTGATGTGTCATTTCTGTTTCATTCAGCAGTAACTCCAAGACAATATAAGGAAGGAGCAGGTCTTCCCACGAGTGTGTTCAGGCGCCTATGCCATGCCTCACATGTGTTAACATTTCGAGGAAGATTCTTTCTAGTCTTTACACATGGAAATCATTTTATTTTTACTTCAAATTTTACTGTACCTAGTATTTTAATGTACTTCACTCCCATCCCTTCTACTAGTGAACTTCCACCCATCTTCGCACAGAACCAAGGTCGCATATGCAAACCCGTCTTACGGTTACAGTAAACAATACTGAGTGAGTATAGTACGTTCCAGAAATATGGTCGCGTTTTCGAGTGAAAAAGAGCATTCATTAATTAATCATATTTTTGTACAGGTACTGTGGAAATCTTTTGATTACTCTCATCCAGATTTTCCTGACCCGCTTCTGCTGGGCCTTCCTAGCCCTGTTTTGAAAATATTTTCTGTTATAAATTGGACGTCTATGTAATATTATACAACTGTTTAAAATAACTTAAATAAAAGTGCCTCGTTAAGTAATGAACTGTCACGTCATTTCCCCCTTTCTACGACCCTGCTACATAACCACTTGGATGGACAGTACATAGCATGTCTGAGTAAATTTATATGTGCGGATCGAGCAGAAGTGAAGACTGAATTTACAGTACGTTATAGAGTACGTATAGAATTATTCCAATATGAGTTACTGGTACGAAGGACGAAACCGGAAATTGGAATTAGGTACAATAGGCTATAGTGTGATAATATGCGCAAAAGAACTGAATCCTCTGTAGAAATGAACAGCAACCGTTTTCAACAATTTGTTAAAATATCCAGATTTTGATTATTTTTTAAATTTTAATGCCCTCTTTATAATCCATGCCAATGTGCTGTAGACAGTATAATATACACTGCGTAATGAATACGTCCGCATGGATAGCTCAGTTCGTGTGTAAAAACACATATTGTTAATACTGTATTGTATTTTTATTAAATAAAAACCTAACGAAAATTATCAAACTCGAAAACGCAATATTTCCAAGTTTAGGTACGTAAATGGATGCAGTAACTTTCTTCCCTCCTATACCTAGTAAAGTGGTTTGTTTGTGTTTTACACTAGTATCGTCAAACTCCTGTCGTTGAAGGGAGTAATAAACAGTGCTCACAGTTCTCAACCGTTAATCCAAAGGTATAGCCAGGTTAATATTAGAAATGTTAGTAAAAATAAAATGATGTTCCGGTACAACAGTTCCATATGGCCAGGAGAAACTCTGGCCGCTGTCTGCTATTACCGCGTCTACGGCCCTTCATATAGTTGTCTTCCACATAATTAAAGACCGGAATTAATTCATCGATAACGGTGACTTCAAATCTTCAAACGCATCGACATCATCTTCCTCAAACACAAATACTAGGGCTATAAGTGAATGGAATTACGCCCTATTGCTTCTTGTGAAACGAAATTCCCCATGAGGGTGCTCCATCATTACAATAATATAGCTGCAGCCTAAAATAAATAAGACATTCAACTTTAAAACCAAAAATTTAACTGCCAGTTGACCTGGGTAGCGTAGATCGGTATAGCGCTAGTTTTCTCCGCCCAAGGTTGCGGGTTCGATGGCATTTAAGTTGTTTAAATGCGAGAGGCTCATGTCAGTAGATTTACTGGGATGTAAAAGAAGTCAAGGGGACAAAATTCCGACACACCAGCGACGCTGATATAACTTCTGCAGTTACGAGTGGAAATAGGTAACGAAATAGTACAATGGCGAGTTCATGTGACGAGAAATCCTAAACCCTGATCTAGCATGTAGTAACATTTTTTTCCAATCTCAAGTTTATCCATTTTTATTCGTTTTCTGCACTAAAAGTTTATTTTGGAACCTTAGTTTTGTTTTAATTATTCCTCCTTTGTATCATATGTAACGTTTTCCTACAAATAGTACGATTAATATTGACTAATTGTATACTTACATATTTTCTACTCATTTACCTTCCCAATATTCAACTGACTAACATTTTTGTTATTAATGTAGCTCATCTGGATTAAAATACTCAAAAGTAAGAGAATTACATTTATAAAGTGAAATCTTTGTATATCTAGATAAATGAATGCAAGTGAAAAATAAGTATGTTAAACAGAAGAATAAAAAACTTGTAAGTCATCAGGAACAAAGTGTGAAAATATTATAAATCATGATACTTACTTACTTACAAGTGGCTTTTAAGGAACCCGAAGGTTCATTGCCGTTCTCACATAAGCCCGTCATTGGTCCATATCCTGTGCAAGATTAATCCATTTTTGTGATCGTGCCAGAGAATCAGTCCCATTCCGAGGCTTATTGTAGGGATTTGTAACAAGCTGTTTTTTACGGTGATGGGTTGTTAGCCCTTCGCTCAACCCCCAGTTGGAGGACCACCCCTAGTCGGCTGTCCACGACTGCTTATTCAATATATTCGCAGCTACCCTCCATATCTGGAGGCCGTCTCCTCTACCCGCAACCTGAGGACGCGCTACGCCGTGGTGATAGGGACCCACAATACATGGCTTATAAATCATGATAGACTAAACAGATAATTTTTGAGCAAAAACCGACTAAATACACTAAAATCAGACACAGATTTTTTATGTTAGATTTGTTCAAGTATGTTTAAAAAATATAGACTACAGGCAGTCTATTTGTTACTCCTGTAATGTTTGGTTTTCGTGAGGTATGAGGTTTTCATTTCTAGCCGACGATAAGCATGTGTGAATGGATGCATACGTGTATTTATGTTTGCATGTGTAAACACACGTAACAATATAAGGGAATTTATTTGTTTGTGAACTAGACTGTTCTCAACAATTATATTCGTACTTACTGGAATATTTTGTGCATATAATTTTTTATGTGAATCACAGTTTGAAACAGATATTTTTATAATAATTGAGGCACTCAGAAGTAAAGTAATATAAGTGACATTTTTTTAAAAAGTGAGATAAGTATATATTCTAAATCGTTAACGTCACTTCTGTTCAGAGAAAAAGTAATATAAGTGCAGTTCCAGTCATTGCTGCGCCATTTTGGCTTTACACTTGTATTACAATGCATACAGAGTTTTCACTGAGAGGCAAACTAATACAAGTGCGTTGTTTGCATGTTGTTGTTGCGTTTCTTCTGTGTATGACTAATTCATATGCCATAATGGAGAGAGGTAATAAATTACATATTCGAAACATCTACGTGGAAGGCCTGCACACATTGAGCTGGACCAACTATACAGTGATCCAATAGGGATAACTTTTGCTAAGTGGAGCAACTTGCAATTGCTAAAGAAATTCATCCCACTCATACACCACTCTTTCTTTGATGATCTGAAGCATTAGGATGGGCCTATAATAAGGACTGTAGGACGTGGAAAAGTGCGTGGAAGAGGAAGTTGAAGGAATATTCGCGGTAGAAGCACTACAGATGCTCTTCATGACAGAAACATAGATGTTTCAGCAGAGAGAGATATGACTTCATTAGATCAGCCTAGTGACGTAATGAACAGCGACTAAGGCTGAATTTCATCTAAAATTTGAAATTTTCTTAGCCCTCTTTTTTCGGAGTACCAAAAACCACATCAACTGTTGCCCTAGAAATTGAATATAATATTCAACCAATCAGACATTCTGTATTAAAAAAGGATCTAAAAATACATTTAAAATTGCAAGCCTCATCCAGATCTCAGATGTTCTTCAAACCGTCAGATAATATCCTATGTAATTTCTACAAAACAAACAAAGAAGAAATACCAGTCTATATCACAGACACACTCATTGCTAAAACTCCAGTTGTAAATGAAATTCCTCCATGAAAATGGATAATTCCAGAATATTGCCTACAAATTCCACGAAATCATTTCAAAAATGATCCTTCATACATTCTTCAGTTAAATGCCATGGAACTACTCTGCAGCTCATATAACGATTACCGTCAAATTTATACAGATGAATTTCTAAACCCTGATGATGGAACATCAGGAGCAGGGTATTATATTCCAAAATATCAAGAAAATTACTTCATACCAAGTTCAGCCTCCTCCAGCCTTGACACTGAATTGCTAGCTATTGATGCTGCTCTTTAGTGTGTTACCCAAATTTCTGAAAGATCTATTTGAATACTTACCGACTCCAAGGGGCTATATTTAATATAATTAAATATGTACCACACCTACACGCACATATAATTATTCCAATTCAGAAACTAAGTGAACTAAAAAAACTCCAAAAGAAAAGAAAATTTCAATGGATACCTAGTCATTGTGGTCTACCTGGAAACGAGAAAGTCGATAACATTGTGAAACAGGCAACATATTTGCAACCAAGACCTCTTCAAGTGATATCTCTATTCAATGCCTTTACTTCAGTAAAGTTTCATTTTATAAACTTATGGATCAAAAATTGGCTCTCTTCTGACAGAGGAAAAATTTTACAGTCCGTTAAAAAGAAACCGAATGACCTGTAAATTTACAAAAACTTGCCCAGACATGTTCCAACATTTTTAACAAGAGTCAGAACAGATCACATTGTCACAAAATTGTACCTACACCGATTTCACCTTTCTGATACTCCTACTTGTATGTGGTGTAATAATCATGATGAAGTTCTGGAACACATTCTTCTGTACTGTCCATCCATAAACCACAAAAGAAGTCAATTAAAATCATCAGTACCAGGTGCAGAAGACACATCTCTGCAGTATATATTGACTACACCCTACCTCTGGCTAGTAGCAACAGGCGTCTATAATGAACACCGATCAAAATATCCCTAATTTACTATGAAAAAGAAAAACTAAAAATACTAGAGTGGACTATAGTTGACTTTATGTTGTCTGCAAACAACTGGACACATTAAGAAGATTGATTGATTCTTTCGGTTATACAGACACATATTTTGTTATAATATGATAATAAGAAAGCTCAAGTGCTGTTAAGACAGAAATGTTTCAATGTTGTAAGCAATGTCCTTGTTCTTGTTTTAAATAATATAAAAATACCGAAAACCCCTGCACTTATATTACTTTTCCACAAAAATATTTTCGTGGCAAAATAATACAAGTGACATTAGGACCCTATTTTACCTAAACAGTTTTAGAATAGATAATTTCTATTTAGAAGTTAAAAAAATATAGGTACCAACATATACAACTGTAAATTTACAGCAACATAGTTCTGTAACAGATTTTTTAATTTCCGTTTCAACTTCAAAGTCACTTATCTCAAAACTTATTAAATGTCACTTGTATCATTTTAGTTCTGAGTGCCTCAATTGTGATTTCTTTACTATTCTTATATTCGAAGTTTATTATTTTTTTTTATTTTAGTGGGTTATTTTACGACGCTGTATCAACATCTAGGTTATTTAGCGTCTGAATGAAATGGAGGTGATAATGCCGGTGAAATGAGTCCGGGGTCCAGGACCGAAAGTTACCCAGCATTTGCTCGTATTGGGTTGAGGAAAAACCCCCGGAAAAAACCTCAACCAGGTAACCTGCCCCGACCGGGATTCGAACCCGGGCCACCTGGTTTCGCGGCCAGACGCGCTGACCGTTACTCCACAGGTGTGGACTAACTTTATTATTATTATTATTATTATTATTATTATTATTATTATTATTATTATTTTATCATCATTTTATATTATAATCATATTATCACTGTTATTGTCATCATTAATATTATTATTGCAACAAAATATAAACGTGTCACTAAAAAGCAGTACCGTAGTTAACAAAGTTCCCTTCCATCTCCATGCGTCAGCACTGCTGTCTACTAACTGTGAGTTCATGAATGTAGACGCTTTTACAAGCAACGCCATGGTAGAAGTGCACGTAATAGCATGTGAGGTTTTACTTTTCTTGTTTTGTTATGTGCCTGTTTAATAACTAAACATGGAATAGTTTGCGTGGTGCCACAGTGGAGTTTTTCATTCTGTAGCAGCCAGGAACAGAGAACTGTGTGTACACACTGTTACGAGTAGCCTACATAAAATCAGGCGTGCTGTCGTTTCTTCAGTATTCTGCAGTTTCTTTCCCATTATAATAGTTACTTACAAAGATATAATTAGCAAAGGAACTCTGTTTTCGTGGGCTAAAATAACTAGTTTTCAGAAATGTTGGCTCAAGTGAGCGAAATTAACCCTGTGTTCAGATAAAGATAAAAATAACACCAAGCGGATATAGTCATTTCTATTTAATCTACATAACGTTGAAGTTAAGTGCAATCTAACATTGCAATGAGTGTTCTGTGCACCACAATGCATGATAAGCTGTGAACTAAGGCTCACAAGAAGGAAGAAAGAAGCATTATCACATACATCCTGCTGCGGGAAAACGGGGGCATGAAACGATAATGAAAGATGTTTGATATTTACAGTCTATTTTGACAGTGTGATGAGGATTGTAGTTCTTTATTTAAAGTTCTTTCTAGATTATACAGAGTATTTAAACATAAAATAATCTTGTAATTACAATTCTTTTACCCATCATTTCGGAGTAGAAATTCTATTAAAAGAATCAGTTAATAGCAGTAAATCTTAGCTTCTTATTTAGCAGTCTTTTCAACTACGTGCTCGACAAGGAGTTGCACCATCTCCTTTACTTTTGAATTTATTGTTAGGATAGTCACGTCAGAAAATGTGAAATGAAAATATGGGGCTTATTTCGATTTAAATTTAATAAAATGGTTTATTCTAACTAGAAAAAACGGAAAAAGTTAAAAAGTTATTCAAAGTTTTGGTCAATAAATGAAAGGACTCCGGTATAAAAACAGACTTCTCTAATCGGAAATATGCGTACTTGTCAAGACAATCGATAATACAGGGTATCCCATTTATCTTGTGCACCTATTATAACTTTGTTTGTTTAGATAAGTATTGGAATATTTGTTTTTGAGCATTATGTTAGAACGAAAGTCTAACATGAGTATGGAGATTTGATGCATGGAACTACATTATGGTACAAGATACATGTGACGTCATCAATTTTTCAAATAGCACTACATACTTTAATCATGTTACATTGATTACAAACATTAAGACGAGTTCAAAAATGTACTACAATGTCACCTTCCTAATCAATAACAACAACAAAACGAAACAAAAACGTACTTCAATGTGATAATGTTGTGCTTTGAGAGTCACAGAAGATGTTCCAAATGGTGACCATTCACATTAATGAACATTCGAAGGCGTTCTCCGAAAGACCGTATGACTGCCCGGCATGTTGCTGGCTGAATGGATACACACCAGCCTGTCGAATGCGTTGCTGCATGTCTTCTGGTGTTGTCAACGTTCTGGTACACACTGTCCTTTACAGTTCCCCACAGGAAGAAGTCGAGTGGCGACAGGTCCGGACAACGTGCAGGCCACTCTAAGTGTACGGACGTCAGTCGTATTTCGTTTTGTGTAAATTAATGCACAAGATGAATGGGGCACCACAACAAACGGCACATTCAGATGGCATTCATTTTGCATTTTGTTGTTATTTATTGGTAAGGTGACATTGTGATACATTTTTCAACTCGTCTTAATGTGTGTAATCAATGTAACATGATTAAAGTATGTAGTGCTATTTTGCTAGTAATGTCGTGTTTACGCACTCTTCTGTCCAATTCAACCCAAAGATGTTCAATGGGGTTAATGTCTGGTGACTATGGAGAAGTGTGAAGTTGGTCAGGTGTGTTGCAGACGATCCACAGACGAACAATTTCAGCAGTATGTTTATAATTGTTTTCCAGTTCGAAGTAGTAATTGTCTGCCAGGCCAATTTGTTTGCACTTTAATGGAGATTGTTTTGCAAAATATCTTGCTATATAAATAGGGTACAAACGATATAAACTGCCCAAAAAATACTGGTGATAGAGCATAAATTACTGAACAAAGAAGTCTAATAGCATTTTTGTAACTTTTGTGGTTTCCCTAGAAAAAATGTTATCTTCGGGTCTAATGTTTCTGGAATTTATAGTAGACCATTACTATTTACTTCGGTCCTCCACGTATATTGCAAATGTGGTGATATCTTGTGTTTGCAAATCAAGGTAATCTATTGTCTCTCTATTGTGGTGTTTTGTAACTTTGTTATGGCTGTGATGTGTTTTTGAAACGTGTTTGAAATGATCTGCCTGCCTGTCCTATGTAGAAGTTGTTGCACTTCCACATATGCAGAACATATCACAAATGCTAACCACACCTACAGAGACATCAACACAGACATAGAAATTCTACACATCCAACCAAAAATCCAGAAACTAAACACACTAGAACAATACGAAATATACAGACACACAAAAACACATCCAAATGAAATTCTCAACATTCTCAACACACAACTCAATTTCAGAACACACTCTTTGACTCCATATTACACTACACAAACACACCCCCCACAGGAAACAAAACAAAACAATCCATGACCAGCAAGAACCAGTTCTGAAGATGGCCAATAGCAGGCCGAAACATGTTAAAAAGGTAATACAAAATTTAACACGTAAAAGACACTAATACGTTTTCCGAAGATATTTTAAAGTACTATTTGCTTTGATGTTTTCAGTTTTTTTCTCTGTATGAATATCTTACACAACAAAAGGGTGAAGTGTCCTAGAAGCAAAATTGTTCGATACCTGTGTATACAGAAACGTTAGCATGAAGTTAATGTTTGGGTTCCTCTGTGCTCATGCTTCATTTCGTGTCTCTATATAGGCTTATGCTATTGAAAGACGTCAAGACTGTAAAAATATTATACGGTACGAAAGAAGTGCTGTCTTGATGGAACTTTATTGACAAAAGCAGTAGAAACACTCGCAGTAAACCTGTATTATAATGGATTTTGCCCCACAAATCTTACGCACAGATTCAACTCTACGTAAAGAAAAATTGTAAGTTTTCTTCCTAACATTTTCGCTGTGTTTCATTTTACGGACTTTTAGTGCAGGTTGGCTTCTTAACACCGAAGTGTAATGGAACAAAGCCTTTTGCGTGAGTTAATGGATGTAACTGCTAGCACCCGAGATCATTAAAAAATAATACAACGGTAAAATACTGTTTAATACACGCAATGCTGTCAAATGAAGAAAGATACAGAGTGTTTCAAGATTGCTTAAGAATTCCTTGGTATGTTACTGTACTTATTCCACGTTATTTTATCTGAACCTCTCTGTATTATAAGTTATACGATTAGAGAATTTTTTTATTTTATTGGGTTATTTTACGACGCTGTATCAACATCTGAGGTTATTTATCGTCTGAATGCTATAAAGATGATAATGCCAGTGAAATGAGTCCGGGGTCCGACACCGAAAGTTACCCAGCATTTGTTCGTATTAGGTTGAGGGAAAACCCCGGAAAAACCTCAACCAGGTAACTTGCCCCGACCGGAATTCGAATCCGGGCCAACTGGTTTCGCGGCCAGACGCGCTGACCTTTACTCCACAAGTGTTGACACGATTAGAGAATTATTTGTAGAAAATATGATTTATAAATTTGTTTTGTTATCAAGTAACATATCAGTCCACAGCTGTAGAATAACGGTTAGCATGTCAGTCCATGAAATGGGTGGATCCAGGTTCAAATCGTGGTTGAGAAGTTCCTGGTTGGACTTTTTCCGAAAATTTCCCCCCCTCAACCAAATGAAGAAAAATTACTGAGTTATTTTCAGTGTCTTCACATATCATCTTTCAATTATAACCTGTACTGTACAATTATAATTACTTATAAAATTATTTTAAGACTACAGTGATTGCTCATTTAGAGGACGTATAGTCACTTCCTTGAGCTATCTTCCTCTTTCGAATACCACAATTAGGCCTAAGTTTAATCCAGTCTCTTATATCATATCCCAACTCCCTCATACCCATTTTAATATTATCCTCCCATCTAAGTCTCGATCTCCCCTAATGTCGTTTTTCCTCAAGTTTTCCAACTAACACTCTATATCCATTTCTGGATACACCTATACGTGCTACATACACTGCCCCATCTCAAACTTCTGGATTTCATGTCCCTAATTATGTCAGGTGAATAATACAATGCGTGCAGTTCTGCGTTGTGTAACTTTCTCCATTCTCCTATAACTTCATCCCTATTAGCCCAAAATATTTTGCTCGAACACTGTTAACCTATGTTTCTCTTTCAAAGTGAGAGTCCAAGCTTCACAACCATACAGAACAACCGGTAATATAGGCTAACTGTTTTATAAATTCTGACTTCCAGCTTTTTTTAGAGCAGACTGGATGACAAAAGCTTCTCAACCGAATAATAACAGGCATTCGCCATATTTATTCTGCATTTAATTTCCTCTCGAGTGTCATCTATACATGTTATTCTTGCTCCAAGGTATTTGAATTTTTCCCCTTTTCAGATGATGAATTTCCTATTTTTATATTTCAATTTCGTACTATGTTCTGGCCACGAGACAAACATATATAAATCACATTTGATTCAATACTCGTATGCAGATGTTAAGCAAGATGTAGAACTGAATGTTTAAGGTTTCCTTACTGTTCATGTTATCTCGATTTCCTACAGCTTTTATTGCATAAGACGACACCTTTAAAATTGTCTAGAACGGCCCTCTTGCTTAGAATTTTTGTACAAAAGGCAATATGCCATAAATTTCTCAAAGGCTAATTTCTAACAATAAATTTTAAGTAACTCTTCTCTGGGTTTCTTACATTTTCAAATCAGTGAATATTCTTAAAAATTGGCCTATATAGCAGTTGCTCTACAACACGTATTAATAATAATCCGTGGCGCGACAGCCGATAAAGGGCTAAGGTCCATAACCAACTGCTGGTCCCATGTTCACATGCCTCAGCAGAGGTGTACGATCATCCTATTAAAACGGAGGTATCGTATGGTCAGCACGATGATTCCTTCAGCCGCCGTAACTGGCATCCGAAACTTGACTTTGCTATCTATCATAGCTCCCCAAATTCATTGCGATGCTGGGTGGGTACCGGTCCCAAACATTGGCTTAAAATGCCATAAGAAAATTCCTTTCTCTGCGTACAATCCGTAACGCGAGTCCAAGCATGTTGCCATAGATACAACGCTACGGCGCGGAACCTACAACACATTGTTTTGTAGTTTAGTCAACTGTCCGAAGACAGGTCTGAACCTCACAAGTGACACCAAGAAGGCGCCACTTATGAGGCAAGAAGATAATGGGGTGACCAGTTCCTTCGTCCCTCTATTTAATACATCGCCGATTAGCTACATATTACACTAATCAAACTTATCAACACTAATGGAACATAATTTTGACAACTTCTTTATTCTGCTGGAAAATGAAGTTCCGAATATCTATTAATACAGGAATACTAATAAAACCACATGAAAAATAACGCGACTATACGCTATAGTGAAAGAAGTGATATTGGCTCTTACGGCTATCCCATTCCTTGCTACTTCTGGCCCGTATTAACCTGCTTATGCTATTTACTTTGATGTTTTTAAAACAACCTTCACCCTGCTGCAAATAGCCTACTTTGCGTAACTGAAAGTATATATGCATTAAAATAATACAAAAAGCAAAAACATATCTGCATCGTTATTTCCATTTAGTTTTGTACGCAGCGTTATAATTATTTAATTATATAGAGTTAGATGTGAACAAAAGATAAAACGCTGAAAAGAGCTATATTAATAAAAAAGAATGGGTCTATTGTAGTAGACTTCATTTAACGACGGTTTCATCTCTAGAAGTAACTCACCGTCAAAATTTAACATGAGGACAAACGACCGACGTAATTTTTCCTGCAACTCTCTGCTACGGATAGGGTTATCTTAAATGCAATAAAGCTACATGATTTCTCTCCCAGCTTTATTTGCCATCCAGAGGATGCCATGCCAAGAATTAACACATCGCATCGCCTTCAGATATGTTCGAACCGGCAAAGCTCGGATCTAGCTCTTAAAATTGAAGCAGCTAGATCATTATGTAGACAAAATTGTTTTCCCACGTAAGTTTAATGCAAGAAAATATTTGGATGTTATGAATAATTTCTTTCGGGAAAGTCGCACAACTACACAGAAAAGTAGGTCTAAAGTCAATCAAAATTGTTGGTTTTGAAAAATAACCTTCATACAAGCACAGCGCACTAACTTAAATCTATAGTGAAATTAGTATATTGAAAAATACAGTTTGAATAATACGTACAGTGCACCCCCGACAATAACAAAAAAGATCACCGCGCGAGGTCTGTTAGCAACTTACTTCGAATGCAGCGAGAACTCAGAGCTCAGAATACGTGCGATGGTAGGAATTATAATATATAATATATAATATATATATATATATACACTGGTACATGCGACAATATTTGAAGGGTTCAGAACCACAGTGGGCCAAATGCCATTTGCTAAAACCGTAGCAAACACGGGTTAAGATGGAGTTATTGCCATAATTCAATAGAAACATATAGCAAGTAATATAAAATATACACATTAAAACTAAATGATACGTCAATCTTCATTAAACTATGGTATTCACTTAACTTTAACCCTTGCTTTCTCCGTTTTTAATAAATGGCGCTTGGCCCACTATGGCTCTGAACCCTTCATTTCTTCTGGGGACTATAGTAAGAGGTCCGCGAAAGATATTATCTTACTGTATGTTGCTAAACATTTGTAATAGTCACAAATTAAAAAAGGTACCGGAGATTAGAGATCTCAGCCACTACATGAATTCTCCGAGAGCTAGTTCACGCTCTACCAGATGGATGTTCAAAATATAATAACCAGGACTAGCGGCTACGGTCTCGTGGACGTAAGGTTAATGGTATACTGTATTTACTATAGCATACTAGATGTTGTTCGCGTGGCATGAGCAGATGGGCATATAACAAAGGTGTGCAGTGGCGCCAACTTTTTAAAAACACTGGATGAGCTCAAACACTTGACTATAATTTCCCAAAAGAATCTCATAAATCCTCCCTTTAATGATGTTTATATACCTATATAATATACTGTAGAATGCTAAAACTAACAAAATGGAGATCTAAGAACGATTTTGTAATGTACAGTATGTAGTTAGTATAAGGTCCAGGGGCTATGTTCCATTTACTTGTAGATAACATTCTTTTGGATTTTATGTGAATACCAGTTTGTTCCTTCATACTAGTAACTATATACAAAAACATCTCCGCATTATCTTGTGCGTAACTGTTATGCACAATTATACATTTTTTGTAATTAAATAGAACGTTACAATTATATAAACATTTTGACATGGGGACTTGAATTATTTCCAAATATAAATTGATAATACGAAAGTGGACTCACTATTACGTAGCATTGATTGATGCAAATGTGTTTCTCGCTATAAATTCATCACAAACATCTTCTAAATCCAACTTTTTAGCACTATCCTTATGTGGCACTAGGAGAGATGAATAAAGTGCACACCAATAATGGATCCTTACTTATTGAAATTTTACTTATTGCAATTTACTGATTCCAATAAGCAACCATCACATATCATGTTTTTGTTTAGTCAACTGTCCGAAGAGAAGTTTGTACCTCATAAATGACACCAGTAAGGCATCACTCATGAGGCAACTAAGTCAGGAAAGAATGGGAAAAGAAATAATGATAATAATGATGATAATAATGATAATAATGATGATGATAATAATAATAATAATAATAATGATAATAGTAATAAAAAATAAGACGACAAATTATTGCGTGGGCTCAGGCCCCACGGGCCCATATAAGTGGGCGCCACTGAACGTGTGTGTACGAACATTCTAGGAGGCTACAACTACATACTTACTACTTATGCGTACTACAAGTTGTTCCTAAAATAGGTAGAAGGCTTAGTTGCACATCCCTGTAAGGATACGTAACTTGAAATAACATTAAATCTACATATCTTACTTACATATCTACATATTTAAAGAACTTATGAATAATTATTTAAATAAATTATGCACATACACTTTCGGAATGGATTAAGATTGAAATTCGATATGTTTCCCTATTCCTATATGATGTATGATTGTACCATGAAAAGACTGTCGTTTGTGTACTTACGGAACTTCAAACGTTGAACATTTGAAAATCCCTTACAGTAGGATGTTTTTTTTTTTTTTTTTTCGATTTTCTTGAATTTTACGCAAATCTCTGGAAAAGTCAATTTTGCAGTCCAGTTTTGTTTGTGACGTGCAATACATGTCTGCAGCATTATTATTTACCTTTAATGCAATAAACCTCCTTCGATTATTGTGACGTTTTGTTAAGTGATCTAAGTTCTGAACTGTCAGTCAAGTTACAGCGAGCTCAGAATATGTGCGTCAGATACGTGTGCAACATCCGACGATATGATCACATATCACCGTCCTTCGCAAGTCTCTCGTGGCTCCGACTTAAAGAACGCAGAACTTTACACTCTTTGTCTTTACTCTTTCGAATTCTGCACACCTCAACACCAAATTACCTTTCGTCTCGTTTCTCTTATCTATACTCTAACCACGACGTAAATACCAGATCACTTATCTGTGGCACGCTAAATATACCTCTTCATAGAACATCTTGTTATTCCTCATCTTTTACAATATCCACCTCGCGTCAATGGAATTCCTTGTCACAAAGTATTAGGGGCTGCAAGACAACAAACACCTTTAAGAACAGCTTAAAAGATAACCTTATTAGCATTTCACTCCAATCATACTGATTTAAAATATTACTGACTACACTGTTGCTTTTTTCTTTAGACATCATCCTGATTGTGCTGCATTTTCAAAATTGTCTCATAATAATCTCTTTCTATTATCTAATATCATTTGAAATATATTAACATTCTATGTATTTTAGCTTAATTCTGCTACACAGTTTATTTCAGTGTTTAATTAATAGTTCATAGTATTTTGTTGTTTAATTCGTAAATAACTCTTGTATACATGTAACTCTCATCTAAATCAAATTGTTGAATTCTTTGTAAGTTCATGCATATGTATATACACTTTTTGCTGGTTGAGTGGAAGAGAAGGCCTTACGGCCTTAACTCTGCCAGCTAAAATAAATCATTATTATTAATATTACAATAGGCTTATACTATTTGCATTTTCGTCCTCTTATATCTGAACGACAAACTTTATACTGAATTGCTTACTGTCCAGTTTCTTTCTCAATATTTTACGTAAAAATTATTCGTTTGAGCATAATGTTTCCGCTTTATGCACTGAACAACTGAACTCCCGGTACCTTCATATAACACCGTCTCCTGAAGATCACTGTAATCGGTAGTTGTCTTAAGCTGTGTAAACAGGGACTGCATGACGTAGACCAGTAATCACACTCTATGTGCACATATTTTTTTTTTTTTTTGGGTTCCAAGCCCGCCAGCTCTGACAATAACAAACCAATACAAAACCGCGGGGCAACTGTCAAATATAAGTCCACTTTAACCTCTGTCTACAGTCTTCTGACGGAAAAGAAATTATAGTAGGGTATATGAAAAAGTAGTACCTACATGTACAAGACTTCCTGTCTACTGTATCTCAGAAGTAGATAATATTTCAATTACTGTCAATTTATTTTACGAAAAGGGATTGAAGCAAAAGTAGTACATGTACAAGACTTCGTGGTCTACTGTATCTCAGAAGTAGATAATATTTCACTTACTGTCAATTTATTTCACGAAAACGAATTCAAGCAGAAAATTGCTGCACACAACTTTTAATAGGCCTAAAGCGCATCGTTACTTTGTTTTCTGAAATAAAACACAATTCGTTTCAGTAAAATTATAATACTTTACGTGCAACATTTTATGTGAATTTACTCGTACACATTGAATATGAACAATATTCGACCAGTTTAGAAGAAATCCTTGCGTACATTTAGGACAGGTGGACAGAATTCAAGAAAAGTAATTTTACCAATACCAGGTATGATAATTCAGACGTCGAGCTGGTTGGCGTAGTTGGTATAGCGCTGGCCTCCTAGGCACTTGAAGATGAGATCTCTTTGAAGGCGGATTTGATACACTTTGTTAGATGGCGAAATAAATGCCGCAATTGTATGGGTTGGAGGGATCACACCAATTCTCAACAAAATAAATTAATTGATAATACAAGCACGTTTGCATATAGCGTGCTACTAGAATGCACACCAGTATTACATGCATTGAACTACATTATCCGAAACAATTGGGGACGGGGGGTGTTCGGATAACTGATTTTTCGGATAACCGATCATTTACGTAAACAAATTGTACCGGTGTCATAGGAGCCGAATGAAACAAAGAAACACTGATATTAAACAGAAAACTGTACATATATATATATATATATATTTCGTATCACATGTCTTACAAATAACACACCAAACTGACTAGTCTAGTTTCATAAGTTCAAAATGGGCATTAAAGTAGGCCTAAAATTTAGAAAAAGAAGTGTTGTTTTTTCTTGAGAGCTGAAACTCGTTTTTTTTTTTTTTTTTGCCACTAAATCTCGCAAACAGCGCTAGCGGAACTTCTACATGGCACGCGCGTAAATTTGAATTCGCCGACTGGAACGCTTTCGGTTAACAGATGTTTCGGTTGATCGGTATTCGGACAATCGATGCTCTACTGTATAGCAATTCACAAAGAACAGATACTAGCAAGGCCCCCTCCAGTAGCTTAGTCCTAGAGTGGATTCGATCTCCTGTGTTGCGTACAATGACAGTTGATTGGACAAGACTTTTTTGTCGGAAGGATAGCACTTTAACCTAATGCTTATTGTGCAATCTCCTTATATTGTGCGATTTTATGCATAATGGATGCACTATGGTGTGAATGCAGGAGGACTTTCGTTCTTCCTATCAGTATGTATGTAAGCATTTACACATAAGATATCTGAAATGGTTGAGACCACATTAATTTGTTCGCCCTGACGTGTATCATCAGATCTAACATTCGTGAAAGAAAGTGATGATGAAGACGATGTTGGTGATTACTGATTATTATATTATTATTATTATTATTATTATTATTATTATTATTATTATTATTACTTACAAATGGCTTTTAAGGAACTCGCAAGTTCATTGCCGCCCTCACACAGGCCCGCCATCGATCCCTATCCTGTGCAAGATTAATCCACTCTCTATTATCAAATATCCCAGCTCCCTCAAATACACTTCAATATTATCCTCCCATCTACGTCTCGGCCTCCGCAAAGGTCTTTTTCCCTCCGGTCTCCCAACTAACACTCTATATACATTTCTGGATTCGCCCAATGTTATATATATATATATAATAACAAAATAAATAAAAAATAAAAATAAATAAAAATATATAAAAAAAATAAAATAATATATATGATATGCGTAAATCACTTCGTGATTTAAGACGGCGCTTATTCCGTCGGATCCCGGCCAACTAGTCACTCATAACGAGTGCACCTCAGCACATGTGTGGACTTCGGTCCTACGTTCATAGACATCTATGACGTAGTGCAGAGGGCGGCCACTAGAGGAAACCCAAGAGTTGGAACAATCTGAGACGATTCTGTCCGACGCCGGGGTGGAATCCGGTGTGGCTTAGTGGATAAAGCATCAGCACGTAGAGCTGAAAACCCGGGTTCAAGTCCCGGCGCCGGAGAGAATTTTTCTCCGTTCCATTACTCTTTCATCTTTCATCCCAAATGTTTTCCTAAGAACCTTATTCTCAAATACCCTTAATCTCTGTTCCTCTCTCAAAGTGAGAATCCAAGTTTCACAACCATACAAAACAACCGGTAATATAAGAACACGCACTCGTGTACCTTTCGGTTCGTCTTCCCTCCTCCCCCCCCTCATTGATTAAAATAATATAGGGTACATGCAACTCTGTGACATGGTAAATAATTTCAAATATAATACAGTACATCGATGATTTTAGGAAACTTGTCGAAAATTGTGTATTGTTCTACATTCATTGAACATTTCAGCAATTAACTGAGTTAAACATATCTTTAAAAAATTGTGATAAGCATTTAAATTACGTCTGGTTACAAACAACCCACGAATTTGAAATATCTGAAGTGGCTTTACTGAATACACTGCTATACAAACTACGTTTGGTTATTTTCGTGATTAATGAAAATAATAAAGTACAATACAAAGGAATAAAATATCTGCCGTTTGTTTCCTTAAAATATAAGAGTTTTCAATCTTTCCTTACTCTTCCCTCAATTACAGGTCCATGCGATTTAGGTTTTATGTCAATTGTATGTATTTACTACGATACATTATTATGGATCTTTAAAACCAGTGTCGTTTGTGGCTAAAAATTTTAAATGCAATAAAAGCCTTAACCATAGATATAAAAATAATAATAATAATAATAATAATAATAATAATAATAATAATAATACTATATTATTACTGTACTATTAACAGTATTATTATTGTTATTGCTGTATTATTAACAGTATTATTGTTATTTCAGTATTATGATGATGATGATTATTATTATTATTATTATTATTATTATTATTATTATTATTATTATTGATATGGTGGTAAATAATAGATGTAGCTAATATCGTACGAGAAGATAGTAACCTGGCAGAAATATATGCAAAACTAAAGATTCACTATTTAGTAGGTTATTTTACGACGCTTTACGAACATCTTAGGTTATTTAGCGTCTGAATGAGATGAAGGTGATAATGCCGGTGAAACTAATCCGAGGCCCAGCACCGAAAATTACCCAGCATTTGCTCATATTGGGTTGAGGAAAAACCACGGAAAACACCTCAACCAGGTAACTTGCCCTGACCGGGAAAAAGATTCACTAGAAGTACAGAGACATCATTATTTTTACTAACATTTATAATATTAACCTGGCTATACCTTTGGATCAACGATTAAGAACCGGAAACACCGTTTGCTACCCCCTTTCACGACTGGAGTTCGATGATACTCGCGTAATATACAAACATATCACTTTACTAGGTATAAGAGGGAAGAAAAGTAGTTCATCCATTTACGTAAACTAGGAAATATCACATTTTCGAATTTGATAACTTTCATTAGGTTTCTGTTTAATCAAAATACAGTACATTATTAACAATGAGTGTTTTACTCACGAACTGAGCTTCCCATGCGGACGTATTCATTATGCAGTGTATATTATACTGTCTACAACGCATTAGCGTACAATATAGAGAATGAAGTTCAATTGAAAAATAATCATAATATGGATATTTAAACACATTTTTGAAAATGGTGGCCGTTCATTTCGATACAGGCTTCAGTTCTTTTGTGCATATTATCGCACTATAGACTATTGCATCTAATTCCAATTGCCAGTTTCGTCCTTCGTACTAGTAACTCATGTTGAAATAATTCTGTACCTACTCTATAAAAGAGTACCTTATGTACTGTAAATTCAATCTTCACTTCTGCCCGACCCGCACAGATAAAATTACTCGGACATGCTATCTACTGTCCGTCCAAGTGGTTATGTCGCAGGATCGTAGAAAGGAGGGAAATCACGTGACAGTTAATTACTTAACGAGGACCTTTTATTTAAGTTATTTTAAACAGTTGTATAATATTACGTAAACGTCCAATTCCTAACAGAAATTAATGTTTTCAGAAAAGAGCTAAGGCACCCCTGCTTTTACAGAGGGGCGTGCAGATGCAGGTGGTGGAAACCGGGATCCGACTTAGGCAAATGGAAAATGATGCAATATTGAAAGCTCTTTTGTCACTGGAAAACGCGAACATATTTTTGAACGTACTGTTTACTATGACCGTAAGGCTATTACGATTGTATATGCGGTCTTGGACCTGTGTGGAAGACGGTTGAACTTCATTAGTAGATGGAGTGGGAGTGAAGTACATTAAAAAACTCAGGTACAATAAAAATTGAAGTAAAAATAAAATGATGTCCCTGTAGTAGCAATGAACTTCATATCAACATTACTTGTAAACTGGTTCATACGAATATTATATCAAACAGATGTGGTTTCTAAGTTTGTGATCAAATTAAAATAAATCTATTATTACCTGGTTGAATCCAGAAATGCTGTTAGTTGGGAGACCGGAGGTAAAAAGACCTTTGGAGAGGCCGAGACGTAGATGGGAGGATAGTATTAAAATGATTTGAAGGAGGTGGGATATGATAATAGAGACTGGATTAATCTTGCACAGGCTAGGGATTGATGGCGGGCTTATGTGAGGACGGCAATGAACCTGCGGGTTCCTTAAAAAAAGCCATTTGTAATTAAGTTGTATTACCTGGTTTGGGTTTTTCCGCGGTTTTCCCTCAATCAACTGAAGCAGAATTGCAGGGTAATTTTCGGCGTTGGACCTCCGACTCATTTCATCATCATTAATTCACATATCATCATCACCACCATCATCATCATCATCATCATCATTCATACAATAGCCCGGGTTAAGTTCACGGTGCGGCGTGCTATACTTGTACAGGGACATCATTTTATTTTTACTTCAATTTTTATTGTACCTGAGTTTTTGAATGTACTTCACTCCCACCCCTTCTACTAATGAAGTTTCAACTGTTCTCCAGACAGAATCAAGGCCGCATATAGTAAACAGCACTGAGTTATTGAGTATAGTACGTTCCAGAAATATGTTCGCGTTTTCCAGTGACGAAAGAACTTTCAATATTGAATCATATTTTCGCACAGGTACTGTCCGTTTGCCTACGTCACATCCCGATTTACCCAACCTGCTTCTGCACGCCCCTCTGTAAAAGCAGGGGTGTCTTAGCTCTTTTCTGAAAACATTAATTTCTGTTAGGAATTGGACGTTTACGTAATATTATACAACTGTTTAAAATAACTTAAATAAAAGGTCGTCGTTAAATAATTAACTGTCACGTGATTTCCCTCCTTTCTACGATCCTGCGACATAACCACTTGGACGGACAGTAGATAGCATGTCCGAGTAATTTTATCTGTGCGGGTCGGGCAGAAGTGAAGATTGAATTTACAGTACATAAGGTACTCTTTTATAGAGTAGGTACAGAATTATTTCAACATGAGTTACTAGTACGAAGGACGAAACTGGCAATTGGAATTAGATGCAATAGTCTATAGTGCGATAATATGCACAAAAGAACTGAAGCCTGTATCGAAATGAACGGCCACCATTTTCAAAAATGTGTTTAAATATCCATATTATGATTATTTTTCAATTGAACTTCATTCTCTATATTGTACGCTAATGTTCTGTAGACAGTATAATATACTCTGCATAATGAATACGTTCTCATGGATAGCTCAGTTCGTGAGTAAAAACACACATTCTTAATACAGTACTGCATTCTGATTAAACAAAAACCTAATGAAAATAAATTATCGAGCTCAAAATCGCGATATTTCCTAGTTTACGTAAATGGATGAAGTATTTCCCTCCTATATCTAGTAAAGTGATTTGTTTGTGTTTTACGCCGGTATCATCGAACTCCAGTCGTGGAAGGAGGTAGCGAACGGTGTTTCCGGTTCTCTAAAGCTATAGCCAGGTTAATATTAAAAATGTTAGTAAAAATAAAATGATGTCCCTGTACAAGAACGCGGCCGTTCGGCTACCCAATCATTCACAAGAATATAAGTGGTAAGCACAATAAGCCTCAGACTGCAGTGTAAGCCTTCGGGTCCCTCCTTCGTACAAGAAAAAAAAAAGAAAGCTCTGGAGTCATTTAAATTAATTCCTGTGTTCATTCATTATATAGGCATATGGCAGCAATGAACCTATTGTTAACATCATTTGCCTTGGACAATTTACTCGTAACAGACGTCATCACATTAAATACTGTAGGTTTTCACAAAACAAATTAGTTGTACTTGGGTGCTAAGACACAATAACATAGGAGTAAAAACATAATATTATTATGTAAACTTTTACACGCATTAAATTCCGTAACAATAAATCTGACATCAGTATTCATTATTTCAACAGATGAGTGACAAAACATTAATTTGGCTATACATGAGTGCTAAAATGAAAAATCATTAATTTCGCAAATGTGTAATTTTGTCATAAGTGCATAAAATTTTAATTCTTAAAATTTAAAGCAATGTGGTGTATAGAAAATATGAAGAGTTTGCGGGAAAAACGATGAATGTCACAATTTTGTTAAGGTTGATTTCATTAACTAATTCAATGGATCACTACGAAATTTAGTGTTGTTCTTATGAAAACTGGTAAAACGGAGAATTGCCATCATGAATACAGTAATCATTTCCTTTATTTTCTATAGAAACAGCAATATATCTTGCAGTTATAGACTCAATTACTGTAGATCAATATCTAATCCTTAACAGAAGTGTGACATTCATGGTTTTTCCCGCAAACCCTTCATATGGAATCGCTTAGATACATTTTCTGGAAACATGTAATGAATGTTTAAAAATTAAAATTCACAAAAATCGCAACAATGGGCGTAACTACATAATGAAACATGTTCATTGCATTACATTATGATTCTTGAGAATGCGTCACAAATTTAAAATAAATTAAAATTTATTGAGATATCAACAGTGAACTCAATGCTAATAACTTAAATCGGTTTACACGCAAGCGACGTACATGAAGATTCACTCTGTCAGACTGCTAAGATATAATATTATGGTTCTTGTAAACCTGATAGAATGCTTTAACATTTTAAACTAGTGAAAAAAGTAACAATGAAATTAATGACAATGTTGCCAACCTAAAACCAGTTTGAACACATCATAATTATTAACTTGTTACATTAATTATATATGTGGTTGTTAAAATTCAACTCGCTCTCAAGTCTAAGAGCGTTTTAAATTCATTAAAATTTCAACAATGCATCAACGTCAGTTGTCTTAAACCGCTGTGGAAGAAGCAATTTCATCATTATGGGACTGTTACGATTAAACATTTTTTGCCGTAAAAAGTCGCAACAATGGACATAACGTCAACATTATATCCTAAACCGGTTACACACAACGTAGCTACAAGTAATTTAAACATATGTGACTCCTAGAATGAAATATTTTTTGTCGACAAAAGTCGCAACAATGAGCATAACACCATTATTACTTATCTTAAACCGGTTTACACACAACGTAATTAAAAGCAATTTAATCATATGTGACTGCTAAGATGAAACCTATTTTTGTCGCCAAAAGTCGCAACAATGGGTATAACGCATATATCATTTATCTTCAACCGGTTTACACACAACATAATTATAAGTACTTTAAATATTATGTACTGCTAAGATGAAACATTTTTTGTCTTCAAAAATCGCAAAATTTACATTACGCCAATATTAATTATCGAAAACTGGTTTACACACAGCGTAATAATTTCAGCATATGTGACTGCTAAGATAAATCTTTAGCCGTCAAAAGTCGCAAAAATGGGCATAACGCCAAATTTATTGATTTTAAAACGATTTACACACAACGTAATTATATGCAATTTATATTACTACTAAGATTAAACATTTTTTGTCGTCAAAGCCGCAACAATAGACATAACGCCAATATTACTGATCATAAGTGGTTGTTAGAATTTAACCCATTACAAATCTATGAACATGTCATTTCATTCCATTTTAACAATGTACCTATAGTCAACATACTTACCTTAAACCGCTGTGAAAGAGGCAATTTCAGCACGTGTGATTGCTAAGAAGAAATTTAATATTCTGTCATCAAAAGTAGTAACAATGGACATAACCGGTTTACGTACAGTATAAGTATGTGTTTCTAGGATTTAACCGATTATAAGTCTATGAACATCTGATTTCATTAAAATGTTAACAGTGCAGCTGTAAACATGCAGTAGTTACCATAACTGGTACGGAAGAAGCAATTTCAGCATATGTGACAGCTAAGATAAAGTGGTCCACCCTTGTGAAGCAACGGTTAGCCTGTCTGACAATAAAATGAACGGGTCCGGGTCGAAATCCTGGTTGGGACAGGTTACCTGGTTGAGATTTTTCCGGAGTTTTTCCTCAAGCCATTAGGAGCAAATGCTGGGTAACTTTCGGCACTGGATTCTGGATTTATTTCACTAGTATTATCACCTTCCTCTCACTGAGACGCTAGATAACCAGAACAAATCGTAGATTACTTGCTGAGCAACTTTTATTATATAAAATATTCAACGGTATACTGGATAACAGCGAAATATTATCACAAATCCAGTTTAACGCTAGAACATCACATTTAGGAAATCGTCAATTGTTATATTATAAAAAGCCAAACACTTCAGCACATAAAACTTCACCAGTGTTAAAAATGTGTTCAAATTTCAATGAAATATGTAAAACATGGGATCTAGATTTCAGCATTTCTTACATGAAAGATAAACATTTTCTTATTAATATACTGAAGGTAGTTGATTTTTTAAATAATAATATTGCTATTTGTTACTCTGTAATTTGTCAATTGTAGCTACATTTTACATTTTTCGCTATGATATCTATACTTATCTATTTTTCATTTATTTTTATTTACTATTTTTCATTTATATCTACACCTGTTTCTTTTATTTAGGTAGTATCAGTCTGCTTTTTTTCCATTTTTCATTTTTAATTTGTATTTACACTTGTATCTTGCATTTGTATTGTTTTGTCTCTTTTTTCAAGTTATCTGCAATTCTATGTTTTAAACAATTATCTGCACTGTCTATTATAATTGGGGCTTTGCCCTGTTATAGACATAAATAAATAAATAAGCGTCGTAAAAACCAAACAAACAAAAAAGACAAAATGCGACTTTTGTTGTGAAAAGTCGTAAAATGGGCATAAGACCAATATTATTAATCTTAAACCGGTTTATATGCAACATAATTATATGTGGTTGCTAGGATTAATAATAAGAAGAAAAGCGCACAATGTGCTAGGATTAAACCCATTATAAGTATGTGAATATTTCATTCCATTAAAATGTTAACAATGCAGCTGTTGTAACATAATTTACCTGGAACGGCTGTACAAGAGGCAATTTAATCATATTTGACCGATAAGACAAAAACCTAATTTCCTATATGTCTGTCACAAATGTGTGAAATTTCGAAGTCGTCGAAAGTTGCAACAATGGAAATAATGCCGATATTACCAACCTTAAGCAATTTTACATAAACTGTAGGCTAACTATATCCTATATGGTCGCTAAGATACATCCTAATCTGGATAACGCATCAGAACTGAGCATAGTCTTTGCCATTGCAGCAAATGTAACAATACGTCGGACCCTAGAGGATTGCAACAAAGGCACGACTTACCCCTGAAGTCGACCTTGGCGATCTTCTCGCCTTTGCACTTGACGGAAAGCTGGAAGTGCTTGACACGTAACGTGAGCGACATGGCGACCAGCTCTCAAAGCATCGTGCGCGGCACTGATGGAGAGGCCCGTTCGCTGCCGGTAGACTGGCCGTACGCATGCGCTGAAGGTCCAGTTGATTGACAGAGAAGCAGGCCGTGACCTTACTGCGCCGGGACCCTTCTGAGTCCTGACCCAATTCCACACTGAATCAACCACAGGCAATAATAATAATAATAATAATAATAATAATAATAATAATAATAATATTAATAATAATAATAATAATAATAATAATAATAATAATAATAATAATACTGATAATTTTACAGAAGAACTAGGTCGAAGGATTTTTTCTTTAATAATCGCATACTGTGAATAGTCATCGGCAGAATTATACTCGCGATGACATCAGGCAATGCAACCAGCAATACACGTAACGTCCATGGTTGTGGGTAGGGTAGAGGGCTCGCTCAGGCAGCAATGGCGTGCAGCCATTACAAACTTCATTATTTACTGTACCGTAACTTTCAAGCGTGGTGGGAATATAATGGTGAAGCAGTGCGCAGTCTCGCCCGTTCTCCTACTACGTGATGACGTCACGCGGGAAGCATTGCAGACTCTCTCGCAGCTTGCTAGCTTAGCTTAGCTCAGCTCAGCTCAGCTCCGTAAGGTTTTGGAAGTGGGGTAGGTTAATTGATAGGAATACCAAGAAGCTGTATTAACTAATCCCTTCCCTACTAACGTCTTGTCAGGAACGTAATGCGCTCCCAAAGCATAGCCGTCTAGACATGACGTCTTTGTGACCCTGCGACTTTTATTGACAGTTTTCATTCAAGCTGTCAAATGCAGTTTTTTCAAGCTGTCTATTTAGAGGGTTGTTGTATGTTGTAAAACGATATTTCGTGAAGAAGAGGAGTTATTTTCGTCTAAATATAAGCGAAAGGTTTTCCAGAATTCTGTTTGAATAAAAGTGCATTGAAGTTCTGTCCTGCATTCCAAGTAGAATGAACAAAGTTTAAGAAAGGAAATCAGAATCGAGGTCTTGTAAGAGTTATTGGCAGTATAGTGACATGACAGAAAAGGTCAGTCTACGAAGCACAACATTCACATGGTGAACATAAAGGAAAAAAGGGTAACAATGAAGGGGAATAAACAGTGGTGAAACTGAGGGGCGTAATAGAGTACAATAACGTTATGCTGTTGGTTGACTGTCAGGTCAGCGTCAGAATGAAGTCTTATATCCCTTCTCCATTATGGGAAAATACGTAAAAAAACTACAGAAATGTTTCTTCAATATAATGTTTATGGTACTTTTCAGCTTTTCAATGTCTACGTAATTGCATGTAAGACCATGAAGGGAAGCAAACCCAGGAAGGAAAGGATCTATACAAATCTTCAACTTGACCTGGAAGCAGGCATTTTATAGAGGGTTACGACGACAATATTACAAGCAAACTGTTGGGCTTATCCCTCCCCCTCCCGTCATATACCTACCACCCACAGAAAAAGAAGCCAGCGAGAACCTGCAAAGTTTGTAAATCTCACAAGAAATGTTTTGCACTGGAGTCTTTCGAAACTTAACATACTGTTCAAACTGTTATCAAATTATGAGTATAATATCACAATTTGTAGCAAAAGACCCATGTTTATTGCAAACGACTTCCACCTGCCTTTAAATGCCACTTACCGCACACCACCAATTCACTGTCTGCGCGTGGAGATTTAAATAGAGATTCCAGGCAATAAGCCCGTCCTTTTAAATCTTACTGCATGAACTTAAAGATAGCAACAAGCAAACTTTAGAAAAGAGTCACTAATGAACATTTGTTAAAGGCAGGTGTCGAATTAATTACGTTCATTCTGGTGTACTGCTTTCGTTAGAAGATATCTTAGGTTCATGGACTCAACTCGGTTTGATCCATTCAGGGTGATGGACAGAATACGTTCTGAATAAGACCTTCGATTTCAGGCTGGCTTTAAAGAGGCTGAAAATGTGAATTGCAACAAATGTCAAGTGTAGCATGATGAAGTGTCCCTAAAAAAGGCAAATTCGAAAAAAAAAAAAAAAAAACGCATTTTCGATAAAATGTGGACTTAACGCGTTTTGATTCAGAGATCCTCAAATACGTTCAAAAATTTTCATCGTCAACATTTTTACGTTACTTAAAAAAACACATCAGTTTTTCATTCCAGTGATTCTGCATATTTCTTTTAGTAAAATGCTTCTGCACACAATTTTAATATCTGAATATTTTTTTTACACAAATTAAGTCCACAATTTCCACATCTGACATTAATTTTCGTAATGTGAACGGCTTTCTTGTTAGCAGCTAGTACTTGAAATAGACCTTGATTCACCCTCACTAACCACTTCTGTATTATCTTCCTCACTACCACTTTCTTTCTTCAACTCCGCCGGTAAATCAATTTCCAATAGCACTATAATATCACTTTCACCCAAAACATTAAGGCTGCTATTATCCACAAAACAACTCATGTCTATGTTCTGTATCCCTGAATACAACTAGATTTGAATAAACACCAATAAAGAAAGAACAAATTTACCAACTCAAGTTTCTACACTGCAAGTAAATGGTAAAGTGGAGAACTGAAACAGTAAACGACTTTAACGGCATTACAAACAGTTACAACAATGGACAAAAATCACAGAATTCAAACTAGAAAATGTTTAAAAGTGTAGGTCATATGAAATGCCAAGGGTGGGTAAAATCTGTCCACTAACAAATACTTCAAATTATTAGTCTGCTATATTTGAAATCTGAAACAGAACACATGTGTGCATACTTTATCATGTTAGAGACAAATAGAGTAACGATGAAAGCTGTCAGATTTCATTAATTGAAAAAAAAATTTAGAAAATAAAAAGGGTGGGCAATTTTTTCCCAACCGTGATAATGCTAGGGTTAAGCGAGAAATTGACTCCTTTTTTGCTCCTCTATTGACATTCGAGACAATTGAATCCTTCCATTTACTGAAGCCTTTTCTGTCTGGAAGTTGTTAAAAGATAACACAGCTTTAACATTTTATGAGACATGTCATTAAGTCCTTTTAGCTTAGAAGGTTTTGAAGAACTATGAGAAAATTATTCCCTTCTGCGGAGCGACTCATATGTGAAAAATTTTAACAATAACAATGTGATACACAGGAACATACTAGTTGATAGTTATTATAATGCTGTAATTACTCACGTTTCGTTATTTAGGTCTAATGCACTATCCTCTGATACATGTTCGTCTGAATTGGTTTTGGAAGTGGCCTGAAGAGTAGGCCTACATGAACTATTGGCAATGATGTCATGAATTTCTTTTCTCCTTCTCCGTTTTTCACATCTGTCCAATCTCAGATTATCTGTTGATTTTCGTTTCAAGCAAGACTGCGCCAGAGCTTTTGTGGGTACAGCGTCTACTTTCAGATTACGACTGCTTTTTGGTTCATAATTTAGAAGTTTCTGCTTTAAAGGTACTTCGTAACTTGACTCCTCAAAATGAAGTGAACATATTCGAGCTGAAACAACATTAAATCTTAAGATTTTTACCCCCTTTCTTTTCCCTCAAAGCAATCTATGGAATAAGTCAAACAATAAGTTTAACATGAAAATAAATTTTGTAAATGAGTTGCGAAGCAAATAAAATTTAGTAACATGCGAGAAAACTCATCGTGCTGTAAATTGACTTCATCCTCCCTTCTACAAGCATGCAACCATTGTCTTGCCAAGTCTTCATTCTTCGGAAACCTATAATGTTTTACGTCAGTTCCTTTTGTTTTTCGATTATAACTCAAACAACCAGATACTGCACATCCAGGCATACTAATAGCATGTGTCACATTAATAGCATTACTGATACAAGAATAACATTCAATATAATATATATAAACAACGAATTAACACTGTGCACGTACACACAACAGCTGTTTGTTTTGTTCCTCGAGCACTGTGGTGCGAATTAGCGCGCCGCTGCTGCTTCCCAAGTGACGACATGCGCAGTAGAAAACGAGTTTGAGTCAACCGTCTGCTACACCATTATATTCCCACCACGCTTTCAAGGTACCATAGAATTCTAAATTTTATGTCACAATGTCTCTGTTGTGGTTATTCTCTGCTTTCTTGAGGTCATTATCACAGTGCTTGTTTCCATTGTAATGGCCTATCTCAATCTTGTTTTTGTCATGGTCCCTATCGTGGCCTTGGTCCTTATTGTGGTCCTTGTCGTGATTCTTATAGTTGTCTCTGTCTTTGTCCATTTTGCGTCCTTATATTGGTCCTAGTTGTCTCTAGCATGGTCCTTACCGTGATAATTGTTGCCTTTGTCTTATTTTTTATCGTGAACATTGTTGTTCTTGTCGTGGTCCTAGGTGTCATTGTAATAGCCCTTATCGTTCTTTCAGTTATTGTCATGGTTATTATCGTGGTCCATGTCGCGATTATTGTCGTGGTTCTTGTCTTCGTCCATGTGACACTTCTTACATTGGTCCTTGTTGTCTTTGGCATAGTCCTTATCGTGATCCTCATTCTTTTTGTCATGTTTTTATCGTGATAATTGTTGCCTTTTGTTGTGATCTTTGTTGTCATTGTAATAGCCCTTATCTTACTCCCTGTCTTTGTCATGGTCTTGGTCCTTATCGTAGTCCTTGTCGTGATCCTTATCGTTGTCAGGGTCGCGGTCCTTAAAGTGGTTCATGTTATGGTTCTTATCATCCTGAACTTTGTGTTGCGTGTCGTGGACCATGTCGTGATCCTTATCGCAGTCCTCGTCCTTACCCTTATCGTGATTGTTATAGTCGACCGTATTCTCCTTCTCATAGTCCTTATCACTGTCTTGGTCTTTGTGAACCTTTTCCTAGTCTTTGTCATGGTCTTTATCGTCATACTTAACATGGTGGTTGTCGTGACCCATGATCCTTGTCTTTGTTTTGTTGTTGTCATGACTCTTAACATCGTCCTTGTCTTTGACGAAGTCCTTATGGTGATTATTCCGTGGTCCATATCATAACCTTTATCGTGATCGTTGTCGTAGATTTTATAATGATCCTTGTTGTCTTTGCCACGGTTCTTATCGTGGTCACTGTTGTCTTTTTCATGTTACTTATCGTAATACTTGTGTTTGTTTTGGTCCTTATCGTGGTATTTGTTGTCTTTGTTATGATCCTTATCATGGTCTTGGTCCTTATCATGGTTCATGTCGTGACTCTTATCATGAACCTTGTACTTATCGTGGTCTAATTCGTAATTATTATCGTGGCCCTTGTCTTATCCATATCACGTTTTTCATATTGGTTCTTGTTTTCCTTGTCATGATCCTTATTATTTTGTCGTGGTCCTTGTTGTCTTTGACATATTCCTTATCGTGATCTATGTTGTCTTTATTGTGGTCATTGTTGGCATTGTAATAGTCCTTATCGTCCTCCTTGCTACTTTTGTCATGGTCCTTAATAAGTATTTGTTGTCTTTGTCATAGTCCTTATCATGGTAAATTTCGAAGACCTTATCGTGGTCCATGTCGTGGTATTTATCGTAATCCTTCTCGTGATGTTTGTCGGTTTCTTGTCGTGGTATATTATCATGGTCCTGATTTTGGTCCTTATCACGGTCCTTGTTGTCTTTCTAATAGTCCTTTTCGTGGTCCTGGTCCTTTTAATCCTTATGGTGGTTTATGTCGTGGCATAATCCTTGTCGTGGTGTCTTTGTTCTTGTCGTAGTCCTTGTTGTCTTTGTCGTGGTCCTTACAATGTTCCTTGCTGTCTTTGCCATATGTCTATATTTGTCTTTTCAGAATTAATATTGTTTTTGCACTTTGTGGAATAACTTTCGTGTTACACGGTATAGCCTATTTCAATCTTTCATTAAAGGTAAAAGAACGTAAAAAGAGACCTACATCAGAAACACATAGACAACTGATAACATTTTGCACTGGTGTGTACTTTGGAGTAGGATGGAAATAGGCCTACGCATGCATGACCAGATGTCTTCCTGGCTACGTCGATATCGAGTGAACCGCGCTGTAGAACTTTAACTTCCGACGACCAAGAGTCGTCTCATTCTTTTTAAGGAGAACTGTACCTTACGTACTGTAAATTCAATCTTCACTTCTGCCCGATCCGAAAAGATAAAATTACTCAGACATGCCATCTACTGTCCATCCAATTGGTTTTGTCGCAGGGTCTTAGAAAGGGTGGGGGAAATCACATGACAGTTAATTTCTTAAGGATGCCCTTTTATTTAAGCTATTTTAGACAGTTGTATACTATTACGTAGATGTTCAGTTCTTAACAGAAATTAATGTTTTCAGAAAAGAGGTAAGACAGCTCAGCGAATTTATGCGAATATACCCCCTTAATTCTTTATCATGTTATTAACATTTAAAACACAACTGCAATATTAGGAAATTGGTATTAGTACTTTTGTTTTACAGACAATATCGATAATATCAAACAGAAAGGAGCCATATAAAAATAACGACAAAAAATTTCACGTTCCGTTTGAAGTTTGTGTACCACTGTTTTCTTAATCCAATTAGGCTGCTTTTTCATACACACAACCCTTCCTCTTTCCATACTTAGCGCTTAATGCCCGCGCACGACGTGAAGGTCAGAAAAATGAGCTTGCTTTGACATCACTGTCCTCGGCTAATGTCGGATTCGTTTCCAGTTCCACTGGGAACAAAGATACTTAGAGATATTGATTCGTAAGACCTGAATCCTTAGCTGTACACTTGTCAAAAAGAAAGTGGCCGGGGTCTGAGAGACTAAAGGCTGGTTCACAATAAACCGGGAACGGAAACGATAACGAAAACGAAAACTGAAATAATGTTAAAATAAATGTATTTTAACAATATATCCGTTCTCGTTTTCGTTATCGTTTCCGTTCGCGGTTTATTGTGAACCAGCCTTAAGTTCGAATCAGGTATTTCCGTGAGCGCTAGGGACAACCAGGCGTTGTTCAAGAGATTGAGCATATTTCCCTAGTAGTTATAATGGGGAATACAACTATTAATCACTAATATCTTCCGAGAAAATAATAAATTCATATACGAGATTTGAAACAGACAGATCGTTCAGAGTTTTTAAACAGTGAATATTGCAACACAAACAGAATATAATGTATAAAATGTTTTCAAGTGGAGTATGACCATTGTTCGTTACAATGTCATTCTCACTGCCGTAAAACTCTTAGCGTAGTTTGTAGAGCGATAGCAAACAGTTCGTGAGATTGCGAGTTCAAATTTTCGTGGAGTTACTAAACTTTCTTTGTGTTGCTTTTTAAATGCAGCAGTGAAAATATAACAGGTTTTCTTTATTTTTTTAGCCTTAGAATAATTTTCGTTTTATTATTTTTTTCTTGTTAATAGAAACTTTCGTCCTAGGTGGACGTAACACTAAAGACGACAATTAAGGGCTTTCATATTAAAATGCTGTGTTAATTATTTTATTAATCCCTGCTGCTTTACACTCTATCACCTAAGGAATATTCAGTAAATATGTTGACGGTTAAATAATTGGCAATAATTAATTTGCAAGTTGTGCTACAGGGAATACGATTATAATACTAATCTAAATCCGTGATCATAAGGGCCTAAACGTAGTAAAATTGTAAACAAGAAGAAAAATTATAATTATGATGACAAAATATATCGTGATTTCCTGGAATTATAACCACAAATTTTCAATAATTTTGTAATGATCTGCAGGGTAAGCAAGGGTGAATAGGGTCAAAATTCGTAATTATTTACTCTAATAACTCACATAACCTAACATCAAAGCTAAAGTATGATACTTCGTCAGAAAGATTGTTGTTTTAGATACACGCTTAAATGTCTATATTAGAATTAACTCTGAAACAATTTAGCATATTTAGAAATTAAACAAAGTACTGCATGACCCTTTTCACCCTAAGCAGTCAGGGTGAATAGGGTCATCAAGAAGGGCGAATGGAAACATTCTTACTTTTCATTTTTATTCGAAAACTTGTACAACTTAAAATATATACGAAGTTTCAGATCCACACAAATTATACAGAGTGAGTCATAAGTATGTTTGGAAAACGCGTGAGCGTGTTCGTGGATAAAAAATAAGAACAATTCCTTACATGAAAATTTGACGGAAAATGCTTATTTATTGGAGAAATGGTCATACTTTATTTTTGTTCTTTTTTGTTGTCACAAGTATATGTTTGGAAACTTGTCATTTAACGTTTGCAAAAGAAGCTCAATGTGTCCCCCTGCATTGTTTCACATGCCTGAGCACGACGTACACACGACCGGCCAGTTCGCTTAAACACCATGTTGTCATCACGGATCAATTGGCATGCATTTTCAACACGTTGCAATAGCTCCTCTGCATTATTCACTGGTGTTGAATAGACGACAGCCTTTAAGTGACCCCAAAGGTAAAAATCTAATGGGATTAAGTCGGGTGATCTGGGTGGCCAAGGCACTGGATCACCACGTCCAATCAAAACAAAAAACAATGTACTACTGTATTGTTACTATGTTGTTTGTAAACAAACACTGGTACGAAATCAAAACAAAAACAACACAATATGATCAGATTCTTCTGAAAACGAAAATCACTATTTCCGTCAAATTTTCATATAAGGAATTGTTCTTATTTTTTATCCAGGAGCACATTCACACGTTTTCCAAACATACTTATGGCTCACCTTGTATATTTAATACTAATTATTCATCACAAGCAACAAATGTCCTGTTTTAATTATTCAATGAACATCTTCCACAAATAAATCTCTCAGCTCTAACACAATTTTCATGGTAGCACTCATTCCCCTTTCCCATGCATTGTACCCAGTTTCCGAGCTTTAAAGAAACAGGATCACTCTATTTAACATTGCAAAAACCACATGCAGTGCCATGTTCACCTGATGATTCATCTCCTGATGACGATGATGATGATGATGATGATGATGATGATGATGATGAGCACCTTTTCGAACATCGAACATTCAGTTCAAACCCACAAGCTGAAAGTTTAGGGCTAAGTATTCTATTTGCAAATTGCTTCTATTGGTCAACTGAGAATACGGTTTGTCCTCCCCTATTCTTTACCTGTTGGTTGACCTCATTTTCCAGACGTCTTTTTAGGCAGTAATGTGGTACATTGAAGAGCTTCGTACTTCGCGATAAGCTTTTATTGCCCTCTACATATACTCCTCCAATCATGTAGACTGCGTCTTCCTTCCGTATTTCCCCATTTAGGGCAAATATAAACCATATTTCAGTGAAATCAGTTAAAAATATTCTGACCCTTTTCACCCTTAAAATAGTGACCCGAATCACCCAAAGAGCAGTAAATTTTGCATCGTAAGGTTTCCCATACTGATTGGTTTTAGAAGTTCAACATATGGGTAACCTATCATTTAAGAGTCCAATTTCAACTTAATTACTAAATCATAATAGTAGCAGAATAATAACTGGTAAAACGCAGATTATACAAACACTACAATTAAAAAAAACTAAATAAAATATTGCTACTTATCGTTACAATAGCAATTTTCTACCTCAAACACCGCACCGAAAACAATACAGTTATACTACTTTCCCGCCTTTCTGCATTGAAGAAGTTCCCAACTTCAATGCAAGCTAGCGCACAATCTAGTATTCTTTGCTCTTTGGCTTACAGAGCGGTGTTTTCAAAACTGACCCGATTCATCTGGTGACTCGTTTCACCCTTGTTTACCCTAACTAATATGAATTAACATAAGCAAAATTATTCGACTATAATACACTAAAATGAATTGTAAAAAATAAAAGAAAGAACAAAACAAAAAATTCTCTACAGAGATTCGAAGCATGCTGTGGAGGTATCCCAAATCAGCGCCTTGTATTATGAAGTTAACTTAAGCGGCGCACGGAGGCTTACGGTAGTGAACTGCGAGCTCACACGAAGGAACTTAGAAAATTTTCACTGCTCAAGAGACCAGCCACTTCCATTTTGACCAAGTGTACAGAGTGAACATGTTGCAGTCTACTCGGATGTGGTCACTGGACGACAATAAGTGAGTAGAGAGGGGTTCATGAGCTGCGATGTAGGATACTTGTCGGTAGATGATACCACGTCGGAAGAGCATGTCTGCGGACTGGCCGATAGATAGCAGCAAAGTGGAAACCAAATGTATCAGCTGTGTACAGTACATTCATTTAAAACTTCCCATTAACGATCATATTCCGAACGTGCAAATAGTGCTGGGCAGTATAATAAGTCGCGAGCTTGATTTGACAAGGTTGTAACTGACAAAATCGGTGAAATTGAGATTGTATACTCATAACCTCTCATTCAATCAGATCTTTATAGGAAAATTACTTTTGTTGCGATCTGTTGACAAACAATGAAATTAGTATTGTACCATAGTTCTATCTGCGATGAACTTGGTTATTGTTTTTTAATTTGACAAACTCAAACCATAGCTCAATCTTTTTTCTCTGCAGTGTTGGCGGTTTAAAAGCGCATTCTTGTTAGTGAAACAGTTTTGATTGTCTACTCACCGTTGGATACTCGTAAAAATAACTTACTGAAGTGAGTTTATGTTCTGTTAGACTGAACAGCCATGAGTGAAAATACATCAGAGCAAGATATTTTCTCGAACAGTGATTCAGATGATTTCGTCCCACCTACTTCTTCTGAGACCAACCAGTAGTGATGAAAAAACTGTGGATGAAAGGTCAGTAAATAATTTTAATGTTCACTAAAAAATTTAATTATTTTTGTAACAATAGTGTGTCCAAAAAAACTAACCAGTTAACACTATTCGCAATAATTAAATTTGTATGAGTGACATAGTTGTCTCATTAGACATTGTTGCCACATACTACATTCTGGCATTAGTTTTCTTTTTAGAGTAGCCTTATTTATGAGCCCTTCTTATCATATAACATAATATTATAATTGAGGAGTTGAATCGAAAACGGGCGTAATCCATGTTTTGCCCTTTTTCCGTTCAATGCGTTATTAGATTCTCTAGTGTGTATTTCGTCACCTTACATAGTTTCGATTTGATATCTCTTTTCTAGTGGGCTGTGGCGCAGTATAAGTGTTGAGCTGTTTTCACAGTTTAATGTTAGTTACCAGGTGATGGTTGGAAGGTTGTGTTTTCTAATTCCTACGTACATACTTGGGACTTAGGGAAAACTAAATTTATAATTGTTTTAAGAGGTTAGGTAGTGTGACGTCAATAGCAGTAAAATTTTGGGAATATTCAACTTTTTTTTCCTCCATTACTATATCTTGTACAATAATGAAAATTAGTATGTGAAAAACACTGTCTTTGTGCTATATGAAAAAAAAAAAATACTATTTAAAAAAATTATTTGCATTTTTTTGTTTTCAAAATCCAGTTCACTGTGCAGTGATGAAGCGTTTCCCACATGACTAAAAAACTATCCAACATTCTGTGATGAAATTTTTTGTGTTTATTTATGCATGTCATATCTACAATACGGTGCAGGATCATTTCTGTATCTTTGATAGATTGTCTGATAATAAATAAATTCATTAACAAAAATAGTCAAATATCGGTATTTAATCTAACACAAAATTAAAAAAATATATATATTATTTCTTAAAGAATGTAATTGAAAGAGCATAATATTGTAAACATGTATTTCAGCAATAAAATAAAAGAGAGATAACATGAAGAAGTTAACAAGTTTGTAAGTTATGAGGAAAAACGCTTCATCACTGCACAGTGAAGTAACACATTATGAATTTTGAAAAAATATATATATATATATATATATATATATATACGTATAAATATATATTTTTTTTAAATCGTAAAAATATTTATTTTCATATAGCAGAAGGACAGTGTTTTACACATACCAATTTTCATTATAGTACAAGATACAGTAATGAAGGAAAAAAATGTTGAACATTTCCAAACATTTTACTGCTGTAAACTGTACTTAAGCCCTTAATGTTACTCATTTTTTAAAATACCCAGTAATTTTTATGTGTTCAGTGATGATGCAACTTTCAGTTCAAGCTAATGTGAAAGTGACTGTGGTGAACGATGTACCGGTAACAAATAAAGAGACGAGAAAACGAAAAATAAATTCTGGATTCAGCTATCACACCAATAAAAGAAAATCTAAAACATTTTACTTCGAAAATCTAAATCTCAATATAAAGGTGTTGTTCAATCCTTTTAGCTTTTACTACAGGCCAGAAACGGGGACAAGTAGGGTACAGATCCTATTTCAACTTTCGCAAGAGGACAGATTATGCTTTCAGATTACCACCAACAAATGTTTGTGTTAGAGTTTGACTATGTTCAGAATTTATCACGTCCCAGATTGAATGTTAGCTCTCAGTTTTATAAGAGATTACTATGGTTTTACATCTTCAATATCCACTGTCACAATGATGACTCCAGCTTCTTTTACTACTTCCTAGAGACAAAGTCGAAAAAGTATCCTAACACAGTATGACTATATTCACAATATACGAACTCTACAAATATTGAGAAGACAGTTCTCTTTTCAGACCCAGTCGAAATAAGACCCTGACAATGGTACGTTTCTGTTCATGGTTGTCAACGAAGATGAACTTTTAAAGTTACCCATATTTTTCCAGTTCGTGATCACTCTTATAACCAGAGTGACTAGGACTTCGGTTTGTATAGCATGATAGTCAAGAGGAAAGAAAATATTTACACAGCTGCAGAATATGCTCAGATTCTTCTAACCTGTAGGCTGAGTCCAGCTCTATTTAAGGTGATTGAAGGAAATGAGTATATCTTTGACTGGAGCCAAACTTTGACAACTTTTTTCAAGAATAAGAAATCCGCAACGAAAAATCAGGATTTCAAAATTCAGTCATATACGAAACTGAAAAATTCTTCAATTGGCATCGTGTCTGCTTCAGAGGGTTTTCTCGGTTGTTACTGTTCATATTCTTTTGGTAAGAGGTCGCAGCATTTAACAGATTTAAATGTTCCAGCAGTCCCACCAAACCCTGTGAAATCGAGGAAGGAAAATGATGTAAGGAGTCTGTGCATATTCCTGTCATAAAAACAGAAGACTTAGGTTACTTTGTACTAGTCTTTGCTAAGTGTCATCAATTTACTTGACTTTTGTTGTATCTAGTACATTTTTTCTTAAAGAATTTTCTCATGTTTTCTTTTTTTACACAAGAGGAATCTTTAATATTGTTCTGAAAGTATGGTTGTGTTTACAAAAAGAAAGCATTTTACTTGTAATTATTTCTCACGAATTTTAAAATGTGATGAAACACAATGTTGTTCTTAAATCCCCTTCATTTAATCCTCAACAAGAAATCGCAGCAGGAAATTTGTTCTGCCATTTTTCCATGCATATGGTAATTGAATGGAAGAAAGGCCATTGAACGGAATAAGGACAATTGCAAAGTTATTTTATAACGACTATTTCTTCCTTACTATATACACATTTATATCAATTAAACTGTTTTTCAATTAATAAAATACTGCATAATAGCGTGAATCTGCGTTGTTTACCGTGACTAAAAATGTGTTATTTATACAGCTACTCAAATAATTCAAAGACCTTTTCCTCAAAACTTCAATTTCTGGGTTACGCCCGTCTTCGATTCAACTCCTCAATTATGTTATTTAAAATGTTGTATACACAGAGAGCTCAATAAATTATTTTCTTATTATTCTCTATTGCTGTTATAAATAACTGTGTTACTTATTGACTAACAGGAATATAAAACCAGAAAGTCTGTGGTCCTATAAAGTGAGTTATAATGTTGTTTCAGATATAAGAGAATGAAAGTAAAAGAGACTTTATGCCATAAAAAAACTAACATTTTCTACATTATGTGAAGATCTATTCCTCGACCATGGAACATGAATATTTTTTGTGCGACAACAACAGCAGAATATAAAAGTAATATTACAACAAACAGTTTTAACGCGGATGCTGATGAAAATGAAGTAGAAGAAAGGTGTACGATTTGAATTAAAACTAATGCAAATTGTGAACCACCTCAAAATACACCAAAGAAGAATAATGTACGGAAGGTTACGACCAAACCAGCATTGAGGAAATGTAATATTCGGAAGAAAGCACATTAGGAAGATAAGGCGTAAGTGAATCGTATAGGAGAGGAAAGTCTGTTTCAGAAAAAAACTGTAAATAAACAACAAATTTCGGGGAATATGTAAATATAAATGTAGCCAAAAACTACTCTCGAAAAACAACTAGAACTTCATAGACCATTTTATTTTCTACACCCTGCTACTTCCCAATAGGTCTGATAAGACCGATAAAGCAGATGAACCGTCGTAACCCTTATCGGCTAATACAAATGAGATCAGAAGATGTCAAGGATTTTTCAGCAACTGTAAAACTGTTAAATCACAAGATGTTCCATTCTCCCAAGTAGCTATGTGAAGTTAAAAAAAAAAAACATATCATAAGATCAAATACAAATTCACACATGAGAGATGAACAAACAAGGGTGCTAATATCAATTTTAATGAATAAAGAGAAGGAGTGTTGAAGCCTGTCCCACAGAATCAATACGTGTTTTAAATATGAAACAAAAAATTAAAAATAAGATTGAACTATCCGTTTTGAAAAAGGACATCAAAGCAGCTATCCCTTTCATGGTTCTGCAAGACAAGTTACTATTCAGCAACCCACTTAGTATAGACTAAATACATTTTTGTTTGAGATAGTGTCACTATTCAATATTTTTTTTATAGTTGATATCATAATATTCTTTTTTCAAAACAGACTTAGAGTGTTTTAAATTTTTTTGTTTATTATCCCTATAATCTGGCGTTGTAACTAACACATTTTTTGAATAGTGATCAAAAAGTTAGTTTGACAAGGTTCTATGTGCACTTACACTTTGTAATTTTCCTGAAGCGTCAAATTTACAGTTACAAGGTTCTAACTGCATTTTCGCTATGTCAGATTCTACAATTTAAAAAGGGATTTTTCAAAGAGAACTCATAAAAACTATTTTCCATTGATATCTAAGAAGGTATATTAAGTTATTTTGAAAAATATTCCTAAATAAAGAAGTTATAGTAATTTAAACTTTAAACTCAATTTTCTCAGAATAATGATGTTTGCAGTTAGAACCTTATCAAACCAAGCTAGCGAAGAGGTTGCAAAGAGTATTGGCACACCATGGTGATTGTAGAATTCAAAAACGGTACAGGTATCCAGCTGGTATATGTTATCTCCACACACCAAGTTTCATGTCACTGAACCACATAATTCAAAACTTATATAGGTGGTACGGGACTTTTAACTAACCCTTTATGTGAACGTCCGCAGTATAAATAAACATAATTCTGAATTCTGTATCATGTTACAAAATTTTGAATTTAAATTTGATATTATAATATTGACAGAAACTTGGCAGATCCACGATTAAAAATATGATATTTTAGGCTATAATAAATTTATAAAACAAAATTAATGCAAGAAATGTGATAGAATAATAAATTGTGTACGCTAATAATTTAATCACGGTAACTTTAATAGAATATGAAATAACTGAATCCAATACCTTACATTTAAAATTGCTTAACAATAACAATGAATTCATTTTAACTGCTATTTATAGCTCGTCAAATTTTACTAATAAACAAAATTTCTTGCAGAGTGTACGAAACTTTTTACTAAGACACAAGAGAAATCACAACCATGTTATTGCAGGTGATATAATATACAAATCTTGGAAAATAGTCTAGATAATCGATAGAAATAAATATTGTATTTGAATAAGAAACGTAAAAAATTGTATATTACAGTTATATGAACACTAATGAATATAATATAATTATTAAAAAATTAGTAAAAGTCAGACATGTTTCGGAGATGCTTCTCCATCCTCAGTGACTTTACCACGACGGCTGGTTCAGGTGATCGAACCGCGTTGTTGCTTGGCTTTAAGGAGACTGTCTCCTTTAAGGCAAGCAACAACGCAGTTCAATCACCTGAACCAGCCGTCGCACAGTGGGGTATTTGCACCAAAAAGTTGGCCAAAATTATTACAGTGTTCCAATCACATTTAATTGGGATAATATATTAAATTAGGATGTAATAAGGAGATTATGTCACTTGTAGAGAAATAAAAATGTATTCCGTTGTTTTATCCAATTTCTTTATTTATTACTTAAGTCGCAGAAACTTCGAGGTTATATTCCGACTAATGTCATTCCTTATACAAACAGATCACAATCACAAAAAGAATAACCCAATGTAGTAATGTCGGGTGACCTCGGTGGGCAATAAATGACTCCACTGTGACCGATCCAACGTCCAGGATACGTTTCATTGATCTTACTACAACCTTACTACAACCTAATGTCGTTTTCTTGTGTCCGCATATGAGTGCTAATGAAGGACATGAAACTGACGTCCGTGATTTTCAAACAGCTGCAGGCTGTCAGATTATGATAAGAACAGGGCAATTGCTCGTAGAAACTCTTTTTTCAGAATCACCAATATTATCACCCCTGACATCATATACTTTTCCTTCTGACCCATCCTGTATAATTAATATGCTAATATAATTTGCAAATAAGTTAACACTGATTATATAATGTATGTAATTAATTATAAGTATTTAAGATATTAATATAAAAATACGTAGGTGGTTTTCATGTCATGAATACATATTTTAAGTTATTTTTGTAGTTAAGAATTTAGCTCACTTTCATTTTATCAGATACTGTACCAATGAGATTATTCCCATGATTTCTCATCAGAAGACTCTTCAGCTTCACTTGCAGTTACTTTCTTCATTTTGATCAGCTAAAATCATAAAAAAAAATTAGTAGAATTTCTGTGTTTTATTTTAAAATGGCTTCGTTCTCTTCCTCAGGTTAATATCATGCTTGTGAGTAGAGGATCTAGGCTAAGCAGCAGCCCGTTAATTATATTTAGGTTACTTTCTATCATAATTCTGGCGGTAGGAACGGAAGTGCTTATTCCTTGCTTCAGCTGCTGCTTCCTCTGACAGTTGCTCAATTCTTAAAAGAGCATTTTAAATTATAACTGGGCCGTGAATTAAAATCTTATGCATTGTGGGAATCATTGGATGCCACGATTACAGCTTAACATATAGATTTGCTATATCCATGGCGTAAGCAGCGAATTTCTAAATATCAACTTTATGTCCACTTGATACAACTTCTCAAATTACAGTTAATACGTATTATTTAATGGTAGAACAGATAATGAAGGAACAATAAGGCACGTAAATAATAATAATGATAATAATAATAATAATAATAATAATAATAATAATAATAATAATAATAATAATAATAATAATAATAATAATAATAATAATAATGATTTATTTTAGCTGGCAGAGTTAAGGCCGTAAGGCCTTCTCTTCCACTCAACCAGCAAAAAGTGTATATACATATGCATGAACTTACAAAGAATTCAACAATTTGATTTAGATGAGAGTTACATGTATACAAGAGTTATTTACGAATTAAACAACAAAATACTATGAACTATTAATTAAACACTGAAATAAACTGTGTAGCAGAATTAAACTAAAATACACAGAATGTTAATATATTTCAAATGATATTAGATAATAGAAAGAGATTATTATGAGACAATTTTGAAAATGCAGCACAATCAGGATGATGTCTAAAGAAAAAAGCAACAGTGTAGTCAGTAATATTTTAAATCAGTATGATTGGAGTGAAATGCTAATAAGGTTATCTTTTAAGCTGTTCTTAAAGGTGTTTGTTGTCTTGCAGCCCCTAATACTTTGTGACAAGGAATTCCATTGACGCGAGGTGGATATTGTAAAAGATGAGGAATAACAAGATGTTCTATGAAGAGGTATATTTAGCGTGCCACAGATAAGTGATCTGGTATTTACGTCGTGGTTAGAGTATAGATAAGAGAAACGAGACGAAAGGTAATTTGGTGTTGAGGTGTGCAGAATTCGAAAGAGTAAAGACAAAGAGTGTAAAGTTCTGCGTTCTTTAAGTCGGAGCCACGAGAGACTTGCGAAGGACGGTGATATGTGATCATATCGTCGGATGTTGCACACGTATCTGACGCACATATTCTGAGCTCGCTGTAACTTGACTGACAGTTCAGAACTTAGATCACTTAACAAAACGTCACAATAATCGAAGTGCGGCATTACTAGGGTTTGTACTAGGGTAAGTTTTAGTTGCTGGGGCAAGAAGTTTCTCAAGCGACTCAAAGAGTGAAAGGAGGAACAGATTTTTTTTATCGTTTCTTTAACTTGAAAATTCCAACTTAGATTATTATCAAAAAAGAAGCCAAGATTTTTTACGACAGATGAATAAGGGATTAGCGTGTTGTTAAGGGTAACAACTGAAAGATTACTGTTATTAAGGGAGTTAACTAAACGCTTATGTCCAATAATTATGGCTTGAGTCTTACTTGGATTAAGTGCGAGTCCGAAATTGGCCGCCCAAGTGGAGACAGTGGCTAGGTCACAATTTAACTTGTCAATCGATTCATTGATCGTATTGGGTCTGGAATGTATGTAAAGTTGTAGGTCGTCGGCATAGAGGTGATATCGGCAATACTGTAAGTTCTTTGATACGTCATTAATGTAGATAGAGAAAAGTAGTTGTCCTAATACGGAGCCCTGCGGCACTCCCGCCTTTGTGTATCGCCATTGGGAGAATTGATTATCAAGTGAAACACACTGTTGGCGGTCCCGTAGGTAGGAGTCCATCCAGCTCAAGGTATTGTCTGACAGGTGCAAAGCCTTCATCTTTGCAAGAAGCAAGTCGATATCAACAGAACCAAAGGCATTGCTGAAATCGAGAAGAGTTAGTGCCGTTACTTCACCCCTATCTATAGCTTCACGGATGTCCTCAGTCACTTTAAGTAGGGCTGTAGTAGTGCTGTGTCCATGCCTAAAACCCGATTGGTAGTCAACGAGGAGTTTGTGTTCGTCGAGATAGTTCGTAATTTGTCCGTGTACAATATGTTCTAATGCTTTTGAAAGAGTGGGAAGAATTGATATCGGTCTGTATTGGTTTACTGTAGAAGGTGTGTTAGATTTAGGTAAAGGTTTCACTAATGCCATTTTCCAGAGTGAGGGGTAGGACCCAGTCATAATAGATGCATTGAATATATGGGTGACGGTCGGTAGGATCACATCTATTATTTTATACAGGAGAGTGATATTTATATTGTCTACACCTTGGGCTTTAGATTTCATACGTCGCAGCGTCTTTATTACGTCACTCGGGTTAATGTATTTAAAGAAGAATTTATCCCATACAGGTTGGGGGTAAGATCTAAGAAATTCAAGAGTCTCTTGTTTATGTAATGGTTCAGGTGGAGCAGTGGCGAAATGTTCATTTAGACTATTGAGTGACAAGTTGATATTATCTACCGGAGGCTTTGCTTTTGTTAGACCCAGGTTATTAAGGTTACGCCACAATTCTCTCGCACTGACCGAAGGTAGAATAAGGGAATGTGCATGGCGTAATTTAGCATTTCTTACTGCTTGATTACATTTATTTCTTAAAACTTTGTAAGTATTAAAATCTAATTCGTCCTTGCTCCGTCTGTATTTACGATAAGCAGTGTCTCTGTCTGTCATGAGTAATTTTATGGCATCGCACATCCAAGGCGCAGGGCGTCTACCAACTCGTCTGGTTTTCAAGGGTGCGTGTTTATCGTATAACTGAATTACTAGGTCGTTAAATTTTTCGATTTTGTCGTCAATGTCTGGTAAATTCCACACTTCAGTCCAAGGCAGGCTAAGTCCATCGTTGATTAATTCGTCATGCTCAATATGCTTCAAGTCACGGTATGATGTGATGTGAGGTTTATATTTTGGACAATACAAGGAATATTCTAGAAAGATTATGTCGTGTGCTGAGATACCCGGCGCTGGTAGTTGTCCATTCGTTAATGCTAGCTGAGGATTAGTCGTGGCAATAATGTCAAGAAGTGTCTCCGATTCCTGGGTGTGGTGGGTAGCTGCGGAAGGAAGGATGGATATATTGTAAGACTCAAACATGTTCTTAAGTTGAACTGTAGCGTAATTACTTGAATTTAGTAAGTTTGTATTGAAATCGCCTAAAATAACAGTATGGTCATAGTGAGGCACAAGATTAAGCAAAGGTGTTTCAAGATCACTTAAGAATCCTGATTTAGGGGGTTTGTATACAACTCCAAGGAGGCACTTTTTGTTGCTTGCACCGACTTCGATGAATAGATATTCAGGATGTTCTAAGACTTCATTCGAAGACTGGTAGACAATTTTAAACGGTAAGTCCGATCGCACATATATCGCAACACCACCTCCGCGTTTACCAATTCGGTCATTTCTACAGAGGGTGTAATTATCTAAACTTACTAGAGAAGATGATAGGGAAGGCTTCAACCACGTTTCAGAGATAAGAATAGCGTGAAGAGACAAAGGAGAGAAAATAGACTTAACTTCATTGAAATGACAGAGAAGGCTTTCAGAATTTATGTGGGCTACTTTTAAAGTGTTAGGATGCGAGCTGAAAGACGATTTTAACAGGGCACTGGTCGAAGGAGCAGGTAGTGGGTTATGGGTGGCTGGGGTGGGTGGGGGTGAGGCTGTGGAAGGGAATTCAGAAAAGTGAAAGTCGTTTGTGTGAGGGGCTGCAGACAGCGAGTCATTCACCTCGATGCAGTCAATACTGACAACTTACAGAAACTAAATTAATATAAACTAATAGTAATGCAATAATGACAGAGATTAATAATAATATTTATATGATAACAGTAATAGTGAATATTGCAATCCTACCACTAAAAATTGAATTACGAACTAAGAAAATGTGGTAGTGTATGATGTTATGACCTAGTGCTTGCATATTAACTACGGCAGATCAGAAGCTTTTACAATTTTGTGTTTTACATTCCCAATTTTAACAAAAATAATACCGTCTGTGGTCCAGACATTAGTCAGTCCATATCTCGTGATGCAGTCTTTCAATAGTGCATGCCGGGATTGCGTTAGCAGGTGACAAAGTAAATTACCAGCTTCTACAAACATAGAAAGAGCTTGTGGAGATAAAACTGGCCTTTTTTTTCTTGTGAAATGCTGGAGTACGCCTTCTTGTATTTTGTGGCTCACTTAGGAGATTTAGTAATTTCCTTAACTTTTGGTGTGTGGGGTTTTTCAGAGGCTCGCAACAACATCTGGGTGGAAAAAATTAATTTCTCAATTTTTACTATTTATCTAAGTCCTTGTGTCTTCCTTCTTTTACTTCGTTCACTAGAGTCGCTGAAATAATTTTGTGGGCCGTCTCGATCACGTCGTAGCCGTTGTCCTGCTTTTGGTAGGCCTAACTCCAAGGTCCCTTGAAGTCAGCTTTCATTCTTTTTTCTGAATAAATAATCTTTCCTGTGTGCATTTAATCATCTCATTTTTAACTCTGCTTTCACATACGAAAATGTATGTTTAAAAGCGTTAACTTGTTCCTCTGAACAATTCTCTTGCATTAACACGATTTTTTTCCAGATATTCAAATTTTTTCTTGATATCACAGTTTTTTTGCTCTTGCATGATATCATATAGTTTCCTTAACAAAATTTTGATTGTAAATGGCCCTAGTAAAAGAAAAGAAAATATTTATTTATAGCAAAATAAAAAATTGAAAATTAGTGTTCGTAACAAAAATGTATAAAAATATAAAATTCGCACGAAATCGCAGCCAATTCCTTTTCTATTACATACCCAGAGATCTAGTCTTTGTAATAATACAAGAAGAAACATCGGGACACCCTGAAGTGGACTAAATCATTAAACGAAAATTTACGTTCGTGAAAAAAAAAAAACTGAAATATAGATGGTTTTATAACAGCAATAACGTCTTAAAAATACTTTATATAAGCATAAAAATCGCTCAAACGTGAAGTACATACCTTGCTGAGAAGGATCCATCCTGTAACAGGACATACTGTGTCTTTAAAACGTAGAAAAACAATAATGAACTTGTGAACTTGCGCAGAGCGCCAAGACGATACATGTGTAGTGTCACAAACATTCAACTTTGGACTGAGATGACGGCCACATGATCAAGTAGATGAAACACAAACTTTTATTTTATTGCTCCCCCACTATTTACTTCTTTCAGGCAGTAAGAATTTCAGGGGTAGGACAACATTGACAATATCGACTTTTGGCCAACTTTTTGATGCAAATACCCCACTGTGCGTCGTGGTAAAGTCGCTGAGGATGGAGAAGCATCTCCGAAACATATCTGACTTTTACTAATATTTTAATAATTATATTATATTCATTAGTGTTCATACAACTGTAATATACAATTTTTTACGTTTCTTATCAAATCTATGAACACTGTATAATTGACCCAACATGTGTGGTTTATCTCTGTATTTGAATATTGTAACGGAATTTGGTTTCTTAAATTATCTCAAGGGAACCACCCGTTGATCTAGAACAACAGAGACGTGCGTAGGTCATATATTTTATAAAACTATTAACAATAGGAAATTTGAAAATTGTCTTTATTGCAGTTCAATTACGGATCATTTTCAAGAAATAGGTATTTTCACAGTTCCATATGTTCACCATATCCAACAGCTTAACCCTAATACTGTGACAGAAATATCACATATTGATATTAATAACCCAAAAAAGAAATTGAAATATGAGTCTTGGCACTCGTTATATAGCATTAGTGAGGATGCAAATTTGGAATTTTCATTATTTTATGACATACTTAACAAGCATATTGAACACTGTGTTTCAACTAAAACAAACGCAATTTCTTCTAAATGAAAAATAATAATAATAAAACCCTGGATTACTACTGGCATTGTAAAATCTATTCGAGTACGAGATCAGTTAGGATACAGAGTAAAAAAGAGTCTTTAAATATCAGCGTATTAAATAATTATAAGAAATAAAGAAATATTTTAACCCCAGTTATACGAAATTAAAAGATTCAATATTATGAAAAAAAAATTAAAGAATATGAATAGGACTCAAAAAAGTTTTGTCAAACAGTGAATGAAGCCACAGATACAATAAATGGGTACAAAATAACCATTAACGAGATTAAAACGCAAGAAGGATTATTGTTATCGGAAAATTACAAAATTGCTAATGACTTTAACAATCATAAAAAAATGGCCAAAAAATTACAAGCTCTGTAACACCACATTCTTTTGGAGTTGAGAAATGTAATGTACCAAATTTAAATATAGCCTCTTCATTTTTTTATCGCCAGTAACTGAAAATGAATTAATTTCAACGATATATGATTTAAAACATAACGTTACCCCCGGAAGAGATGGCATCTCAAATAATTTAATGAAACAAATCATTACATTAATCTCTCAACCCCTAACAAATGTGATTAACTTATGTATATCACAAGGAGTGTTTCCGCCAGAGTTAAAATTACCCACAGTAATCCCCCGGAGACAAAAGGAACTTAAATAATTACCGACCTATATCATTATTACCAACTACAGACGTGGAAAAATTATTATCAAAATTGAAGATTTTTATGATAATTCTGTTTACAAAATTTGACTCTTCAATTTAGACTACAGTTGACAATTTTGCATATTTCCATTATAGTAGACAGAAATATGCAAAAATGGCAACTGTAGTTTAAGTTGAAGAGCCAAATTTTGTAAAAATACATAATAATAAAAATCTTTAATTTTGATAAAAATTTATAAATATGCAAAAATGTCAACTGCAGTCAAAATTGAAGAGACAAATTTTGTAAAAATATAAAATAAAAATCTTCAGTTTTGCTAATGATTTGGAAATATCCAAAATGTGAACTGTAGTCCAAATTGAAGAGTTGAATTTGGTAAGAATATATAATAAAAATCTTCAGTTTTGCTAATAATTTGTAAATATGCAAAAATATCAAATGTAGTCCAAATTGAAGAGTCAAATTTTCTAAAAATATACAATACAAATCTTCAATTTTGCTATTAATTTGGAAGTACGCAAAAATGTCAACTGTAGTCTGAATTGAAGAATTATATTTTGTAAAAATATATAATAAAAATCTTTAATTTTGCTAATAATTTGTCCACGTCTGTATTACAAAAGTATTTGAGAAATGTATAGCCTAAAGAAAAGAGCACATAACTACCTAGAAAAAAATGAACTTTATCAAAACATTAATTCGGCTTTAGTAATCAGATGAGTACCGGAGACGCCAAAATGGTAGTCACAACCAATATAATGAGTACTGTACATTAGACCAGGCCTGCACAAGGTTTGTGCTCTCCGAACCGGCTCACAGCTCATGAGCGAAATACACATGTTGGCTGCGCTCTGTATAAGGGTGAACTGGAAGAGGGGGTGATCTCGTACAAAATGTACACAAAATAAAGTACTAGTAAGAGTGTTCATGAAATGAATTCCCGTTCAGTATTTACAAAACTATGTTGGACTATTATTAATTAATAAAGGAATATTTTTTACAGAAATAATATAAATTCTATAGCTACTTAAATGTACAATATCATTTTGTTATATTTTTATTTATCAATACATGAAAAGGGATTTTCATGCTAATGGCAGCTGAAAGGAACAGTACTGCTCGTAATGAAACATCAGTTACAGATGTTCGATGCCTTACTAAAGGTGATTATAGAAAACAGTTTCTCACAAATATAAATGTTGAGCCAAACATAGCAGTCATTTTCACAGCCAGCTTTGTAGTTGTGGATATTATTGCTGAGGTTTAGTGTAGAAAAACTCAACCAGACTAGTAGTATTATTCAAACGGTCTTTAGCCCATAGGTCCATTTGAGATCAATAAGTTCCGCCATCATGGAATGATTCCAGAAATCTTGCTAACGTTGCTCCACTGACTTTGTATCCTGGTGGAAACGTTACCTTTCTTCATCGCTTAATTCACCAAGGAATTCTAGATGGGAATGCAGGAAATGAACTTTTAATGACATACGACATCCAAGTTCATTGTATGAGTGCAGAAGTTTGCAGATACCATTCTTGAAATTAGATGCTTTCTTCATGCCTAAGAAATTGCTGCAAACCCATTGGAAATTTTCCCAAACTGCTTGTTTTTTGTCTGTCAGAATAGTAAAGAAAGTTTCATATTTAAGGATTTATCGGATTTGAGGTCCGACAAAGATACCTTCCTTTAATTTTGCTTCGCTATGTCGAGGAAATTTGTCTCTCAGATATTGAAATTCTTGTGACTGTCTTCGCCATTCTCTTTACGATGCATTTTATCAATCTCAATTTTACATGTAGATGAAGAAGAAATACCCTCTTGGGATTCACAAGGGGTTGGTATTTAACAGAATGATCTCATGGTTCCTTAGTTCCCAGTCATGTTTAGTATAATGCTGATCTGTATTGCGGCTATCCCAAAGGTATAAGAAACAGCAAAACTAGTGGAGTCAGCTTGCATGACCATCAACATGCCAAAAACCTTGAGGTCTCCACAAACAAAGTGTCTCTAGAGACTTTCATGTTGGCATAGATTTTCTTGAAATGCACAGAATCTGCAATTGTAATGGAAGGTTTCAAATTACCATTATGGAAAAATACAGCCTTCAGACTTCGCTGTAAGAAGTTAATTAATAGTCTCTAGTCTAATGGTATAAGCTGTTACTGTAGTTTGTGAATAGGGAATTAATGTTATGACAATAAACCATTAGGCGAGGTATGCTCATTCTCTGACTCGCGATTACGTTCTGTAATCACAACTTTCGAATGCAGAGCG